>NW_011888803.1:8813134-8855973 GCF_000151845.1 Pteropus vampyrus | reverse complement strand
CTTGGATCATGGTATTGGCTAGGGTCACTCACATAGCTGCATTCAGAGGGAACATGGTTGGACCTTGAAAATCAATGGCTCACATGTCTAGCACCTCATGCTGTCAGCTGGGATCTGCCTGGGTTTTGCTCAACAGAAGGATAATTGGATAATTATATGGTACTTGGCTTCAAAGAAAGGAAACCAGAACCTGCTAGGTTTCTCAAGGCCTAAATCTAGAACTGGCCCAGGGTCACTTTTACAACATTCTATTGTTCAAATTCAAGAAGGGAAGTAGATTCCACTTGTGTTGGGTGTACAACGATGAGACAATTGTTCAGAGGCCGTTTTTGGAAACAGTTTACCACCAAAAAATTTTTTAAATTGCTTTTTATTTTGCTAAGTATTATTTGTATTTGTCAAGTATCTTTAACCTATTATTTCATTTCTGCAATTTTTACATTACAGTATATGTTTGTCGCAGGGAGAAAAACACAATTTTCATCAATAATGTATTGTTGCATCCTATACGCAAATGTACCACAATGAATGAGGTGTTTTTTTTGTTTTTTTGTTTTTTTTAAATCAGGCACTTGATGTTTTAAATGCTTTATATCAGAGATCTGCACACTATGTCCTATGGGCCAAATCTATCTTGGTACTTATTTTTGTAAATAAAATTCTATTGGAACACAGCCAAGCCATTTGTTTATGTATCCTCCTTGGCACCTTTTATGCCACAATGGCAGTGTTAAGTATGACAGAGACTGTGTAACTCACAAAACCTAAAATATTAATATGTGGCTCTTTGCAGAAAAAGTATGTTGTCCTCTGTTTTAAATTATGTGGAAATCTTTGGTGGACTGTTTAATAGGTTATCAAGTGATTAATGATATCTAAAGAAACTGAGGTTTTTGAATGGGCTGGAATAAATTATTTTTTTTCCATTTAAATAATAATGGAACAAGGGATTTTCTAATAATTCACTGTCCAACCAGATCTTAGGAACAGAACAGATTTAGAGGATGAGGGAGGTTATATTTACTTTACCTGGACAATTCAGTTAAAAAGTCAATTTGAGAACCTTATGTAATCATTTTGAGATTTTGTAAATATTTTCTCTTGAATTCTTATCATGGTGGTTATACTTAATACAGATGCAATTTAATTAAAATAAGTACTTTTCATAAGAGGAGACTAACTTCTCTGTACAATTAATTTTCTATTTATGACATTAGCAAGGTTAGCTAGAATCCTAGGTTAGTGTTGGAAAGGCCCTAGAAATTATGTCTCTTGCCCCAACTCCACCTGTCCACCCACGCGTGTATGTGTGTGTGTGTGTGTGTGTGTGTGTGTGTGTGTGTGTGTGTGAGTGATAAGACTAGCCCAGAGAAGTTAGTTGCCAAGGTCATGATCCATCAGTGAAGAAGTAGATACTTAAATCTCCAGTCTCCAGTGCTTTTTAGTATTTGCATGTGTGAAACAGTTGTATTTATTATGAATGAACTTTTAATTCTCATGAACTTTTGGCTGGACAATAACAGGGCTGTGGAGGAAAAAACAGAATTGCTAGAATCATCAATGGAAAATATTCTTTAGTAAAATCAATAATGAGGTATGCCACAATTAAACTGCTCAGTTGATAGTTGCTCTATTTGTGAACTTAATATGTATGAGATCCTTAACATGAAAGATAAAGTGTTGGATAAAGTTTTATACTTTTCCAAATAAAATTTGGAAAAATTTTTGCTTGTTCAGGAGTATATAAACCATACCATCAGGCTGTAGCATAGATACAAAGAATTTGAGACCTGAAAAGTATCTTGGTGATCACCATCCGGCTCCCCCATTTAATGGGAGAAATCAGAGACCAGGGAAGGATCGCAGGTAAATAATACCATACATTAAAATGAGGTTTCTTCCAGTAGTAGTTACCTTGGTTTTTAAAAAAATCTCCCCTATAAGAAGCAAAAGCATCTTTTCTTATGGCTGGGTAGTATGCCACTGTATATATGTACCATACCTCCTGTATGCAATCGCCTATCAAAAGATACTTCTGTTGTTTCCATGTCTTGGCCTCCCTGAATAATGCTACAATGAAGATATGGGTACATACAACTTCACAAATAAATGTTTTCAAAATTTTCAGGTAGATACCCAGAAGAGGGATTGCTGGGTCATATGGTAACTCTAGTCTTAATTTTCCAAGGAACATCCCTACTGTTTTTCACAGTGGCTGTACCAATTTACATATTGCCATTCGCTACAACATGGATGGATCTTGAGAATATCATGCTAGGCAAAGTAAATCAGAAAAAGTCAAGAACCATTATCATTTCATTCATATAAAAATAAAACAAATGAACAAGACAAAAACTCATGACACAGACAACAATTCAGTCGTTACCAGAGGGAATGGTGGGCAAAGGGAAGATGAATGAGTAAAGGGAATCAAATATCTGGTGCCAGAAGATTGACTTTGGGTGGCGAACACACAGTACAATATACAGAGATGTATAATAGAATTATACACTGGAAATCCATCTAATTTTACTAAGCAATGTCACCCCAATAAATTAAAAAAAAAAATAAAGCACAAGGCAACTTTCCAGGATAAAAAAAAAAAAAAAAAAGCAAAAGCAGGTCACTTCCAGAACACGTGTCCAAAAATTTGGAATTTGTCATACTTATTTCTCTTTCTGGTTATGGATTTTTATAATTACACACAAATTCTGTCCTCTAATAAAACAAAAGGTTTGCAGGGGAAACTAAGAAACTGAGAGACGCTGCGCCTCTCCCCGCCCCCACTCCAGCCAATAGCAAAAGGCCTCTGCGCGCTCTTTTCCCCGCCGACCAATTGGCTGCGCAACAGCGGGCCCAACGGAAAAGGCGGCCGTTGCCAGAGAAACCCTTGCTGGTTACTAGCTCTGCTTGTCTCACTGGCACGTTAGCGGGCACTCTTCCACCGCTAGCAGTTCTAAGAATTCGCCTGCTTCTGCCTCGGAGCCCTTTCCTTTCTTCCTAGCTTTTACCCACCGCACTGCCCACTGCTTCCTGCACCCTCCTAGCCCATCCAGGGCTAGAGAATACAGGTATGCTCGCCTGCGGGGTTCCCACTAACATCCGCGCGGCGTCATTCTATGTGGCCCCTTCGGACCCATTTCAAGCAGAGCAAAGCGGGCTGACGTCACGGCGACGTGCTGACGCAGCGGTGGGGGCGTAGGCGCGCTTTTGGGCGGGGGGAAGCTTGGGCTTGGGTGCTGGTTGGGAGGGCCACCTTGTCGGTCTTCTGGCGTGTGACACTCGGGTGGTGGTGGGTCCCAGGAGAGGAAGTCCCTTGTGTCCACCCAGGGCCATACTTCAGCTCCTTGAAGCCCACACCCTCCACTTCCCCTGGACTGGCTGTCTGGGCTGGGGAAAAAAGGAGCGAGTCTCGTACTCCTAGGAGGGGGTGTGGTCCTTGGGACAGCAGGGCAGATCTTAGTGAGATGGGCTTCACAAGGAAGCCCTGACCGGGCCGGCCCGGGGCAAGGCGGGGTTTGTTTGCGGAAATAGTGCTTTTACTCATTCGGTTGGCTTTTATGCGCCCACTATTTAATATTGCACATCGTGGTAGGCCTTGGGGTTCCTAAGTGAAGACTACTCCAGGAATGAATTTCTTCAGGGTCTTTCTAGGTTCCAGCCTCTGTAGGAAACCCCTTCAAGGATGTGGTCTTGGGCAGGTCACTTAATGTTCCCGGCTTCAGTATCCTCATCTGTAAAAGAAGACAATGATAGTCACATTGGAGTGGTTAAGTAATAGAAGCGATCAAGTAAACTAGTGCCAAATTTTGAGTGTGAGTGGTTAGTAAGTGGTGGTCGTTGTTACTGAGCAATCCATTGCCAGACTGGCTGGTGGGGATGAAGTCTGTCGTAGAGAGTTTCTCTGTAACCTCATGCAGAGTAAAGTTTCAGGTGTTTTTGAGTGAATGACGTACTTGAAGCAGTTTTAAGCACTACTTGGTTAGTTATAGTTAAACCACAGAAAGATGTTTGCTTTTAAAATTAGTTTGCTTCCTTTCTGCTTAAAATAATGTCATGGTCATGTTTGTAATTCTTTAAAAGCTAGGTATTCATTTTTTGCTACTTATTTACTTCTGGTTTCGCAATTGATGTGTATTAATAGTATTGCTTTTTGTATTCCAGACACTCAAAGGTATGAGAAAATGGCGTTGCTTATATTACTATTAATCATTGTGCTTGGTCTGTACAAATGAATGAGACCCAGGAAACTGCGTATAGCAATGAAGTTAACATCTACCCTCTGGGCACAATTATGTTGGAAGTCAATAATTGTTTTCCTCCGGGCTCTCGTTTAGTAGTATTCAATTTATGAATACATTGAAGATGACTTGTATTCATTCTGCAAAGAATAGACACTGAAAGAATTGGTTTGACTATAAGAGTTGGTTCTATACAGATAATTCAGACCTGCAAGTAATTTCAGGAATTGTGGTTGACTGAGGGTGATTATTGTATTTATAAACATGAAAAAATTTGAAGACCTGATTGGAAAGCAGCCCCAACAGAGTGAGCCAGAGGGCCCTAAATAGAACCAAAGAACCCCAACTGTAAGTGTTTCTAAATCATTCTGTTCAAACCTCACCACAGCTTTGGCTGACAAAGATTACTCTCATTCTGAATACCAGAAAACCAAGGCTATGGGTGAGAGTTGTCCATATCAGGTGGCTCGAAAGGACTAAGAACTGATGAGTCAGGCCCAGTATTTCATTTTAATATGCTGCTTCTGGGTCATCAAGGAATGGTTAAATTATGTTCAGTCTTCCTTCTCTGTTGAGAAGGAGAAAATAAATGCTTTTAAAAGATTTTCTTCAATCTCCTCTAAGTTAATTTTGATACTCAAAGGGATAAGCTGTCATTTTTTTTTGCATTTTTTTTTTTTACATGTGGAGCAATCCATTTAGATGGTAATGGGTAAATGAAGAGTTTGATCACTTAAGCTGCACTGATTTCTTGCTATTCTGGCATTCTGATTCTAATTCTTTCATTATTCTTCATGTTTTTATTACCAATATAAACACCTTTTGATCGAAATTTTTTATAGGAAAACAATGTTGGAATTTCATCTCTCTGGGACCCTAAAAATCAGTTTGGCTGCTTCTCTCCTCCCCTCTCTATGCCTAAGTCCATTCTCCAAAAGACCACTTGATTTATCTTTTAAAGGTGCACTTCTGATCTGTCATTCCTTTTCTTAAAATTATTTAATGGTGTCTTAACATTTAGGAAAAAATTCAAACTCTTGAACTTGGCATATATTTGCCGCTTTCAGTGCGTCCAGTTTCATCTTCTGCCACTTGCCCTTGCAAGTCATGTTCCCTCCTGATTCCTTGCTTGTTTTATCCTCTGTCTGGAATGCCTTTTGCTGTTCTTTTTGCCAAGCTCAAAGTTGTTCTGCAGGATTCAACTGAGGTTTCACCTCCTCTGGGGAGTCTCCCAGGATCATGCCAGCTGGTGTTAAATATCCTGTATGCTCTCTTGGGACCTCATGAGCTCCCTCTCACATCCCTTAGCACACTGGAGTTTAGTGGTCTGCTCAGTGTCTGCAATCTCTTTATACTTGTAGTCTCTGCCTTCAAGGAGCTCAACCTTACTCATCCTTCACATTTCCTTGTACAGAACAGATTTCATTTTAAAATATAAACTGAATTTATGAGTGTTGTTAAAATCTGACTACATTAAGCTCTGTCACTTCCTTGCTTATAATATTGGGCAAGCTATTTAACTTTTCTAAAACGTGTCTTTCCCCTCTATAGCTTTTGGATGTTAATAACAACTCTGTAAGGGTTTTTGTGAGGTGATGTTTATAAAGTCAGTCAATGCTCCTTTAACAAATGGCAGCACTTGCCTTCATGTGGAAGGGGAGGAAAATGCTTTGTTTATCTGGTAAAGGATGCAGATTTTACTTGGGATTAGATGATATTCTGAACATCTTTGGTCCAGTCCTCTCTTGGATAATTGGATTCTATATGGGTTTCCCTTCATTTCAAAAGTGTCCCAGTTTGAATAATAAATTATTCAATCACCATAACTTACATAGTAGAATCTTACTTATACTCTTAACTGTGTTAGGTATTTTTTGAGGGCAGAGGGTCATGGGTATGATATTTGCTCTTATAGATTTAGTAGCAAGTTTGAAAGAAAACTAAAACATGAGCATTTACGGAGCAATTAAATTCTAAACCGTATGATTCTGAAAATACTATTTGATGTTTAGGACATTTAGGGCTGGAGCAGTCAGGGGAATATTTTGGGAAGAAGGAGGAACTGGACCTTGAAGTAAGAATAGCATATTTACAAATAAGTCAATGTCGCTGTTTCCTCTTCCCCCTATATTATCCAATCTGCAACGCTTTCATATTTAAATTCCTTTATTCATTGGACAGAGGCGTTAGATAATTATTTACAGTCTTGTGCTGCACAATGACATTTTGGTCAACATTGGACTACATAGATGATGGTGTGATCCCATAAAATTACAGTGGAGCTGAAAAATTTCTATCACATGTGATGTCATAGTCATCCTAACGTATAGTGCAGTGCATTACTCACACATTTGTGGTGATGCTGGTGAAACAAACCCGAGCTGCCAGATGCATAAAATTATACCACACACAATTATATACAGTACATAATATTTGATAATAATGTTACTTGTTTATGTATTTACTAGTTATTTTAGAGTGTACTCTTTCTACTTATAAAAAAAGCTTGCTACTTGATTTAATCTTGTACAATAACATGCAGTATAGGCTTGTAGCCTAGGAGTAGTAGGCTATACCATACAGCCTAAGTGTGTGATAGGCTATACCATCTGGTTTAGTGTAAGTGCACTCTATGATGTTTGCACAATGATGAAATCACTTGATGATTCATTTTTCAGAATGAATCCCTGTCATTAAGTTGTGCATGACTCTATCTAAGTTAACTTCATTATACCAGAAAATGTTTTTTTTTCCCCAATTTTGGTAATTTTTACTCATAAGATCTGTTTTCCACCTGTGGTTATTTTTATTCTTTGCCTATTTACAAATTTCCTATACTTTTTTTTTTTTTTCCATTATGGTATCTAAAAAGCCACACAATTACTTCTCTAGTAAATTTTTGACTAGCATCTAGAAATAATGAGAAACAAGCAGCATTACTATATGTACTTTGTGTTCCTTGCTGAATATTTTATAGTGAATTCTTCAGTAGAAGCTATGTGCTTTTATTTGAAGCCAGTGGGAGCTAATTTTCAAGAATTAATGTTTGGCAAAACAAATAGAAATCTTCAAGATTCACATGCTTTTCTCTTTGGAAAGATTAATTTTAAATACATATGTGTCTGCAACTGGTTAGTTTACTCAGAACATCTAGATGCTAAGGAAGGTCATGGATCGTGATCTTTCTTTTCTCTCACCATGGCCAGCGTCACTGAACAGCCATCTCTCAAATGCTTGTCGTTGGCCAAAATGGAACACAGTTGAGTGAGTGTAGCTGGATCAGCATACACCCATGATCAGACCTGGAAAAAGACTTAAGTACATGCCTTTTTGGTAGGGGACTGGTAAAGTCATCTCTATATAGGAGATTTAATTTTTTAAACATTAAAAATATTTAAAAATTGCTAACCTTTAGTGATTTGATCATGTGTTCATGTGCACAACATGTGTTAGTTCATTACTAACAAGTTGTTCAAAAGTATAATACATTTGTCAAAGACAGTATTATTCTACATAATGGAAAACATTTTCTTGCAAAACATCTGCTTTTCCATATAAGAATAATACATTTGATTCACTAACATGATAGCATTTTTTATGACTGTAGGACTTATTATGCTAAATAAAATTACTACATTGTTCTTCAGCACACACATGTATTTAGTTATAGTATTGTCGCAACATGGAAATAGTGGAATGCTTGAGAACCTCTGAATAGTTTTTATCCTGGAAAATATTTCTAGATTTTAAGGATATGATTATTGATAATTTCTATGGAAATATCTGAGACTTGATTTATATAGTTCTCTGCTTTGTGGTCTGAGGGGTCTGTAATGAAGATAAACTTTTAGAATGTTGGACTAAAAGTCAATCTAAAATCCCAATTTTTACAGTGCTTACCATTTAAAATAAGACAGTCACTTTTATAGGAGATAAAGCAGAAAAATGATGTATGCTTTTATCTTGTGATGAAACTTAGAAAAATTGTATAAGTAGCTCCCAGTAGCCCACAAAGCTAAGTAAGAACTCATTTAAAATATTGATACAAAACTGAATCTTATCTCATAAAATTTCCTACAAATTGAAGATCCCTATTCCTTTACATTGATTTTTAAAATTTTATTCCAAATATAGAAATCATTTTTCTTTTAACGATCCAAGAAAAGATGAATCCAGGGGTGAATAAGTAAAAAGCAACAGTTTTTATTCATCATTTTCGTTAACGGCTATAAACCTCGAGTCTTCTCTAATTATTGCTTAACTTTTATAAGGCTCTTTTATGAGATTCCACTGTACAGAGGAACAAATATTTAAAGAAGTGAATGGCTGAAAGATAAATACCAATTCTTTTTTTAGTGGGGTAACTATTGCAAATGAAATCAGTAGGCGATAGTTCTTTTGATTGCAGTGACTTATCCAGAGCATATTCTTCTTCACCCTTAGGTTTGGTTTTTCATTTGATTTTGTATATCTGTTTACTTTTAATTCTTCTAGAATTGTTATTCCTTAATAGCAGATGTTACATATTTGCAGCATTCAAGTAGGTCATCTTAGTCTATCTGTAGGTTATTTAGCAGTTTCATTTGGGCATGAGTCTCTGGTATTTCAAAAATATAAAAATGCTTTTCATTGGCCTATATTTTAAATATTTGCCTCTATGGTATATAGAACTTTCAGACAAAAATAGATTTTTACAGACACTTTGGAAGGTTTTAAAATTGCTAATTAAATATATGTTGTGAGTAATTTTCAACTTATTTCATCTACCTAAAGTATTGAAAGTTCTTAAACATAAGTATTTTATAACACAGATATATAAAACTAAATTATAAAGAGATAAATATCTGAAAAAATGCAGAAAACCTTAAATATACTATTTGATTTTATATAAACAAAATGAAGTTAGGAAGACACATTACCATATATCAGAGTTGTAAAAACACAGCCTTAAGGATTACTGAAGCAGTAACTCATTAAACTGGAACAGTTTTAAAGAAATTCATAAATATTCACGTTTTTAAAATGACATCTCTAAGTTTGAGTGAAAGCAATTACTTTATTCAGTAAAACTTAGAAGTAATGCCGTTTGTCTATTCATTATCACCAAGGAATATCCTAGATTGAGCTACAAAATGAGAATGAATGAATGTAATTTTGAAAGGTCCACTTTTAAATAGATAACATCTTCTTTGTAGCTATTGTCAAATACTTTCAAAAGTATCTTCTAGGCATAAATAACAATGAGCACTATTGTTAACCCATGGTTTTTCTATCTGTTTTCTAGTCTGTTTTAAGATATTATTATAATGCTTGAAGAAATAGACTAATAAAAATGTCTACATTTTTGTGATTATGTAGAAAAGAGTGGTCTTTTGGAAAATGTTTATAGAAATTGGCAATTGTTGAATGGTTGTGCTATGCAATTTTGATACAATTTTGAATTACTATCACAATGAGTAACAGTTAAGAGTTCCAATTTGTCTGTGAAATATTCGTTTAAACATCTCCAGGATTTCTATCTTATATCATTGAGTAATGACAGGAAAAAAAGAATCTAATGAAATGATAAATTTAATAATTAAAATATTTCCTAGGTTTCAGCTTATGTGAAGAAGTTGTAGAAGCCATCTATCAATCCATTTCCTGAATATATGGAGAAGCCTGCAAATGATAGAAGTCATTCAGAAGAACTATTTTCACATTTTCAAAGTAGACCAGAGAAAGAACATTTACCACTTCATGCCAGTGAAAGTCATCTTAGCTGGTATTCTCAAAAATAGGGGCTATCTAATTATCTGATCTCAGAGTTTCATGTTTTCGCATTGTAAATTATTCGAATCAAATATAGCATTCTTTTAAGAATATTTTCTTCAAATCTAGTAATTAACATTTAATCTGATTATAAATGTACTCATTTAGCAAAATTTGGCCATTTTTTTTGAATCTTAATGAAAGCACTTAAAAACAAAAACCTTACCTAAAAGAATTTTTAAAGTATAAAGCATTTTAACTAAGGTAAATGAAAATATACATACTATGGAATTTTGGAAATATAGTTTATGAGTATTAATTTACTTTTACTTGGCATATTGATCAAACAAATACTTATCATATTTTGCTTCTTTATGATGGGGAATATACTCAGTATTTATATGACTCATTGCCCCACAAAATGACAATCAAAATACCATTAGTTTAGCTTCCAGTTTAGCTTGTTACAAATGAAGATATTTGGTCATATATAATCATTCTTGACTTTCTGCCCAAGGTTTTTAATAATGGACACTTGTCATTCATAGCCAGTATCTTTTTAGGCCCATCATTTTAAGCCAGTGGTATTTAAGAACACATCTACTTTTTGACATAACCTCTAAGATGCCATCAGTTGCTGATGAGCCATTATATTATGTTTCAGAAAGAAAAATACTGCTAATTAAAGACTTGGAATTTATAAATGTTGAAAAAGTTCTTCAAACTTAATTATGCATATAGTTTTATTCAAACAACTCTGTGCTTATATAAAAATAAAATGTAAGTGAAATAAATGAATTAGGTATTCTCAAAACTTCTCTGTATACTAGTCCAACTCTTCTGAGTCACTTTTTTAACTCAAGTAGTCCTTGCTTTTAAGATTATTGGTGACATGACATTTCTTAGGATCTTTAACTGAAATAAAATTTATTGTTACTGGGCTCTTAATTACCATATACAGCAAGGCTACATTGAGTCTTGCTTCTGAAATGTTGCTAAGCATTCCTACTTCACTAACTCCCTTAAACTCTGTCTATGACCCTTTATTCTTAGGGGTTAAAAAAGTGCTGCACCCTATCTCTGGGTATTTGGCAAAGCATTGGACACCCATTCTATACCTTTTGAGCATGTACAGGATTGCCAGCTCAGGACTGCCTCCTGATTGACAAAGTTTGCAAGAAGCATCGTGATTTCAGGATGTAAAAATGTGACCCTCCCCCCAAAAAATGTATCTTACAGATATTGCACAGTAGTATCTAGGCAAAACATAATCAGGAAGGCAAATATTATCAGATTTGTTCTGAATGATACTTATAAACACAGATGTGAAGGATTTTGAGATACCTAGAGAGCTTTAGGTTTTTTGTGTTCCATTAGTTTAGATTATTCATTCTTCTGGAGGACTTTTTTGTGAACTGTAAGTTTCAAGAAAAGGTTTGGGAATACGATCTGGAAAGACAAATCTTTTGGGTTTGGATGAGGGAGAAGGAAGGGAATTAAAATAGACAAACATGCACACAAATCATTTTACAAGCTGTAAAAGGGATGTTGATTAATTATCAGATAGCACAGTGAAACATTGCTGTTGGTGGTCTTTGTGTTTTATATATCTTAACATTTTAAAAACTGTCTTTGTTTATAGTAAATGTAGAAAAAATATGGAAGTATAGAAAAATTTATTACATTTTCAGTGACAATTTACTGTTACATTTTGTAGAACAATTTATGGAACTGTAATATTTAGTTAGGCTATAATATGTTTGCCTAAAAGTATACCTAGTTTATGTGACAGATTTAACTTAAATTTTGTTTGTGAATATCTAATTAGTTTACAGCAGGGCGTCTTAAATGAAACAACTGAATTGGAAGCAACATATAAGGAAGCCGAGTTGGCAACCTACTCTGTAGAATTACTTTTGCCATTATTTAAGAACACCATTGAAGAAATTAGTTTTGAAAATGTGAGTACTTGTGAACATCTAATAAAATGAAAAGTTAGCATAATACTCAATGCATTAACTACGGTCTCATATATTAAAGTGGTTATACTCACATACTGGTATTTGATATAAAAAAATGCAGGTTTATCATCAGTGTTCTTTATTCCTATGTCAGTAACTGTAACTCTTTTCCTCAGAGATAATCTCAAGCATGTACTTGATAAGAGGCCAAGCTAGAAACTGTATACCTTGATGCTCAATTTACCTGGATTTGAATTAGGGAGTCAGTTTTTCTCAAGAGTGAATTTAAAATAAAAAAATATTCTGAGAGATGAAATAAATCTCTTTTCTCTAATGTTATGTGGAAATAGAAATCTGTATTCTAAAATTTCAGTATACTAAAGTTTGAGTAAAGAACAAAACACTGGATTGTATTCTATTAGTTTTATTTAAATAAATGACAAATATTTTAGGGTTTAAGCCCTTATTTTGATTTCATTTTACTTTAATATACTAGGTAACATCCTATTACTATCAATAAACTTGGCAAAATTTACTATTACTATGTACAAAATAATGATTTTGATACTAGGAAAAAGTTTTTTGATAATAGTAACATTTTAGAGTATCTTAATGCTATATCTTAAAATATGTATGTGATTTTTATATTTTGTCAGGCTAATCTTTCTGCATCCAATTTGAAGAAGATTTTTAAACAGAAGGAGATATTAACAAAAGAATTAAACACTTTTAAACGTGTAAAACAATCTTTTGAATATCTTCTTAGAAAGACAGAATACCAACAAGTAAGGAACATTAACCACTAATTTAATAGCCTTCATTTGAAGGCTATATTATTTCTCAAACTATAGAAATTAAAATGGTATATTTGAAATGGAAATAATACTTGAATTTTTGTTTGAAATGGCAACCCTTAAACTAATCCCTACTTTTATTATTTTATAAATAGTCTTACAAGAAAGCAACATTTTTATAGAAAATATATTTTTAGTTTATATCTCAAAAACTTTGTTATACTATAATTTTCAGTTGATTACAATAGAATACTCTTAGAATTTAAGCTCTTGTGTACATTATAGTTATAATTTATGGGGGGTTTTGGTAGCAGTTTTGTCGTGATATAAGTCACATACCATACAATTCACCCTTTTAAAGTGTACAATTCAATGATTTTTAGTGTATTCACAGAATTGTGTGGCCATCACTCCAATCAATTTTAGAGCATTTTCATGACTACAAAAAAGAAACTCCATGCCATTTAGAAGTTCACTTCCCATACCCACCCAGCCTATTACCTACTTTCTGTCTCTATGCATTTGCCAATTCTGGCCATTTCATATAAATGGGCTCATTTCATGTGTGATTGTTCATGACTGCCATCTTTCATTTAACATGTTTTCAAGGTTCATCCATGCTGTAGCACTTATCAGTGCTTCATCTCTCTTTATTGCTGACCCATATTTTGTTGTATGGGTAGACCACTTTTACTTTTCCATTCCTCAGTTGATGAACGCTTGGGTTGCTTCTGCTTTTGGCTGTTAGGAATAAAGCTGCTGGGAACATTCATTTATATGTTGTACCTAAAGAAATGAAAACATATATGTATGCCAAGCAATGCCCTTATAGAACATAAGGATGTGTTTCCTGAAGTCCACGAACTGTGTATATGATTTTACATTATATGTATATGCATATGTGCTTTGAGTGAAAGGAATTCATAGCTTTTTCACATTCTTCACTGGGAATATAACACTCAAAATGAATACACGATCTTCTCTATTCTCATTTCAAATGTCTACATAGAATTGTTACTGATTTGCTATAATTACAAAAAATTTCTTATTGATAGAATTAGGTTGTTTATAATTTTGACCTGTTAACAGCACTGTGAGCTTCTGTAGGCAAGATTTTTGTGATTTTTATGTCATGGGCTTGTACTTTCTGAGTCATTTAGAGATTAATTTAGTAACTCCACTAATTTCATAACTTGTGTACAAAACATAATTTGGAAAACTTGGGCAAAAATCCTTCTGATGTTAATTTAAAAAAAATCTGAACTGTGCATAGTAGTTGTTCATATTAATTTCTTAATTGAGACTTATTCCACATTCTACTACTTTTAAACACTGATTTATAGAATCTTTTTTTCACAGATAGGCGACAGTTTGTCCAGCATATTAGAGAGGCTAACTGATAATGAAAGTGAAAATACTGTAAGTCTTTTTACACTTTGTGTCTATTTTTACACTTTGTGTCTTTTTATACTTTGTGTCTTTTTATACTTTGTGTCTATTTTTTATTTGTATGTTGCTTGGCTTTATAAAATTAGCCACCATTATTAAAGTTATGATATTTCTAACTCTTACATTATATTTGCTGAAGAATCTTAAGAAGAAGGTACTTGAAAAGGAAACATATATCCAAGAACTTTCTTGTTTGTTTCAGAATGAAAAGGTAAGCAAATTTTGAGCTTAATTCATTTATTTTCTTAATATTGATTCCTTACCTTCTTTCTATCCTGGCCCCCATATCAGAAATAGATACAAAAGGTTTTTAGATTATTTTGGTATTTTACAAGTTTTATGTAACAAATATGACATCTTAATTATTTAAAGGTTTTTTAAAAGATTTTTATGATGTTTCTGTCAGGGTACTTGGCATAAATCACTGTTAGGAACTATGTGTAAATTTGTATTGTATTTCAATTTTAGTATAAAGTAAGGAATTTGGGTGTTTGTAGGAGCATTTTAGACATACCCATAATTTTACTTTGGAAGATAGGAATTTTAAAAAAGAAATAATTATGAAGAGCCATTAAATAAAAGGAGGACAGAGAAAACATCCCAAAAGCCTTACATAAAATATATTTTGTAATAGGGGGGTCATGGTTTATGTAAAGTCTTACTTTATTTTTTATCAATTTTTCAGCTTGTGTCTAAATACGGGTAAAGTTAAAGATTGTGGAGAAATATATAAAGTAATGCATTTTTTTGTTTTCTCTGTTTTAGGCAAATGCTTTGAAAGCAAACCGTTTTTCACAATCAGTGAAAGTAGTACATGAACGACTACAGTTCCAAATTCATAAAAAGGAAGCAGAGAATGATAAATTAAAAGAATACATAAAGGTTATATTCATCCATTTTTATAGTTTGTGATAAAGTTAATGACCTAGTATAAAAGCCTTTACTTAATTCTGGAATGTGATGGTGTTTAAAGAATTAAACTGAAGTGTTGCCATGGGAAATATATATTTGAGGCAAATCTTAATTTTAAGATTTCTCAGCTGTCTAAAGATTTGCCTCCAAATTCCAATATAAAAATGCTGTCTCATTTTAGTACTAATCTAAGAATGACTTGTAGAGCTTGAATTACTTAAAACAAACAAACAAACAAACAAAACTTTTCTAGTATATAGTTTATTTATGTTTATTGTGGATAATTTGTAAAATAAATATACCGAAACCAGTGTTTACACTTTGGTATAGAGTATTCCAGTTTTTTCCCTACATCTATACATACATACATACATACTCTCACACATATTTAGTAAGTAGTCAATAAATGTTTATTATTTTTGTGTTTGTTACTAATGGTAATAACTTTAAAATCAGATAACTTAGGTTTGGTATTCAGACAGTCAAATAATCTCCTTGGCATATAGTTTTTTTTTAGCAATATAAATAAGAAGAATTTATTGGTTTAAACTGAGTGGTTTAAATGTTTTTCAGGAAGCCTCACAGTCACTTTTTCATAGGAATTTGAGGTTGCTTTGATATGACACAAGCTAATTGGATCTGTTGTCAATATTTTTGCCAAAGAAAAACAAAAAGTATTCCCACTTTCAGAAGAGAAGTATACCAAGACAAATCCTATTGGGTGTGAGGACTTCTGTGTCAAATTTGTTTGCTTTTGCGTTCCTGAATTGTAGCAGATGCCCACAATCTGTGACACATGTTTCAAGAATGCACTTGGGGTCTTTCTTTTTTTTTCTTTCAATAGCAAAAAGCTTTTGCCTATCGAAGGGACACTAATCAGGATTATGAGAGATGTAAAATTTGTCCTCTATCCCCCTACATGTGCTTTAAGCACTTTCTCTCATAGACTTCCTATGTCCTTTGATCAGTGTCCTGGGCACTGCACATGAACTAAAGTTGCTGTTGCATTGCTTGTCATGGTAAATATAAGAAAATACATAGGATTTAACATCTCAGATAATCATCTACTGCAATTTTATCTTACACAATTTTTAATTATGTCCTCAAATAGCAGTTGGTGAAGTTTTTGAAATTATTTTCTTCAACTTAAAAATGAAATATTAAGTGATTTTTTAAAGTTTACAGTTACTTCATGGATGTGGTTCCATAGTGTAGTGGTTAGCACATCTGCTTTACACGCAGGAGGTCCTGGGTTCACACCCCAGTGGAGCCTCAGTCCATGGTGTGTGGCCATGCCACCGTGAACAAGCCCCATGTCTGATCTTGGAAGCTTAAGCAGGGTCGGGCCTGGTTAGTACTTGGATGGAAGACTACCTAGGAAGACCAGGTGCTGTAGGCATAAATAATAATAAATAATTTTTTTAAAAAAGATTATATAATGGTTACTTCATATACCCATGCTAATTTGGGGAAAGAATATAAAGCTAAAATCCTAAGATTTTACCATGACAGTCTACTGTCTAATAGTTTGAATTTAAATTACTTAAAAAAAAATTCAGCTGTTTAGAAATGATTAAAAGAAGTTGCATTAGGTTACGTGCTATAATTTTCTACATTCTCTCTTACACACACACTTTTGGAATTTAAGGCATTAAGTAAGTAATTGGGGGTCAGAATTCAGTTCTTCAGTTTAGGTTTACCAAGTTATCTTTTAGAGTACAAACACAGTGAACTCAATTTGGCAACAGAAATCTCAATTTTTTAGTATTGTTGAGTCATTTCATTTAAACAATATAAATTACGTTATAATTCTCTGAGAACTAACCAAAAGATACTTTGAACCTATTTTTATTTTTGGATCTTTATAATATAGCAATTAGAGTTAGAATATTTTTACATTTTAGAAGAACAGAATGACTTGTAATATGCAGCATGTGTAGTTCTTTGGAAATATGAAAAAGGCAAATAATTGACTTTAAATATGTGTCTATTGATTTGACAAATGACTAGTTATTCTGAAACTAAAAATAATTTGATAATACAATCCCTAATAGTATGGAATTTGATAGATCCATTAAGAAAGTCTTGACTGGAACCTTTTTCAAAAAATTTACTTCACTTTTGATATTTAAAAGGATTTTTTTAAAGTGTAGCAATTATTCATGATGTGATGATGACACCCTGTGGTTTCACAGAGGAATAACAGCTGTATTTCCTGCAGGGGTCTTTGTTTCTCTTAAGTAGACTTATTGTTAGTAATTTGTTTTTCCCCAACTACTCATTAAAACATTTCCTGGGATTTTTCAGGTTAAGAAAAATTTTTAGAGACAATTTGAGAATATTTTACTGCTTCCCCTATTCTACCTTGTCACTTTTCAAAGAGATCAAGTCTTTAAATCTTGTTTTAGATTTACATCTTAATCTTAATTTTAGTGGAAACGGAAAGCATAGTTTTTGCTGATTATAGAGTTAAGAAGAAAAGCCCCATTTTTTACCATAACTTCTTTGAGTCTTTAAAATTAAAATGATTGTCCAATGAATGGGAGACTAAAACTTAAATTCTGTAACAATTTTACATTCTTTTCAGTATTACACAACGTTCAAAAAGTATAAAAGCATTAAAATCTTAAGTCTTTAAATTCTTAGATACCTAATACTCAAATACTTTAAATACAAATTCTTAAAATAATTTGGAAAAAAACCCATGATAGTAGTCACACTAAATCATATCCATCATCTTCCGAGCCTAATATTGTCTGTCTCTCATTATGTCATCAAAAAAACAGCCATTCTACTTAACACTATTAAACTCAATAGGTAGAAACATCCCCTTCAAATATCTTTTTATTCTTACTAACTCTAATGGACCTAGTAGTCATTCGCTTATCTAAACTCGTTCAATCTTGGAATAATGCCCTCCCCAAAGTTACGACTCATTGGATAAAGCAGTATTTCTGTTGTCCTTGGTGAACTCTTTTAAGTGTCCAGACATGCCCCTTAATTCTAGTAAATTAAAATTTGGTAATTTTATCTGTGTTTATCTTATCCCTACCCTTCATATTCTATAGATTTTGATCATATATCCTTAAAACCTTTCTCATTTTAGCTAGAGAGCCCTAATATTTTTGGTGAGCTACTGATTTCTTTGAGCTTTGTGTACCTGTTGTTTGAACTGTTTCCCGCTCAATTATTGTTTTTTGATTTACAATAACTAGTCCTATGTATAATAGTCTAGATGCGAAGTTCTAGTTAATCACAATAGTTTTAAGGAAGTTAGTATTTGTGCTGTAATCAGTGATTTTGGTATCTTTATAAGAAGAGTAGCATTTGTTTTATGTAAACTTTTGTATCTTAAATTCGTATTGCGACTAGTTACAGATAAACATTGATGAAATCATCTTTTCATCACTGTTTTGCTTTTTATTAATCATACAATGCATCCTTTTAGTAAACTCTATGTGGAAGATTATTTACATATTTTTGCAATGTTTTCATAAACATTGGAGCTCTAAAATAATTGCTGCTAATATTTTGTTTTAGAGCTTGGAGACCAAGATAGCCCAGTGGAACTTGCAATTGAAAAACAATAAGCATGAGACTATAGCAATGAAAGAATCGAGTCAGCAAAAAGTTATAGCCCTCAAAAAGGCATCTAAAGTTTACAAACAAAGGCTTGAACATTTTACTGGAGACATTGAAAACCTTACTTCCCAAATTAGAGATCAGGTAAGTATAAAATTCTTTCTTAAAGAACTATTTTATGTACTCAGTTTATGTGGTTAATGTCATGATTCTTAATAAAATAATTTTATTCTTCTCTTTATGTTACTGATACTAGAAAAACTTTACTCATAGTGTTTTGCTTTAGTCTTTATTTTGAAAGATTACATAAAATGTCAAATTATATATTGAGTTATATCAGCATTTCCTGGGGAATTTTACTTAAAGGAAATGTGTGTCTCAAAGCTTCTATGGCCAACTAACTAAGGGTAAAATTTCATACATATTTTCCCTTGAAATTTTCAGTGTACATTAGCATATTAGAGGCACTGAGAAGGCTTCAGTAAAAGTAAAGCAATGTAATGGAAGATATTGAACTCAGAGTTTCCCACCACTTATTTAACTGCAGAACCCTTCTTTAACCCACAAAGCAGCTCTTGGAACTGGTTCTGAGGAACACCAGTTTGGGAAATGCTGATTTATTTTATTAGGCCATATGACTTCATTCAGTAATTCACTTCATTTAAACTCTGTAATGCATTTAAAACCATTTGCTGACGTAAACACACCATGTGAAAGTTATCTTTGCGTGTAGTACAAAGTTGAAAAATGGACTTAGTACTTTGTTGTTTTTAACAAATTATTATATTTACTCAATTACTAATTAATAAAGCATTCACTCTTTTTAATGTCTCACTGGTATTCCTCCTCTTAAGACCTTAAGATATTGAGACTCATAGAATTATTTGAGGTTTTTAGAAATGAAAACAGACTTATAAATGCTTATGTAAAGAAAACAATGTAATATTTTATAATCGCAAGTGTTAACATTTTAAGACTAATATTTAACCTACCTACATTCAGAAGAATTTAACTAGATAAAAGAATTGAGGGCTAGGTTCGAAATATCGAACGTTGTAGACCTACTTGAATGTCTGAAAATATTCCTGCGTGATAAAAACCATCTGGGTCATTGACATTTTTAGGATTTTCCTATTTAAATAGTGCCATATCTTCCATGCCCCAGATAGTAGTATAGGAGCCCTTATTAACTTTGTGACTTTGGTTAAGGTACCTAACCTCTCTAAGCTTCACCTTTCTTATCTATAAAATAGGGATAATACTATCTGTCTCATGCTTATAGGGAAGAATAAATGAGAAAATATATGTCAGAGCACAGTGCCTGGCCATATTACATTTTTGCCATATTGGCCTCCTTTCTGTTCCTCTAATACAAGGAGTTTGTTTCATTGTTTTTGTTTCATTGTTTTGTTTGCTATTGCCTTTGGCTGTAACATTCTTTTCTGGCTCACAATAGCTGGTTCTTTTTTTAATCATTTTTTAATTGACATCTCTTCAGAGGCCTTCATTGATCACTCATTTTGAAGTAGCTCCACACCAGTTAATCATATAAATGTCTTAAGTTTTCTTCATAGCATTTATTTTATAGGTAAAATTTCTAAATATCTTAATTTATAATTGCCCAGCTTATATTTCATAGTGCATATTTATTTTACAAAATATAAACACAGAATACTAGCCTTTCTTCAATACAGCAAAAATGATACTGTAAACAATATAAACAAAAAATGTCTTGCACATAGTAGATGTTCAATAACTACTTGTTCAACAACTGGGTGAATGATAGAAGGACAGAAGAAAGCACCCAATAAATGTTAACTCTAATCATTACTACAGTAGTCCCCCCTTATCTATGGTTTTGTTCTCCTCAGTTTCAGTTACCTACAGTCAATCATGGTATAAAAATATTAAGTGGAAGATTCCAGAAATCAACAATTTGTAGGTTTTAAATTGCACAACATTCTGTGTGGCGTGATGAAATCTTGCACCATCCCATTTTGTCCTGCCTGGTCATGAATCATCCCTTTGTCTAGCACATCCACACTATATATGCTATCTGCCTGTTAGTCACTCATTAGCCATCTCAATGATCAGATCTATGGTCACAGTATCACAGTGCTTATGTTCAAGTAAACCTTATTTTACTTAATAATGTCTCCAAAACAGGAGAGTAGAGATGCTGGCAATTTGGATATGCCAAAGAGAAGCCATAAAGTGCTTCCTTTGAGTGAAAAGCTGAAAGTTCTCAACTTAAGGCATTTTATTATCTCACATCACAAGAAGGGTGAGGATAGTACAATAAGATATTTTGAGAGAGAAAGACCACATTCATGTAACAGTTATTACAGTATGTTGTTATAATTGTTCTAATTTATTATTAGTTATTGTTAATCTTTTTCTGTGCCTAATTTATAAATTAAACTTTATCATAGGTATGTATGTATACAAAAAAAACATAGCACATATAGGGTTTGATACTATCAGCATTTTCAGGCAGCTACCGAGGGACTTAGGGCATAACCCCCGTGGATAAGTACTGTTGTACTTCTGGGCCTTCTGATTAGTAACTATTGGCACTGTTGTCATTCCAGGGAGTTTGTTTTTTTTGTAGAATGTAAACGGGTTACGCAATGGCTATATAGCTCACTAGGTGGATTTGTAAAGAGTAGATTCATTTAGCAGTTATTTGTTAAAGTCTGCTGTATGCCGGGCACTGTATTCAAAGGCCTAGCAATGAACAAAACAGATAAAAATCTCTACTTCTGTGAGCTCACGTTCAAAGTGGATAAGCCACCACTACTACTTTGATCTCTTTGCTGGCAGTAACAGTGTTTGAAGGCCAATGGGGGTAACCTCCACAAAACAGCCTGGCATCATTATAATAGATAAATAAGGCTGTATTAGTAAATGCTATGGAATTGTGGAATTGTAGGAAGTTTCCATATACACCAGAAGGCTTCTTTGTCTGATGCTTACGTGGTTGTTAGTATCTTCTGTATATAGAATGCAAAATGAAAAGTTCATAGAAAGGAAATTATCTTCACTAATTATAAAACATTGTTTGAAGTAGTTATAACAACATCCTTAAAATGTTATGTTGGAACTACCACTATGTACATATTAAATAATAGTAACATAAAGATATTAAAGTTTACTTGAAAACATTCCTATATTCAGAGTTATACACTGAAATTTTCTATAACAGAAGTTTTATACTTTCCAGGATGTTTCCTTGTTTATAATGTATTTGTGTTTAGGGCTGTGAACAAATCCAAAGTGTTATTAAATTACAAGATGAGTACTTTCTGTGTTTTTCAGGAAGCCAAGTTGTCTGAAGCAATTTTAGCTTCCAATGCCTGGAAAAGTCATTATGAGAAAATTTTAATAGAAAAAACTGAATTGGAAGTTCAGATAGAAACAATGAAAAAGTAAGAAAAAAATTTAGAATCTTTTTACAGTATAATAACCATTTCAGTTCTTTCCTTTGGTTTGTATTTTGGTTCTTCTGAATTACATGTAGTAAAGATATTATCTGTATGATTTGCTATTTTTCTATTTATAATTCTACAAACTTTTCTTACTTTGCTCTAAAAAATATAATAAAAATGATTACCAATAAAAGTCCGTTGGTGTTCACATTTCAAAACTTTGAACTCGTAAGTATGTGGTATTTGGATATCTGTCATCTATTAGTTGTAGTAGATGTTAACACTAACTGTGTCTTAAAATGGAAGTGATATTTCTCTACTGAAAAAGAATGTATTAGTAAGAATATATAATAAAGTTTATAATAAAAGCATAAATGCTTTCAAAATTCTAAAAAATATTATTCCATAAAGTGCTTGAAATGCATAAAAAAGAAAATGATAAAAATACATATTTTAATGCTTTGAAATTTATTGATAAGCTACCAATGAACCCTGAATATTTGCTTTTAAATATCTTGCTTTTTATATATTCCTTTTGATGTTATTATTGAAAATGAGCATATATACTTTGCTTCTAAAGATTAGTTATTGCCTCACCTCATCCTTTTATTTATCCTTGTCCTGAAATTGTATGTGTGTGCATGTGTGCGAATGAGAGACAGACAGACAAACATACCTGTGGATTAGTTTAGATGTTTTATTGAATAGCAAAGAGAATGTTGGCATCATCAATGTTTAGTATTTCTAATCAAGGTTACTAAGGTAGTAACTTTATATAAGTAACTGCTTCATATTTTCCTTGTTCTATGAGTTCTATTAACTTTTGAAACAGTTTATCCTACCAAAATAATTTTAGAAACACACTTAAAATATATTATTTGAATGAAAATTTCTATGATTTTTACAAATACATCATTTATTTTATAAAGGCAAATCATTAATCTTTTGGAAGACCTGAAGAAAATGGAAGACCATGGGAAAACATCATGTGAAGAAATTCTTAGAAAACTTCAGTCAATTGAATATGAAAGTGAAACTCTGAATCTTGAGAATACAAAATTAAAGGTACTGTGTGTGTGTGTGTGTGTGTGTGTGTCTGTGTGTGTCTGTGTGTGTGTAATGTGTAAGGGCAACTTAGGCTACTTAATAGCAGTAGCTGGAAATGACAGCATATTTAGAATAATGCTCTTGTATCATTTTGTCCTTATGTTTCTCAGAGTATCATAATCGGTAACTTCTAACAGATCTATCTTTATATGTCTGTATGTATACACATGTATATACACATATTTATATAGTTTATAGTTGTATACACAGATACATGTTAAAATTGTTTTCAGCAGTGTTAAATAAGACTTATGAGGTTGAATAACTGTCTCTTTGTTTCAACCAAAAAAGATTATTTACTCTCCAATTTTAGCAGTTAAATGACTCATCCAAAATTACATTAACTTTAATGCAGAAGATTATTTCTAGGTGTCATGGTTACGATATGATATAACCTCAGGCCTGGTCTGTTTGAAACCAGAAAGTATGTTCTTGGCTGCTTCATAACCAGAAAGAATTTTCCAACTTAATTAAATCCAAGGGGTGATTGGTTTGTATGTGTACCAGAGAAAAGATGAGAAAAGGCTTTTATATTTTCTGAGAAAAAAGATATTTGAGTTCTCAGAGATATATGTAACCTCTTCAGTCAAGATAAAACTTGACTGAAAACAATGGCATCATTTTCAGTTCCATATTATTATTTTCGGAAGACAGTAAATAGAAGACAGAAAAGAATCTTTTTATTTAAGAGATGGCCAGAGTTGGCAGTTCGAAGCTGATAGGGCATCAGATAACCTAGCCTCTTTTTAGCTATCTGCTCTACCATTTTTAGGTTGTGATGCTCATCCTCATGATTTAAAATGACAGCTGGAGCTCCAGCCATTATAGCTAAGTTGGAGGCAACAAAATAGAGGTGGGAGCGGGGAAGATGAATTATCTCCCTTTATTTCCCCCCAATCTCCTTCCCTTTAGGGAGACTTCCTGAAAGTTTCATACCACTCAGCTCTTCTACTTATTTAGGTATATGGCCCCACATAGCTGTAAGGGAGACTAAGAAATGTAGTCTACTAGTTATCCTGAACGCTAGCCAAATATGAATACTTATTTCCTGCAATTCGTTCATGTTTTCCTGTATCTATTTCTATAGTTTTATTACTCTTACAGTTTGGAATTCTATTTTTCTCAGTATCTAAACTCTACCTTTTCTTTAAATTTTAACTCAAATACTACTCCCCACCCCCACCACCACCACCACCTTAAATCTTCTCAAGTAGGATGAATCTTTTCTTATAAACTCCAAGAGTGATGTGACATATACTTAGCTCTCAGTGAATATTTATTGAGTGAGTGCTTAAAATGTTTTATCTGAGAAGAGGAAGCAATTTTATTATGTTTATTTTCTTAATTTCCTTGATATCCTTCAGAGAGAAAAGATTAGAAGGATATTTCATTTATTATAAATCTAGTTTTAATCACATGGTAATGGAATTAATTTTAAATTACATAGATATAAAATCATTGAGTTAAAGTTCGCATCTTATTCTATTAATAATGCAGAAATGTGTTTTTTATGCATTCTCTGGATTTTGTTTAAGGAAAAAAAGTCTAGATATATTTGGTATATGTTATTTTCAATGTAAAATTGCCTAGATGTTATATTTTTGATACTTTTAATTACTTTAGAATAATTTTAGATTTTATACTTTCAAATGAAAAAGAAGCTAGCTGATATTACCTCCTCTATTAAAAAAAAACAAAAGTTTATTTGAAGGATTATAAAGTTCTATTTATTTATTATAGAAAGTTAGAAAAACAGAAAAGCACAAAAAGAAAAATTGAAAAATCACCTTGAACCTCACAACAAAGATAACTAAAGTTAGTATCTTAGAATATATATATTTTTCCGAACTTTGGACTACTTCCAGATTTTTGCTATTGTAAATAAAAATGTGGATAGTTTCTTTAAGTCTTTTTGCATGTCTGTTTTCTTAGGGTAAATTTCTAGAAGTGGAATTACATGGTCAAAGGGAGGCCAATTTTTGATGCTGGTGTTATTTATTTCCAAATTATCCACTGTAAATGGGCCCATATACTTTTTCTAGTACTAAGCAATTTTAAAGCAAATCTCTCCAGATTTGACAGATGATCTCATCTAGCATTAGGCCTTTAACTATCATCTGTATCCCGGAAGCTTTCAAATTTATATCTCTAGATTTGACCTTGCCCCTGAATTCCAGACAATAGTCTACTGCCTACTTCAAATCTCCACTTAGATATTTAATAGGTATTTCAAAGTTATGTCCAAAATAGAGCTCCTATATCCTCTGAAATAGTTTCTCCTACAGTTTTCCTCATCTCTGTTAATGGCAATCATCCTTTCTATTACTTTGGGTCATCCTTGACTCCTTTCTCTCACACCTGCTTCTGTTCTGTCAGTGAATCTACTTCAGTTATACCCAGAATTTGATCACTTCTCACCGGCACCACTGCCATTATCCTGGTTCAAGCCATCGTCTCTTGTCGTTATACTGACTTCCTAACTCTTCTCTTGCCCCTGCAGTTAGCCTTCAGTGTAGCAGTAGAGTAGTTTCTATGAAAATATACCCATGGCACTGCTCAAAACTCTCCAAATGATACCTTGATCGATAGAGTAAACATTTACAAGGCATCACACCATCTGGCTTCCCATTACTTCTCTGACCTCATCTGCTCCCACTCTCCCTTTGTTTTCTCCCTTCCTATCACACTGGCCTTCTTGCTTTTTTTCCCTAACTGGCCAGAGCTTCTCCCACCATTGCTTTTCTCGACCAGAACCAAAACCCTCTTCCCTCAAAAAGTCACACTCTTAGAAAAAAAGAAAAAAGTCACAGGTCCTTTTCTCAGGAGGCTGTTTATCATTCCTATCCTGCTTTCACATATAATTATTTTACTTCTTATTCTTGTTTTTCGTCCATCAATCTCTTCTTTTTGTCTATCTTGACATGGTGTACATATAAATAACACATATATATCATGTATTTAATGATCATTTATATTTCTGCCTTTTTGAATTATCTACTTATTATTCTTTATGTCTTTTTTCCTAATTAATATATAAGAACTATATATATAAATGGTATTAATCTTTTGCCATAATTTGTTACTTTTTCATATTTTGCTTGCCTGTTAAATCTTTTGAGGGGCCTATGACATTTGGAGATATACATGTACACACACGTGTGTGTATAGTTGTGTGTGTGTGTGTATAGTTGTGTGCTTGTGTGTGTGTATTTTTTTCTTTTATGGCTTCTATTGGGAATCTCATATTTCTGGACATCTTGCAAGCAAAGACACAGACTGCCTATAGAGCCAGACTATCTTTTCAAGGATGTTTGTATAGAAAAAGATAGGAAGATAGCAATGCTTGCTTTCAAATGCTTGGAAGATAGCGATGTTTCCTTCTACCAAAGGGTAGTCATGTTTACTGCTTGTTACACAAGTTCCCAAAACTCAGCATTGCTCTTCTGCAATGTATCCCAATACATGTATAGGTGTCAGCTGGCCTGTGGGAACTGGGGCTTAGAAAGTTAACACAAATGCTGATATCTGGCTATTGCTGGGAGTAATAAAGTCCTGTGTCTCAAAACTAGGAGTCTTGTGTCTTCTGTTAGCATCCATGCAACCGTGCTAGGCTAACTTATAGACTTGGAGGGTAAAATCTCAGATCTTTACAGTACTTATTATCTTTTTTAAAAAAATTTCTGCTTAGTGGGGCTTTCGCTATCCTAAAATCAAATAAAATTTTCTGTGAAAAATTTTATAGCTTTATGTTTTATTTTTAATAAATGTAAAACATAGGGTTTGGTAGAGGCAAGTAATCTATATTTTTCTAATAGTTAAACAGTTATCTTATTACCATTATTTGGTGATCTATATTTTCCCCATTGATTTAAATATCCAAACTTTGTCATACACTAAATATAATTTTAGTGCAATATAATTGCAATAAATATAATTTTTTCTTTTTTTATTCCATTAACCTCTATGTTCTTATATTATTATGTTAATTTTAGTTCTTTATACATTTTAATATCTAGTAAATACTGAAATTCTCCATTTAGTATTCCTTTCAAAATTTTATTAGTCTTTTCTATTTATATTTCCATATGAATTTTAAATAATTTTGTCATATTCTCCTTTCCCCCAACTGTTCTATTTTTGGTTGAAATTACATTAAAGTTTTGTTGATTTGCCAAAAAACTGACATGTCAACAGTTTTGAGTCTTCCCATACAAGAACATGGTCGATCTTACAATTATTTTTGTGTGAGTAAATTTTAAAAGTTTTAAAAATATGTCTTGCATTAGTCTTTTAAGGTTATTTGTAAGTATTACTTACTTTTTGAAATTCCTAAATTTTTATGTGATAATTATATTTAATCAAAAATAATTATTTTATTAACTTTGTTGATAAATGAGTTATGTTTTTATAACCCTAGAGCACTGGAGTACAAATGAATTTTAATGATTTATAACATATATTTATATATTTCTTGCTAGACTACACTTGCTGCTTTGAAGGATGAGGTGGTTTCAGTTGAAAATGAACTCTTAGAATTGGAAGAAGTAGAAAAACAACAGAAAACCCTTATTGAAGTGTATAAAACTCAGGTGACCACTACATTTATTTTAATGTTTGTTAAATTTGGTAGACAATTTAAAACACTACATTTGTTTATGATCTAAATAAGCAGAACTGAGGAAAGGTGGAGCTATTATTTTGTGATCGAATATGACAAGTCTCAAATATTTCTTAAGGTCCCAAATATTTTTATAAAAAGATGATTCTGCCGATTCATGATTCAAACATTGCCTGCGTATGCACTGGATATTTCTAAAAGTAGATCTAAAATTAATTGCATAGACATAATGTAAACCTTATGTGTAATCTTGTTAATCTTGATTATATTTGTTTGTTATCTTGTATATGGTATTAATTTAGAATAATAACTCCCTTCCAAGGTCATTAAAGCCCAATACTCCCTTTTTTTCAATGAATTAAGAAAATAAAATTCAAATTTATTCCCATTAAAGACCAAGGAAGGAACATATGACAATATATATAGAATAGAGCATGTATTCAATGATAATTTATAGAAAAGATTATGTTTTGGAAATGTAGTGTTTAAGAAAAACTCCATGAGAAGATGAGATTTATGCAGGTCCATGAATGATGGGTAATAACTGGTCAATAAAGAGTATGATTTTATTGGAAGAGGACATTTGAATTAAAGAATAATGAACTAAAGATATAAGCTGTTGGTAACTAGGACAGGGCTGCATCAGGGTGTGTTAGATGGGAAAATGGAGTTGAGACACCCAGTTAGAATACTGTGGTCATCAAGGCCAGAATGGAGCCTGTGTTGGACAATGGCGTGTGTTATCTGGGAATGGTTGTTTGGGTTTAATCCCTTAACAAGAATATTTTGGGTAAGTTACCGTATCTAGGTGGTGTGCCTTGTATAAAGGGCTCAGTCAGATATTTTTTGAGCAGATTTTGATTTGGAGGGTAGAATAATTGGTATAGGAGCTAGTTTGAACCAGAAGTTGATTTTTTAAAGTAACATTGACCTGCAAATGAAGATCTCTCTAATATTCAGAACTCAAACGAAGAGTCTAGAGTATTGATGGGAAAAGACAGGTAAATCATAAAAGGTTTGTGGATTAGAAGAGAGCATTGAGTGATTCCAATATTTAAAGAAGGAATAAGGTAAACATACTGAGAGTATTGCTAGAGAAATAATGATTTGTTTAAAATTGAAAATTCAAATAGTTAGCCTTATATTTCAAATTATGATCCTAATAATAAAATAATACATGTTACTCTAATAATATATTTTATTTTCAGATACAAAAGTTACAAGAAGCAGCTGAAATGGTGAAAAGAAAATGTGAAAATTTGCTAAGTGAAAATAACCAAATAACAAAAAACAAAAATAAAAAATTAGAAAAGGTAAGTTTGACATTTTAAATAATAAAATAACATTTTATTTAGGTTTCATACTTTATAAATAGACCTAGGAATTATCAGTTCTCAGTCTCTGTAGGAGTTTGTTTTCTGAGGAAATAATGTTTCTTCCAGGCTTGTAATGCTGTTTGTTTGTATGAATGTTTTTTCACTTTTTCCATAATTTTTGGAAAACATCATAAATGTTTAATTTTCCTTATTCAAAAGCAGACTTAAGTAGCTCAAAAATGGTTATCACTGAGTCATATCAACCATAAGTATGCAAACTTGAATACCTCTTTCTCATTTTTAATCTCACCTTATTTTTCTGGTAGTAAATTTTTTGTGTCTAAAAAAACAAAGGAAATATTCTCTGCTAAATGCTTTGTTGGAAAAAAATAATATCATAAAAAAAACATTATTTCCTTTTTTTCACCCTATTGCAACAGAATGAAGGGAAAGCCAGTGTTGGCAAGTTATGATGTTTTTGTGCATATTTTTAAGTTTTTAAATGAAACCGCATCCCTTTTTGAGTCTTTTCATCTTGTTTGGTAAGAAAGCAGTGAAAGTCGTAGGATGCTAAGTCTTGGCTGGAGTGTCATGGGATGTTACTGTTCAGTTCCAGCTGAGGGTAATAAGGTGATTGTCTCTGGGTTTTCTCCATATCTTGGGACTGAGACATTCAAGTGAGACACCAATGCGAAGAAGAGGTCAGCCAGAGCAGACATTTTGCTGGTTAAACAGAGATAAAGATAACCCATCAAATGTACAACTTATTACTTTTTTAAAATTATTTTTCGCCTATTTTTAGCAGATCAGAGAAGAAATCATTTCATGTCTCTTGGTCTCTTTTTCTCAATAGGCATACCAATTCAAATGTCTCCTCTTTTGCTAAGCAGCGGTGTAAATAGAAGCCTATTTAAAAAACGTGTTCAAAAGGCAGATGGGGCAGGAGCCTGTGTTTTTCAGATACCTATAAGGTCACAGTGTTTTTTTTATTTGTATTAAACCAGAAAAGTTATTTTTTTAAATGAAATTCTTCCTTTTACTTTTCCACTGTTTTAAGTCTCCTAGTTTTCGTATGAGCTCTTAAGGTGTTTGGGGACCCAGAGATATGCTTCCTTCTAGTTTTATCTTTTGTGACTAAGAATGCCGGATGTTGCATAGTAGCTCTAGGTGTTTCCTGTGTCAGGGAAAGAAGCTAGCTCTTGTTTTTCTTCCCTGTGAATATCTTAAATGCTGTATGTCTGCTTATTTTTTCATAATTAACAGTACAAGCATATCATAGAGTTGCTTCTTGTCACAGGACTAATTGCTACAGTGAGCAACTGCAGCAACCAAAGAGATTAATATAGATAAAATTAGAGAGACTTATTTCATAATAACAGTAATGATCAAATAGACTACTATGGACTAATGTTATTAGCTACCTTGCAATAATGTATAGCAAACCCCACAAATTTGGACTAAGATGAGTGCAGCAAGGTTGCTGTAATTGGAATACCTGAGTTATAAGATTAAATGACAAAACGTGACAATTACTTTAGACTGATGCCTAGACAGTGGAAAACTACCACTGTCCATACCAGCTTTATTAATAATATCTCTGCTTGAATATAAATAAAAAGATTCAAAAAGTTTGCTTTCCTAAGTAGGTTAAACATTCTCCCTGCAAGCTAATATTACTATAATCATTTATCAACAAACTTTTTGAAAACTAATTCACGTCCAGACCACTTCTGAGTTATATGTTCTTATTTAGTAGAGTCTAACTTAATGTTTATTCATGTTTATTTTAAACCATTTTATTTAAAACCATTATACCTAAAATACATATAAGTGTATCTAGTATTTAAGATAGTAAAATCATTAATGCTGAATGTGTGATCTTGCACTTATTTCCCTAATGCTACAACTCAGATGAGAGGCCAGATGGAGTCTCATCTGAAGGAGTTAGAGTGCGTCCGCGATTCCTTGACGGCGGCGGAACAGAAGCTTCAAGAGTGTCAGGAGAGTCTGCATCACTACAAGGGGAAATGTGCAGACCAAGCACACACCATTAGGGAGCTTCAGGGCCAGGTGTCTAGCCATCATTCTGATTTTGCTAGATGTGTTAAAGAAATGCTTTGGAATGATTTCACCAGTTGAGGGCACTCATGTCAGGGGTTGATTTTTTTTCTCCCAGCTGTCAGTTGATAAAATATCAGTTTTATGTAGATACTGTAATATTATTTTCCAAGCTATTTTAATAATTTATAGCAAAAAATTGGTAACCAAAATTGCTAATTTAGTTTACTCTTACAAATCTATATTTAGACATAGACGGACAAGAGAAAAGGAGCAGTGCTATGTTTGTTGTAAACATCTTACAATTTGTAATTTATCTTACAAAAATTAGAATTTATTTTAATTAGAATTGTACATCAAGTTTACTTGGATTATTTCAATTGTTCTTTTTGATATATGCTTTTTTACTCCATTGGACCACAGATTATGGGTGCCTTGTTAGTTACTGTATAGACATCTAATTCAATGCCTACCACATAGTAAGCATTTAGTCAATGTTTTTTTAATTAAGTCCTCTTTTTTTTCCAAGAAGCATGTCCAAGGATGGCAGCAAGCTTTTTTCTTATTTGTAAAACTATTTTAGGAATGATCCCTTTCTATCTTTCATTGTAGCCTTGATTCTAATGTTGAAATACATCCTATTTTTAAAAACATACAAACAAAACTTTGCTGAATTTAAATTTTTGAGAAGAGATTTTTCTAGAAAAATGTCAAATTACATAGATAAGTAAGTTATTAATTGAAATTATGAAAAAAAATTTTCTATTTCAAAGCTTCTGAAACTACTTAAATATAGTATTTGAAGCAATTGAGAGGAACATTCTGTCTTAGCATGGGCTAGTGTGCCTTTGATTTCTAATTTGCTTTTCACAAATATGGTTTTTACTCATAATTACAACTTCACAGATATTCAGTTATCAATTACTATTTAGGTGAAACAAAAAACTATAAAAGTAACCCCAAATATTCTACAGTAGGATATTAATACTGTTTAAAATTTCGCACTTAATAAAAATAAATGTCCTTTTTCAACAAAACATTTTTCAGGAACTTTTAATTACCATCTCTCAGAAAAATTTGTAGTAGATGAGTTGCCATGAGACAGCATAGATTTTTTAAACTTAATCAGGAATTTAAGAACTTGTATTTTAACAATGCAATGTTTCTTGGTGTCTCTCTGTGTAGAAGTAATAATAATATTTATACCTTCTTGATTTTTATGATTGCTCTTACAATAAAGTATAGATTTCTTTGGAAATTGATTATAAAGAAAATAACCAAGAAAAAATATTTTCTTTTTTAGATTGATGGAAATCACAATCTTCTGACAAAACTTTCTCTGGAGGAAGAAAATTATCTTATTCAATTGAAGTGTGAAAACCTTAAACAGTAAGTATTAAATCGACTTAAAATTGGTGTTACATTTTTTTCTATATACTATAATTTTAAAATATATGTTTTCTGTAAAAAGAAAATTAGAACAGATGGATGCAGAAAATAAAGAACTTGAAAAGAAGCTGGAAAACCAAGAAGAATGTCTTAAGCACAGCAATCTTAAGTTGAAAGAGAAGTCTGCAGAATATACAGCATTGGCCAGACAGCTGGAAGCTGCTTTAGAAGAAGGAAGACAAAAGGTACAGATGGCCTTTATTTAGAACTTTTTAATTAGTTTACCAAAGAGTCCTCTTTTCAAACAAACAATATCTCATTTTGCCAGATTTACAGTTATTGTTTTTATCCTGATGACAGGGTGAAGAGAGCAATTACATTTTTATTTTTTTTTTACCTACTTTTGACTTTTGGAGCTAAACAAATATATTACTGTCCATAGTTACTTTACCAGATAATGATGATGTGGCAGGGTAAAGGGCAGAGATGGAAAACACTTTGAAGGAATGTTCTCCCCCACCCACCGCTTTTTTAATCAAACCAAAGCAAATGTGCAAATTATTGAACATTTTGGTTTTGGTCAAGACCCAGTAAGCTATAAAGCTCAGATCCCTTTTCTTTTGGCAAATATTGTTACATAAATGCATGCAAGAATTAAATTCTGGTTAAATCCATTTGGTTAGCATTTAATAAATATCTCACTGTGTGTCTCTACTAGTCCTTGAGATGCAAAGATGAGTAAGATCTGGCCTCAGTTCTCACGACATTCATAGTTCCGTAGGGAGATAGAGTGTGAATAAACATTATCCAGCATGTAGGTATAAAGGGAGGGTACAAAGCAGTTGAACCTGGGGTTGAGGAGAAATGATTCAGGAAGATCTCAAAGAAGAGGTAAATTTACCAAATGATTTGAAAGTGTAATCTTGAAAGGACAGGAAGTAGGCTTTGGAGTCCAGCAGGAACTGGGTTTGAATTCTGTCTCTGGCATATTATACTCTGACCTCAGACAAGTTACTTCTTAAAACTTTAGTGTTTTAGTTGGTAAGATGGGGATGATGTGTTTCTCATAGGACTGAATGATGCTAAAGAGAGATTGTTAATACCAGATGACTCTCAGCTGTATACCTCTACCCCAGCCTCTCTCCCCTGAAATCTGAACTCATATATTCTGTTACTTACTTGACATGTCCACTTAACAGAAGCATCTCAAATTTAATATATCCAACATCAAATTCTGAGTATTTCCTTCTAAAGTCTCTGCTATGCATATTCTTTCTCAAGCCTGCTAATGATAATTTCATGAGTCAGATAAAATCTAATATCCTTGAAATGTGGCTCTCATATCACAAGTGTCATATATATTTTTAATTTTTTTTAACTCCAGGAAACCAATTTAAATTGATATTAAAAGACATATCATTGGATAAGAGCTAAGTAGTAAAATGTACTGCCAATGGTAGAAATGTAATCCAGATTTGTCAATGCCACCAACTTTTGGGAGGAAAATAAGTGCTTTTATCTTGTTTTCAGCCTAAGTGAACTTTGGAAATGATAGGTGCTCTCAGATTCCTGCTCAAATGTGTTCAGAGTCCTCAGAGATATGTCTGCCCTCTCATTTTCCTCCTGCTGCCATGGAATATGGGGCTATCTCTAGTTTCTGCCCCATGAGGAGTGCTGTCACTGCACTGTCACCATTGTCCACACTAAGACATGGTCAAGGGCATGGACATTTGTTCCGAGTGCTCTTTCTCCCACAGCTTCAAATACTGCCAGCATCCCTCTTTCACAGTCACCCTTAGAATTTGTGCACAAGATATGTTTGTAAATCACTTTATAATAACTTAGAACTGAGTCCATAGGAGTTAGATTAGAGGACAGCCCTTCCCACTAGCTCCTTGGTGCTTAAGTAGTTTCTGCCTCCACTCTCATTCTGGTGGCTCCAACCTCACATTCTTGCAAATAGGCTCCCACATATCTGAATCCTTGGATGAACATAGCGAAGTTAGACTTTCTACTAAAATTATCAATTAGAGAAATGTGAAAACTCAAATTCAGACCACTTTAGAAGTCAATGAGTGAAAAATCAATTTCATTTTTATGTGTGAGGTGTATATATCACCTGCCCTGCCCCCAATTCTTTCCATTCAAGTCTATAATCAGTATTTAATAACAACTTTCTATGTTCCATTAGCACTGTAGCCACCATGGTGAATATAAATACTGTAAAACATAGCAATTGGTCTCAATAGATTCTAAAAATATAGTATTAGGGAAAACACCTGGTTAAGTCACAGAGCGGTGCAGATGCATACACCTCCAAGCTAATTTTGCAGACACTTGTACTGCAAGGGCAAATATACATACTTATACTACATGTGCTTCTTTAAGATAGAACATTTTTAAACATTTTGTAATTAAAATGTCTAGCATTCAATTAATATCTATTTGGAAAAAAGATATATGGTGTAACTATGTCAAGGCTTTCAATCATACTTTAAAGAAAGTGCGTTTAGTTACTTTATTCTTTTAATAAAAATTACAGGTTTCCGAAGAAATAGAGAAAATGTCATCTAGAGAGAGGGCTTTACAAATTAAAATATTAGATCTGGAAACTGAGCTTAGAAAGAAAAATGAAGAACAAAATCAACTCGTTTGCAAAATAAACAATGTAAGTATTAATATGGCTGAATGTATTTTCCTAAAAAAAAATAAATTAGCATTTAACATTCTTAACATTCTTAACATTCTTAACATTCCATGTCAGTTTTCTTAAACAGTTAAAGTACAAAGTAAGGGGAATCAGGCCTTTTGCTTTACTGATAACATTAAAAATAGCAAATCATAAAAATTAAAAATGTCAGGATTATGCCAAAGAATTATTGTCTTCATCCTTGGTGGCTTCTATTCCATTTCCCCCAGTCTCATTGGGCCCTTTTCCTACATATTGCTTTTGCATGACAGCTGCTTAATGAAAGTTACAGATATAATCTACTTATTTTCATTCTGGTATAAATTTTTCATTTTTTTAAAGATAAACACAATTTAAATTATTATTATGAGTTAGATTTTGATACCAGTCTCGAATAATGAATATTATATTTTAGAAAGTTATAAGTTGGTATTAAGTAAATATTTAGCATTGTTATATCTGCATATGAAATGGATGCTTTGGTCCACTCAGTCATGAAATGAGAATACCAAATTGGCTGTGTTTAATTAGTCTTATAATGTTTTTTCTTAAATAGTCGTGAGATAGCCATTTGGCAGGAGATATTATGAAAGCTAGCACTAGTCATGACTAAATTACTTGAAAACTCTACTTAACCATAACACGGAAAATAATGATGCTTAATTTTTTCCAGGAGCCAGAGACTCCATGAAAACTAGTTTTTCATCCCCAAATATCTAAAAGTTGAAAACCTGAAAGATTCAAAAGTTAAATGATTTTTGGCATGCCATATTATTTTAATTTTATCACCATTGAAAGCTCCATGGCAGTTTAATCAGAACTAAATGTTTTCCGCTTTTAATTTAGCACAGGCTTTTCCTTATTTCTAAATGTTTTGTTTGTATGTTTGTTTGTTTGTTTTTGTCAGAGTTGCTGATATTGTAAATATGTGTGATGTTCTTTGTGTAATTAAAGCCTCTGAAAAAATAACATAGGTATACTGAGATGATATGGGTTTTGCTATAATGTTCCCAGTACTTGGCAAAAGCTGCCAAAATATATAGATTTAAAATTTGATATTTTATTAAACCTGGTGATTTTTACAGTAATAAAAATCTAGAATTCTAAGCATTGATTTAGACATTGCTGAAAATGAGTTTATGTATTCTTTCTCTTCCAGAGGACAGTTCAGTATTTATTTTGTATACATGCCTGAACTCCAATTGAATCGTAAGCACCCTGAGAGCCTGTCTCATAATTGATTGTATCCTGGTGTCTTCCACAGTGCTCTGCCCATAGTAGCAGGCCTCTTGAGATTTTTTGCCCAAGTGTTCCAGTCAGAGGCAGAGTGGATGCACAGATCCAATGGTGACCTCAGTAGCTTAAAACAAGCCAGTGTTCCTGAGGCCTAAAATACCTTTGGAGTCATGTGTATTATCCTAAAATCCATGCACATTTTGCATTCTGCCCAACAATATAAGTGTGTTTGTATTAATATTTTCCCCTCCAAATTGTTGAGTAAAACTGACATTCCACAAAGATTCATTATATTCATTCTGTAGCACACTGCTTCATATCACCTCTCTTCACCTGAGGGGCATTACTGAGTTTCAGAAGGTATCAGGTATCATTGAACACCTGATAGGAAGGAAATAAAAGATTTTTTTCTCAAGATGCCTACATTTCAGTTGGAAGTTAAATGGTATTTGCGGCCTGTCTAAAGTATTTTTAGTGAACAGATGTACTTGGGAATTTATATGCAACTGAATATTTTAAAAAGTATTTTAAAATATTATTTTTATTTTTTTCTCAAATTAGATTTTTATTTTTTATTTTTTAAATTTTTTTCACAAATAAAGAACATTTATATTATTAAGAGTTCTTTTTTATTTTTTTAAAAGATTCTAAAAATAAAATGTTTATATGATCAGAACTAGAATTGTGTCAATTTTAAGATAGTAAAAGTCATTTTTATGGCATAAAATATGGATTTTAGGCAGAGAAAATGGTAAAAACTAGTGTTTAAATATATCATGTTAAATGTAAGAGTAATTATGACGGTTTTAAATAAAACTCATTTATTCAGTTAATCATGTTAAATATGTAATAATTTGGGGCTAAGTGAATGTATATTACCACAAACTATATCTTCATAGTAAGATCAGCCATGTATGGGCTTTAGTTATTTGGGATTTTAAAGAAAGTCAGCTCTAAGATGAGTTAATAATGAACAAATCAGATGTTAGGATTCTTTCCTTTAGAAAAACTAAAAATCATGTAGTCAATCATTGTATACATATATAAATTTTATATTATGACTCTCCTTTGATATGAATGTCATTAATGATTATCTTTATTTCTTTTTTTTTTTATTTAGAAAGCACAACATCAGGAAGTATGTTTGAAAGAAATACAACATAGTCTTGAAAAGTCGGAGAATCAAAACGAGAGTATTAAGAATTATTTACAATTTCTTAAAACTTCTTATGTAACAATGTTTGGATAAACTGTTGAATTTGTTTTCTATAAGCAATAGATTTTTACTGTGAGTCTACAAAGTGATTAGGTAAAAAATAAATATACTATCTGTTGTTCTACTTTATGACTTGTGGGTGGTAGAATTAGAGTTTTTATTTAAAGATTTTGAAACATAATTTATTATCCAATTGAAACTTTAAAACAAGATAGATATCAGTATTCTTTTTTTGCTGGATAATTTTCACTTAGTTCTGGTTTATTTTCTATTTATATTATATTGGTTTTTAGAATGTTTTTTATGTGCACATAAAAGAAGCCAGAATCATTCTTTGTGTTTCTGTACCCACCATCCAAGTGAATTTGTAATAAATCTAGGCTATTTATGAGCCAAATACATGATTTTTAATAACACACGTAATTGTTTTACATTGTGGTGCTATGTACATATATATTAATATAATAAAGGAAATATTCTGCATATTAATTTTTAATAATGATATAATTACATATTTTCTAAAGATACCCAATGCCTCAATTTACTTAATATTATTTCAGGTATATGCTAAGATGCCATTATAATATCTGTGAGGTTTTAAATATTGAATTTTAAGTCATAGCTATTAAATGCTAACTGATGGCAATAGATGAAAACATGTTGGCATACAGTGTTTCTTTATGAAGAATAGGCTCTCAGTCTCTCCTTTGAATTTATAGTCTATTTTGTTCTTCATTTTATATTAGCAATTATCTGATAATTTAGAATTTAGACATTCTAAAGCCTTTGAGTTAACTAAAGGACTCAAGGGGAACAACACTCACCCTTTCCCATGACCAACTCACATGAATCAATCAAAATAAGCATTCTTAATACTAAGAAGCTTTAGGATAAGGCCTTTATTTTGGGAATGATGTAGAAGAGATATGTAGAGGAGAACTTGTTCCCCATAATCTCCCACCCTACATGCTAAAGCAGGACAGTCCTGAAAGGGGGTGAATGTACTTGACAAGGGATCACGTAATAGTGATTCCTCTCAGACAATGGCTTGAGAGCTGTTTAGTCAGAGGATGCCCAGATCTCAAAAGATCATTCAAAGAGGCAGGTTGTGTACTACACAGTCCAGCTTATAAACAAAGCTCGATCTCCCCAAGATGTTTTATCCTCTTCTCTGATCAGAAATGGGGACCTACTTTTCTCTGGTCCCCTCATTCCTAACACAGCTATATCACCTGCAGGGACTTACTCCCCAGGACCCAACTGCTTCATAGTGTTTTTCTTAAAATAGCAAAGATATTAGTTTCAGAAACTAGACACATTTTTTGTTCAACAGTTGCTAACTATATTAGCATTGCCTTTTTCTTTTCTTTTTTTTTAAATCATAGTACTTGAGGTACTTGCACACATGTTTGATGTTCGTGGTTTTTTCTTCATCCCTGAGGCAAAGGGAGCCTTAAGAAATACTCATGTGAAAAGAAATTAAAGTTCTTGAGTGTTGCTCACTAGACTGTGAGCTCCTTAAGGGGAGAACTGTACCTTATTCATATTTCTATTTCAGCTACTAACAATATTTGGTATAAAGGAGATACTCAGTTGATGTTTGTGGATAGATGGCTGAATGTTGACAGAGGAAGATATTCATATTCCTGTTGTAGATATGAAAAAAATGTAAGCATAGAGGGATTAACTACTGTGGCTGTGGTATAAAACTTGTTTTAAAATTGGCATTTGAACTCAAGTCTTCTGATTCCAAAATCGAAGCTCTGTGTACAGTGCTGCTTTCCTACTGTAAGCAGTAGAAGAGCAGCAGCCCAGCAGCTGCATTGCTATTATTTATTGAGTACTTATTGTGTATCAAAGTTCTGAGTATGTCGTATGTATTAACTTTTTGAATCTTTATGTCTGATGAACTAGGTGCTATTTATTCCATTTGCTTTTAAGGAAACCAAAACACAGAAAGGCTAAGTAACTTGCACAAGGTCACACAGCTAGTAAATGACACGCATCTAGAATCTCTGATTTTAACTATGACCATGCTACCTTCATATACATTTCATAAATAAATTTTTTTTTAAATTTAACAATCATGCATTTATCTCATCTTTGAATGCATTCTCTTTTATATTTTTAATTTTTATCAAAGTAATTTCTGTATATGGCATTTAAAAGTTGGTACCTGCAATGTTTTAGATGGACTATGGAAGGAAAGACTACTGTGCAGTCCCTAAGGATGATGTTCAGGTGCTAGTGTCACAGGACAACAAAGGAAGTTTGCCACACCCTAGAAGAACTTTCACAATCTCTTGCTTAATGTTTCCACATGGAGCATTAAGCACATGACACTGGGATCTTCTGGAGTGTGAACCAAACTCAGGGAGGTCCAGAGTCAGTGCCCTGATGTCCCTAAAATTGTCCCAGCTTTCAGCTTCCCACTGTTCCAGAATGCCCTTGTCCTCACAGTACTAACAGTCTGGCAGGATTTTCTTCCTGTCTTCAATATTCAGGGCCTCATCCCTTCCTTAAATTCTGAAAATTTTCTTCCATTATTTATGTGATATTGCCTCTCCACATGTTCTTTCCTCTTCCTCATTTTGTCTCCTGGGTCTGACCTCCAACTTGACTTTTTCCTCAGGGTGTCTGTCACTGGGTTTCTTGTGAGATATTTCTTCCACCTGATTTTTCTGACCACTAATGTGGTTCTCAGGGTAGTCATTCTTTTTTTCTGTTGGACATGCAATTTCTAATTCAGAAATTGTGTTTTTTTTTTTTTAGTTCCTGAAAGTGCTGAGGTTTGTTTTGTTTAGTGTCATAATTCCATTATATTTTTATTAAAATTCTCTTCTGTTTCTTCCACTGGTTCTACTTCAGTAGGCATCTCAGGTTTCTGTTCTGCTAGCCATCTTTTCTTTCCAAGCCCCATAAGTGAGTTTTAATTTTCCTTGCCTACTCATGATTGTGGTCCCTTCAATATCTGCCAGCAGCCTGCCTTGCATATTTCTTGGGCAGTAGCAAACCAAATGGTAAAATGCATGATGATGGCTTTAGTTCTCATGGGCCTGAGACCTGTTACTCTCTGCTGAAGTGCTATGAGAAACCATTCTTCTAGACATTTTCAGTCACAAGCATCAGTTCTTTTCCAACTATAAAAATTAGAAGCACTTCACTGAAGAGCCTGCTTTGAGATATTCTGGTGTCAATAAGTATGTTATAGCAGTTTAAAGAAGGAATTCAATCTATATCTGCTGGCTTGAGATTTGTCCATGGTTTTTATTTTTAGGTGAAGAAAAGTCACATAATTATGTATTTGGCATGATTCACTTTTTATAATCAAAACAAGCATCTCTTTCTTTGTGTATATAAATTCTCATATGCTGGTATGAGCATGGAGATGGGTGTCAAGAAGCCTAAATGCCTTGGTCGGGATGGAAGAAATAGTAATACATTTTTATTTATTCTAATGAAATTGTATTACTTCCAATTTTTTCTAATCAGATGAAAATTTTTAATGGTTGGAGGACAACCATGATAGGTGTAGGAAGTAGAAGAATAGGATCGATGAGGGGTATTGTCTAAGAATGAAATATTAAAATTGATTTTCAAAGGTGGAGTAGTTTGGAACAAGGAAAAAGTAAAGGGAAGTTTGCTTGAGGTGGAGATGATGCCACTGGAGTCCTGGATGTTGAGGAACTGTAAAGTTTTGGATGTTCAAGCTGTCTAGGATTTGGAAGGAATTGGGGTAGAGCTGAAGAAAATTAAATGTGAGCAGATAAGTAGATGACTGTGATAGGAATGAGGTTTTAAAACTATCGATTTTTTTGTTGTATTTAGAATAAAATTCAAAGTCCTTCACATGACCCTCAAGACTCTGCCCACCTCCTCACCCTCTCATACCACTCCCCTCCCCACCCCCATGCCCACTTGCACTTGATTTCCTTGAAAACCAAGTTCCTTCCTTCCTTTTATCTTAAAATGTTCTTTCCCCTACTCTTGACCTGACTAAATCATTCTCATATACCTTTTTATTCTTTTCTTTCATAATTAGCAATTTGTATGTGTGTGTGTGTGTGTGTATTTGTCTCATGTCTCAGTGCATTTTAACCTCTATAAGTGTATATAGTTCTGAAGCCTGCTATATAGCAGGCATTAGTACATGTTTGTTGGAAGGGTATATAGAAGGAGGAATAGTGAGCTTTAAGTGAGGCGAGGGCATTTGCCTAAGAAAGGTAGGGAAATTATAGAGAGCCTTGGAGAATGAATAACTAACTCTTGAGGGCCACAAGTGATGCAGTTTTTTGTGTGAGGGGTCTAGTTTTCTTTCAGGCAGATGTAGAGATTAAAGAGATTTGGGGTGCAGGAGACCTTGTTTATAATCAGACATGCTCCAGAGGCTACAGTGGAAAATGGGAGGAAGTTGGTAGTGAGAGTGAGTCAGGAAGGAGATTGGCTTCCCTTATAGCTGCTTGCTTTAGATAGTTAAAGAGGAATTTTTTTTTAATTTTTTTCTCTCTAAAAATTAATTAAAATCTCAAGTGTTTTCTTTTGATACTACTGGATTGGGAAAGTTGCTTAAATCCCAAGTGTAACAGTGTTTTTGATTTATTAACATTATAATTTATGGTAGTACTTTAAGATTTAACACTTCCACGAAAGAAAAAAAAAACATAAAAAATAAACATTTTTTTTTTCTTAAAAGTTAAGAGAACTTAAAATTGCGAAGTTCAGTTTTATTTTTAAAAATAACTTGCTTGTTCTCTTCTTACTTTGGCATAGTTTGGGGTGGGGCTTGGAGAGAGGGAAAACTGTGAGGAATCCTCTATATCTAGTTTGTTGTTGTAAGATGAAGTTAATATTGACAACGGATTATGGTTTATAAAAATTAAAACTGTGACTGTCATACATTATTTGATTAGAAATATTGTAATTATACACTGTGACCACCTTTTGCAAGCTTAAATTTTATTTTTTGCAACTTTTTTGTAAAGTAGATATCTTTTCCTATCTTTTTTTAAAGAACTAAATAGAAAGGGCATCTAAATCCAAGGTGGCAGGCATATATAAATGATCCTTTAAAAAAATCATGATTTGATTTTAA
>NW_011888803.1:8809662-8811984 GCF_000151845.1 Pteropus vampyrus | reverse complement strand
TGAATATCATAATGCACAAATCCTTGTCTGCCTTTAATTATTACTTTACACAAATGCTTACATGTGAATTATTCTACCAAATCCCATGAAAAAAATTTGAAGTTCTTGAAACATATAATTGTTCATGCCGTTTGCTTCAATAATTTACAACTTAGGCATTTATTCTAAAGTAATAACTAGATGCTGGCAGGAAATACTTCTGTTATGCCATTCCATTGCTTAGCCAATGCCTGGCACCCACTAAGAACAATTAAAATTTGCCATTTGACATTCAAGTGACTATCAATTTGGTCATCCCTCAATTTTAGTTATAAAGTAGGAATGTGAATGTGCTTTGAAAATAAGGAGTTCTAAAATTGTAGTATTAATGTTCATAATTCTAGTCATACTGTATTTTTCTTTCTCTTTAATACTCAGTCGATGGCAGTTCAAGTAATACCTAAAGCTGACATTTGTTTTCTTACATCTATTTATTTGATTATCCATTTGTATTAAAATTTTCTTATGTTGTTATAAGTCACATTAGATCATAGTATAAAATAAATTCCAAATATGAATCTTTATTGTAGATAGATGTATAAAATATTTTCTACTTGTCTATGAATTGCCTTTTCATTTTCTTAACTGTGACTTTATGATTACAGTTCTTTATTTCAATATTGAGTTAATGAGGATTCTCCAGAGAAACATGTATGGTATTGGCTCACATGATTATGGAGCCTGAGACATCCCATGGTCTATCTGCAAGCTGGAGTCCCAGGAGATCCTGTGGTGTTCTTATGAGCCAGTGGTATAGATTCTAGTTTGAGTCTGAAGGCCTGAAAGCCAGGAGTGCTGAGGACAGAAGATTGATGACCCAGCTCGAATGGTCAGGCAGAGAGCCAGTGAATCTTCCATTCCTCCACATTTATTGTTCTATTCAGGGCCTCAATGGATTGGATGATGTCCACCCACATCGGGGAGGGCAGTTTGCTTTACTTAGTCCACCAGTTCAAGTGCTAATCTCTTCCAGAAACATTTTCACAGATAGACCCAGAATTAATGTTTAATCAGATATATGGGCATACTGTGATCTAGTCAAATTGATACATAAAGTTATCACAAATATAGTCTAGTTTATCAGTTGCTTCCTTTATGGTTAGCACCTTTTGTGTTTTATTTCAGAAATCTTTGCCTACTCCAAACTACTGAAGATGGTCTCCTATGTTTTCTTCTAAAAGCTTTATTGTTTTATCTTCCGTATTTCAATCTGCAATCCATATTGAATAGATTTTGTATATGGTTCAAACTATGACATAAGATTATTTTTTTTCATGTGAATATCCAACTGACATGACACTATTTATTGAAAATCAAATTCATTCCCCAGTGTACTGCAGTGTCACCTTTGTCATGAGGCAGATAGATCAGATGTCATAAATCAGATGTGTAGGTTCATTTTGAACTCTCCATTCTGTTTCATTGTTCATTTTTTCTGTATTTGCACCGATACCAACCACTCTATCTTCCAGCTTTGTCCTTCAAGATTGCTTTAGCCATTCTTTGTCCTTTTTATTTCAATATAAATTTTAGATTCAGTTTGTCAGTGTCCATCTAAAAAATTCAATGTTGGGGCTTTTAACTGGGATTGTATCAAATTTACGGATCTATATACATAATTTGGGAGAGATGACTGACATCTTTACTATTCATGAATATTGTATATCCTTCCATTTATTTAGAGTTTTTAGAAAATTTTCTCTCAATAATGTTTTGTAGTTTTTAATTAAATGCCTTGCACATATTTTGTAAGTCCTAGGTGTCTGATTTTTTTTTAATGCTCCTATCGGTGGTATTATTTTTTTAAATTTCATTTTCTATATCTTTGTTGCTATAATGATTTATAATAATTTTTGTATACTCATCTTGTATTCAGATATTTGATGAAATTGTTTAATTCTAAGAGTTTATATGTTTTTTCAGATTTTCTATGTACATAATTGTAAATGAAAATATTCTTATTTCTCCTTTCTAATTCTTATGCCTTTCTTTTCTTTTTCTTATAGCACTGAATAGGACCTCCTATACAATTTTGAATAGAAATAGTGAGAATAGATATTGTTGTCGTAGGACATTAATTTTCAGCATTTTTCCTTTTTATATATACATAAAAGTTCCCTTTAAGCACTAGTTATCTGTATCCCTCAAGGTTTGGTATATCTGCATTATCATTTAGTTCAAAATATTTTTAGATTTCTATATTGATTTAACATTTAATTTATGGATTATTTATCAATACATTTCTAATTTCTAGGCAGTTGAGTATTTTCTAATTATCTTTCT
>NW_011888803.1:8795501-8809612 GCF_000151845.1 Pteropus vampyrus | reverse complement strand
AGTTTATATGTTTTTTCAGATTTTCTATGTACATAATTGTAAATGAAAATATTCTTATTTCTCCTTTCTAATTCTTATGCCTTTCTTTTCTTTTTCTTATAGCACTGAATAGGACCTCCTATACAATTTTGAATAGAAATAGTGAGAATAGATATTGTTGTCGTAGGACATTAATTTTCAGCATTTTTCCTTTTTATATATACATAGAAGTTCCCTTTAAGCACTAGTTATCTGTATCCCTCAAGGTTTGGTATATCTGCATTATCATTTAGTTCAAAATATTTTTAGATTTCTATATTGATTTAACATTTAATTTATGGATTATTTATCAATACATTTCTAATTTCTAGGCAGTTGAGTATTTTCTAATTATCTTTCTAATGTCCTAACACTAAGGGGTTTTTCAGATATCTTTCTGTAATTGTTTTCTAGTTTAATTCTTTTGTGATCATACTTTATATTGTTTCAGTCCTTTGAAATTTGTTGAGATTTGTTTTAGGTCAAATTAGTTGATAATATTTTTCAGGTCCTTCAAAATAGCTTTAATATTTTCTGTCTACTTGTTTCAGTTACCAAAAAAGTAGTATTGAAGTTCCTAACTATAATTGGGAATTTGTACATTTTCCCTTTCAGTTTTATCAGTTTTTGTTTTATATATTTCGAAATTCTGTTTTTAGGTGAATATACATTTAGGATGGTCATTTCTTGGTGAATTGACCCTTCAACATTACATAATGTCTCTTTTTGTCTCTGTCAATATTCTTTGTTCTGAAGTCTACTTTGTTTCATAGTAATAGAGCCATTCTAGCTTTTTTCTAAGTAATGATTGCATGTTATGACTTTCACTTTTAGTACTTTCATTTTAATTTTCTATACCTTTATATTTAACAGAATTTTCTTATAGAAAGCAATCTGACAATCTCTGCTTTTTAAATACATTTGTATTTAATGTAATTTAATAATATGATCGAATTTAAATCTTTCTTGCTAATTGTTTTCTAATTGTCTCATTTGTCATTTTATGTTCCCTTTTACCTCTTTTCCTGACTTTTTTGGATTAACTAAATATAATTTTATTTAATTTTTATCTCCACTATTGGCTTATTATATTTTCCTTTTATTTTCATTTTTTAGTGATTTCTCTAAGGTTTGAAATATGCATCTTTAAGTCTTTATAGTCTACCTTCAAGTACTAACATACCACTTCATAGTCTAGGACAATTTACAATGGTATAATTTCACTGCCTCTCTGCAAGTCTTTTTGCTATTGTTGTAAGATTTTACTCCTATATATTCTGTAAACCTCACAACACATTGTTATTATTTTTGCTTTGACGATTATCTTTCAAAGTGATTAAAATAAGGAAAATACGTGTTTTATGTTTACCCTCATTCTTACTATTTCTTGCACTCTTTCTTTTTTATATTCATTTTTAGTATCCTTTATGTCCAAAAAACTTCCTTAAAGTGTTTTGCAGTGTAAGTCTGCTGGAAAAATTTATCTAAAAAAGAATTGACAGAAATGATCCACTTGTTTTATGTTTCTTTTTCTCTCCTTTGATTCATCTTCTAGATCAATCAAGTATTTTTTTATTACAAATTTCCTTCTACTAAAAGGCTGTAGAAGCTGAAGATTATTTTTTTGACGGAGGTCTACACTTTTTTTTTTTCCAGGCAGATTGAATGATGATGGAATAGTCACCTTGATCCAATTAGCTGATTTGAGCCTGAGTTATCGTTTAGATAAGACTCAATCAACCTCTGGTCACTTGTTTTCCAATGACATCTCCCTTTTGGTCTTGGCACTGAGAGTCTGATGGACTGCAAATAATTCAGCATTTATTGACTGCAGGTAATTTTCTTTTGTTTTTCACAGATTTTTAGGTTAAGATTTTGGCCAATTGTCCCACATAGTCATCAGAATTCAGGAAATAGCTTGACGAGGAAACATGCTATATATTTGGGACCCTCAGCCTCCAATTTTTTCCCTCTATTTCCCAGCAACCGCTAAAAGCTCTGCTCGTTTCTCTGACCCCCAGAAGCAGTCTTCTGTGAGGCACCTAGCCTGAACTCTCAGCTTTTAGCCATGTCCAATATCAGCAACTGCCCCTTCAGTAAACATAGCTGCTAGATGCTGAAACTGCGAAGATGATTAAGACCTGTTTCCTTTCCCTACAACAGTGCTTTCTACCTTTTTAAAACCACAACACATACAGAAAATGATATTTTTAATGTCACACTGTAGTAAATAGAGAAGGAAGCTCATAGCTAGAAGTTTTTGGCCCAGATCTCTAGCCAACATAGGTCTTGACCACATCACTTTATGGGTTGAGATCAGTATCTCCATATTTGTAACCCATTAATGGCACTGGTTGGGAACCTTTATTTAAGAAATTCATCTTATGCTAGCATTTCCTCTTATGTTTTAGCCTTTCTCTTATGAAAGACTCTGAATATCTTCTCAAGCCCTTGGGGAAAGAAGTGGTACTAACTCCAGATGCCTTGATCTGAGATAATATGTAGGTAGACCAGAACCCCTATACTCATCCTCAGTCTGGATCTCTATTGTGTGGCTCATCTAGACTACTTATAATCTCAGAAATTAGTGTCTTGTCAGCCCGTTTACCACCAGTTTCTCTTCTGTGTATTACATATTTTTTCTCATCCAGTGGAACCCCTAATTTACATTACATGGAGTTTAGTGTTTGGCTTTGAAATATAGTTACCATTTGCAATGGGAAAATGGTGGAAGCAAAATGGTATGTGTGACAGAGTTTATGCTTATCCATAATTTTATTAACTCTTAAAAATTCTGAGTCTGGATAAATTTCTTAGTATTTTTCAGCTAATAAATGTAGATTGTCTGTATAGTTCTCAGAAAATCTCTTGGTTTATAAAAAATGGAAACTTAGGTCCAATTCACAAACAAATGTTTTATTTATTATATAAATAGTTGAATTAATAATAATTTGAGAATTTACTGTGAGACTTAGCTGAGGGATAATATGGAAGATTATTAGAATGTGTTCATACATTAGAGTTTAATTGATTCAGTGTGATGTCCTTTGATGGAATGATAAATAGGTAGTGAGAGCAGTGGCCTATGATTTTGGCATTAATTCTTGCTAGCATTAGATTTTAATTGGATACTGTAATCACTGTGAATACTCAGACTGGGATAACTGCAATGGCCAGAACAACAAGATTCCCTAAGCTATTTTATAGTCATCAGGTTGCTGCTGGCAGTGGGAGCTTTATAAATAATAGACTTCTGTATGTATGTTAGTAGTGAACATTAGCCAAGCAGAACTATGTTTAATGAGGCTAGGCCATGGGAAATGATAAAAGCGGTGGCCCCCATAATAAAACTTTACGAGGCTGCAACAATTTCCTAATCCTAAATAGTTCAGAAATGAATTAGCAAACCCCAAACCATTAAAGGCAAAAAGATCCAGTTATGATTCTCTAACTGCTAATAATGAAGTGATTCTGTAACCACATACTTCAATGAATGATTTTGAGATTCCCAAGAGAGACATTTTTACTAAAATTAACAAATAAGTTTCCTATCAGATGTTACCGATTAATAGACTGAGAAGAGAGTAAAGAACGGAGTGTATTGTAAGATGGGTTATGGTACATTTAATGTTTAATAATTATTAAAGCAATGGGAGACAATATAAAATAGAGTTTATTAACCCTAGTTCTCAATTTACTTAAGTATTTGTATCTATCAGTATAAGTTCTATAGTAGTCTTCAAAATCCACATAAAGATATACACTCGTGTATAAGAATACAACAAAAAACCCTAACAACCTTATTTGTCACTTGGAGGCAGTTAGGCATTCACTTATTATCCTAAAAATTGAATCAAGGATTTCGGCTTTCTATATAAGGATAATTAAATAGTTAATCAAGTAAAAATTTTTATAGAAAAGTAGTAATGAATAAATGCAGAATAATAATAGAATTAAAAAAAATCACTTTAAGATTCCCTAATGAAATAATAGATCTTGGCAATGATCATTAATTCTTTTTAATGAATAAATCAGTCTGACATCACCTGAATCCGCTGATCTATTTTAACGTGAATAATACTAGGACAACCAGACATTACATTGCTCTTAATGTGACGCAATTGAAAGTATAAAGCACTGCCTATGAAGTATTCTTGCCAAAAAGATTTAAAACTGAATCCAGTCAAGATTTTGAACCCAACTACTGATTTACAGTAAATACAGGAGATGGAGAAACATATTAAATAATACCATGAGAATATAATCACCCAAATACAAACTGTAAAGAATTCTATAGGGCAAATGATCCAATTTATTCCATAAATAAATGTCATGAAAAATAAAGGCAGGGGAACTGCTATAGATGGAAGAGACATGTCCACCAACTACAATAGGTGGATTTTGAAGACTACTATAGAACTTATACTGATAGATACAAATACTTAAGTAAATTGAGAATTAGAGTTAATAAACTCTATTTTATATTGTCTCCCATTGCCTTAATAATTATTAAACATTAAATGTACCGTAACCCATCTTACACCCCGTTCTTTACTCTCTTCTCAGTCTATTAATCGGTAACATCTGATAGGGAACTTGATTATTTGTTAATTTTAGTAAAAATGTCTCTCTTAGGAATCTCAAAATCATTCATTGAAGTATGTGGTTACAGAATCACTTCATTATTAGCAGTTAGAGAATTATAACTGGATATATATAATATATATTTTAACCCATTGCAGTGATTTATTTTTACTCAGTTTGAGAGATTAGAATATTTTCAATTTATATCTGGCTACTTCCCATAATAGTGAAGCATGTGGGTTTGGTTTGCATTTTTTGGTTTGTATTTTCCTTATTTCATTTATGTGTTTTCAAAGATTTTTATGCTTTTATTTTTATGTTATAGTAAAAATATGGTCTTTGTAATTTCTCCTGTTGAGAATTTGTTAAGTCTTTGTCTACACCAGTATTGATTTTTTATATCTTTCTTATTTTGTCTATTTTATGTCATGAATTAATGCTGATGTATATTAACGTCTCCCACTGCATGTGTGTTTCTGCCTATTTTTCCTTCTATATGCAGTGTTTTTATTCTATATAATTTGATGTTATTATTTGGATATTATCTACTCTTGTCATAAAGATATCTGAGGCCATTTACTTTTTAATCCTTTATGGGTAGCCACAAAGTTGATGCCTTATGTCTTTATTATAAATTATATTATTTAAATAGGTTTCATTGTCTTATCTTAACTTTTTTGCCTTGAATTATAATTGGACGGTGTAATTAATGCCACTTTTACATACTTTTTCTTCATATTTGCCTGATACATTGTGCCTATTTCATAGTTTTTAATTCGTTTCAATGCCTTTTCATGAGACAAGGAATTTTCTACTTTTCCCATCCTCTCCCCTTCCCAGTCCTTGATAATTTAGTCTGGGATTGTAAATTCCATTATTTATTGGTTTTATAGTGGTGCAATATAAATATTACTTTAAAATAAAAATTAATGTTGTAGCCATTTGTAATAAAATAATTTATATTTTTATTTTTTAATTTAATTTTAAATTTAAATTTTTATCTTTAACTGATTTCATGGAGTCCACACCTAGCCTGGGAACTCTGAGGCTAATAATAAAAGCATGTTAATGAGATTTCAGAATTACTATGAAAAAGATGAGGAAAATGGTCTTTCTTTTTGTTAACACGTTAACTCATATTTAATAAGAAGGAATTTGGGGTTTCTTGATTTATTAGAATAGATTAAAAAAACTAGAAACAAGAGCATATGTAATCGTTTCCATTTTCCTATGTGGTTTTAAGATGATAATTCTAGGTTTAGGTTGGATCTTTTTGTTTTGAAACTACTTCATATCATATATGGAGCTACTTTTCAAGTTTCCATCAAGTTAATTCTTTTTTCATAATTTTTTTTCAGTTTCTTCAGTGATTTTTGATTTTATAAAGTTTTCAACTTAATTTTATAATTAACAATTTAATAAAATTGTTAATTATAAAATTAAAAAATAAAATTATAAATTGTTAATCATAAAATTAAAAAAATTAAATTAAATTAAATATTTATTTAAAGACGATTTCAAATGACACTGAAGAATATGATATGACAAGTATTACTTCAGCTGCTTCTCACTCAGATTCCACTCCCCAAAGTAGCCATTGAAAATAATTGATTAATCATATTGCTTAACCTTTAAAAGAAAGACTAATTCCTTAAATAATTTAGTCCAGGATAGAAGCAGTATCTTGTTCTTTTACAAAAAATAAGAATTAATTTTCAATAATTTTAACTTTTAGTAACTCACAAAGCTAGGAATACTGAATAATATTGAAAATGTTTGTTAATGTTGAAATGGGCAACCAAACATTTTTCAGTAATTTTTTTTAATGCCTGTTTTGAGTAAGAGCATAAGCTACTCTTAAAAAAAAAAAGATGATATTTTATATTTCTAATAGGTATAACAAGTTTCACTATTCATGTAAAATCAATATATAATTTTAACGATTCTAGTTCTATTGAAAAATCAAAATATGGTGTATCAGTGGCATTTTATGGTTTTCACCTTAAGGCAATACTTTTAAAGCCATACATTCCAGTATTCAAGTTTTAAACAAGTTTTATTCAAGTTTGTATACACCCAACATGGAAGGCCATGACTTTAATCATTTCCTCACCAGAACTTCAATTATGCCAAGCACTTTTTAATTATCCTGCAGCCCACAAGTCTATTCTTAGTAAAAAGTCTGACTTTTACAGAGGCAGTATATTCCTCTGTGGCAAGATTCAACTCACCACTTTGCAACCCCACCCATGAAAAAGCCCTGTGAATTAAAAGCTACTAAATTAAGTGTGTATTTTTAACAGCTTCAATTTTAAAGTCAGTTTTGGCATAAAAGTGGAGGACATTTTTTTAAAGTACAAAAATGCTATGTTGGCATTTCATGATATTTTCAGAATGCAGTTTGTTTTTTGGGTTGTCTCTTTCATGAAGTTAGCTTCTTATAAAATCATTTTTCTTTCTAAAGAGAATATATTTAATTAGTTTGTTCTTTTACCTTTTATTTTTAAGTTATTTAAAAAGAAAATTCTGAACCAAGAAGAACAATGATAGAAAAGAACTTATGTGTGAGGACAGGGCTGTAGGGTAGTGGGAAAAGGTTTGGGTGTATAGGGGGTGGCTGAGGAAGTACAGTGTTGAAGTGTAGCTGTTCTTAGCATTTCATGGACAGATCAAAATCTGTATTACAAATCCTGAAATTAAGAGAAAAGTAAACCACATAAAATGATTGCATTGTTTTCCTCTTTTTATTTCCTAAGTAGTGGAAAATCTGTTTTCCCAAATACAATACAAAGTCATATTAGGAAACACTTGTATAAAGCTAATGCTTAAGAGAAGCTAAATAATGCTTAGGAGAGAACCCTATACTATAAAATATATTCGCTGAAGAAATAGTTAATGAGAATCTGTTAGGTGTAAGGCTCTGTACTTCTTTTATGTATCATGTAACTCCAATAATGTATTGCCTTGTGATCCACCATTAGGAAAATGCAGTGTTCAAAATCTTTGCTTAGAAAATATGGCAGAAACTGTGTGCTTGATCAACAGTTTTCCATGTTTTTCCTTGCCTTCATCTACTATGAAGGCAAGAATGTCTAAAAACTCAAGTCCCCAGTCTGCCTTTCAGCTAGAAGTTGCATGTGGGGATTCTAGCCAATGAGATGTAACGGGAAAGTTGCTGGTGCCATGTGGTCTCTTTCTACCAGGGGGCTCTGGAAGTGCTACTGTCATCACTGTGGGCAGCAGAGCTGAAAGTCAGAAGGAGCCTGTGTCCTTGAAAGCGTCCTTGACCACCATACTATTTTTGGACTCCCTATTCTGGGACTTCTTGTGGCATGAAATAAAGAAAGCTTTTCCTTGTTTAAGTCACCATTTGCTGGGGTTCCTCTTACTCTTTCTTCATGCATTACTGACTCAGGGAAAAAATTAATTTGGCAATAAGTATGACAGTGGTCTTCATTTACCAAATTGTGTTGGCCAGTCTCCAAGATAGCCCACAATGATCCCACTTCCTTCATATGCTTGTTGGTTTGTGTGACAAAAACGATATGGCTTTTAAAGCCTTTTGACACTATAAAAATTATGAACTTAACAATAACTTTAAGATAATTCATATTTTCTTTTTATAGAATGTCACATATTTCTTTTTATGACATGTTTTCTGGTAAATTATAAATATATCCTTTATTAAAATTGGAAAATAAAATTTTTAAAATAATTTGTAAAAATTATATATAGTATTATATACCAGGTTCTCTTCTATGTTCCTTAACTTCATTAACTTTTTTTTTCTTCAAATAACTTTTTGAAATAATCACAATCTCTTTGCCTTTAGAGAAACTAAGGCAAGGAGGTTAAAAATTCTGCCCAAGGCTACATTCCAGGAGGTGGCAGAGCTGGGATTTGAGCCTGGTTAGGCTGAATTCCAGCATTTTGATCCTCTCACTACATGAAAATCACCTGTAATCCTACTAACCGGGGAAAACTGGCCTCCTTTCTATGGATCTCTATAATGTGTAAGCGGTTTGCTTTGTTAGCATAACAAATCAGTTTCTGCTGGCATTCACAGTTTTTTAATTGCATCCCTGACTTTTCAAGATATATAAGAATGCTGAATGTCATCCCTATTCTGCTGTTGTAGCCAACGCTATCAATCGGTGTCCACTCAGGCAGTCAGAACCAATAGAGAGAATGTGGTACAGAAGAGCGGTTACAAATACGTTGGAAGGATTGGAGGAGCAGGAAAGGGAAGGTGTGTTTGCCTAAGAGGGAGGGCACTGAAGGGTGGAATTGGAGTTAAGAACAAATGGTCAAGGGGCAGATCAGTCTTCAAAACATTTATATTCCCTTGAAATGTTTTCTTTCCTTAACACATTTATTCATGTCATTATTCTTCCACGTTTAATGACTGCATTAATTATTAATCTCTGGTGGTTAAGTTTATTTGTTGTCTTTCTTAGTGTTAATTTTCCTCCTTTGAAATTTTAATCTTATGTGGGCTTTTCCATCCTCCTCCACGTGAAGCCTCCTTGTCTATCAATTTTTTGATTGCCACCACCATCTCTCCTTTCACCATCTCTAGCCCAGGACGTGGTCTTGGTGGCTTAGGGCTCTTGTCTCTTATTAACTACAGGTAGGATATCCAGCCATTGAGCTTGCAAAAGGTAACATTGTCCTTGCTACCAGCTGTAGGCAAGACGCCTTGCTGTGCCATCCCACATAAGTCCAACTCTGGGCTGCCTGAGTCTTCAGCTCCTGCATATTCCTGCAGGTTATCTATTATCTTGCTTTCGAATATGACTATGAATTTTTTATATTAAAAAATTATAATTGCTATGTTTATAGTGGAGTGAAGAACATAAAGCATGAACACATACAGTCATAGTAATGATAAATCTGTCTTAATACATTTAGCTGATTTGCTTGAGTTGTCTAGGTAAATGATCACCTTACCCAAGAATAACAAGAACTGGAGCCACCATTTAATCGGTATTTACTACATGGCAGGTATCTTCTGCCGTGTGCTTTATTGGAAATTGGCAAAGATTACTGGTGTTGTCCTGCGGAGTCCTGGTCATTGTCTAGCAGGCCCTCAGGTGACTATCTGATTCCAGAATGTATGCCTTTAATTGACTTTCTATTGGCTATATGATTTTACAGGTCTGTAGGGATAGTAGCTGTTAAATTGTGGAAAACTAATGGCAATGCTAATAATTCCTGTTATGCCATGCAACTGAATAGATTATAAACTGGTAGATTATAAAGCTTTGTACGTCAAAATCTCCTTTGGCCAACTTCTAACATCTTATTGGTTCCCTCAATAATTAAAGAGTTCAATAAAATCTTTGATACATGTCCATCTAATATTTGTATGAGTCGTGATTTTACTTTTTTGAAAATTAAACCTTAGCATACATAGTATCTTCTAATCTTCACAACCTGAGAGACAGATGTTATTCACATTTAATAGATAAGAAAGCTGAGACTCAGATCAAATGGCTTACCTGCTCAATGTCAAATTAAATAGTAAGTGGCCAAGCTGGAATTTAAATGACGAATTTTGCTCCCTGCAATATCTTTGCTCTTATATATTACTGCCGGGCTTGGAGAAACTCCACTTGCTAACAAATAAAATGATTTTTCAAAAATATATTAACATCAGCAAAAACAATAATAACTAACTAATATTTATCAAGTCTTTACTATGTACCAGCACCAAACTAAATATTTATATGGATTAACACATTCAATTAACACATGAGAAAACTGAGCTTAAAGAGGTTCAGTAGCTTGTGTGAGGTTTTCTATGCTATTTCTAGCTTTTCCCCTTCTTTCTCCTATTAAAAATGCCCTTTCTGTATATTAGAATTATCTAGAAAGCTCTTAAAAATTAGTTTATCAGAATTTCTTAAGAGCTTCCTAGTGATTCTACATATTACAATCACCTATAAGTGAGGCCATTTAACCTCTTGCCTCCCTAGCTGATACTTAAGAGAATTAGACAGGCCTGCAATGCTTGTTTTGTTTTTCTTGATATACCTTGGAAAGGGAATAGTGGGGCTGAGATCTTTGTTATTCTGAAGTTTGTCTAGTAATGTCCAGGGTTTAAATAAAAGCATTTGAAAAACCAAGCTCAGCCAAAGATCAAATCATAATAGGAGCAGAGCATATTGAGAAGCCTTATCTCAATGATAAGTAAATGACTTTTACATAGACTTACTAAGTCAATACTATCTGTCTTAGAGCGCCAAACAATAACATTTATAAAAGTCAGTATTTGCTGAGAAGATGTTCTCTTTCTATGATTTAGAAAATGATCCGAATGGCGATTAATGTTTTTATAAACTTTCTCATCCCTTCACTCAAAGAGGCAGCCCCAAAGCCGTTCACAATTCTTCATTCTTGCTCCTTTTTTGCATAATGACTTGAAAAGTAAAATATTCACCTTTCTGGCTATCTTTCCACTAGAGACGACCATTTGACCCAATTCTAGCCAGTAAGACATAAGTCATTGTGTGAAATTTTGAAATAGCTTTCTATAAGGGATATGCTAACCTGCTCTGCTCTGGTATAGTAGCCATCTCGTAACCATGTGGAGGAAAGTCACATGCCAAGATAGAGCAGAAAGAGAGGAGGACTGACCAGGGGGTTTTGATGATATCATGGAGCTCATGGACCAGCCCTTGACAGCTTTCCATAAACATTTTATTACATAGAAGAAAGTTAGCCCCTCGATTATTCAATCCACTTTTAGTTGTTGCTGGTGGTGGTGGTTGTGGTTGCTTGCAGCTGAAAGGGCCCTTAACTGATCCATTTGCCAAAACAGAAATAAAAATGTATTTTTTGTTATTTGAAAAACCACAGGTAAACAAATTAAAAGTTTCTAAAAGCAAAGTAATGTTCAATTTAATTAAATTCAATAGAGAATCCACAGGATCATCTCAGATCTTTGTTTTTTTTCAACTTAGTCATGTGTGGTATTGTCTCCATACCCTAACTAGTTACCATTCTTATCTCAAATGAACAGATAACTTCTAACTAAAAATATGTACTGGTAAATTAATTAAACAAGGAGTCAATTAGACTGAGGTGGTGTGAATACCTCAGCAGCCTGTATAAGCAAACTAAAACCTAAGCCTGTAAATGCCTCAAGGTTAAGAAATCAAAACCTTAAGACAACCAATCATAAACAGCTAACTAGGCTTTTACAAATTAGGCAAATGCTTAAGCTATAGCCAATCAAATAATTTCCTGCTTTGCTTTCACATCTTTATAATAAAAGTCTTTCTCCTAGTTCTTGTCAGTGGAACGTTCCTAATCACTTCTTGTTTAGTGCTGCCCAATTAGAATCGATTTTTGCTCAAATAAACTCTTAAAATTTTAATATGCCTCAGTTTATCTTTTAACAATACCCACAACTTATCCAAGTATAACTCCTGTTTCTTCCTCTTTAACAGTAAAACATTATAAAACCTAACAACTTAGTAGAAACCAACTTTCTTCCCAAATTCAATTGTAATTCAAAAATCTATAAATAGAAGCAATTTTATGTTTCGTAATATAAAACTCAATTAACTTATAGGCCTTTAAGCATCTCGCCATGGGAGGCATTGATCAAACAAATAGTAGCATTGTTAGAAAAATGTGACCTGTTTTGTTGGAGCTTCTTACTGCTTTCTTTTTAACTTTTTGTATATTTTCTCCATAACTGTTCCACCCAGTTCTCAGTGTGTTTGTTCATATTTTAGACTAGTAATATGGTAAAGTCTCTGTTATTTGTTATGACTGAAGAATAATTTGATCGATAGAATATCTAGATTAAATCTAGAATATCTAGATTAAAATAGTGATTTTCAGATAATCAGAAAAATACTCTAATTGTCCTATATGATTTTTGGATAATATAGTATAATATACTTAATTCTAACATTTTTCTGAACATAATATAATTTTTCTTGGGATTCTGAGTGCATAGTCTTTCCTGCCCAATAGAGCTTTGCTTTCGAGAAAAAAAATTGGTTGTGGGGATGAGAGGGGGAAGGATGCATGGAAATCATTTAACTTTATTTTTGTTTATGTTAGTTTTATTGAGGTATAATTGACAAAACTGTAAGATATTCAAAGTACACATCATGATGATTTGATATACGTATACACTATAAAAGGATTTCTCCCATCTAGTTAATTAACACATCCATCACCTAACATGTTTATCTTTTTTTCTTTTATTTTTTGGTGAGAACATTTAGGTTCTACTCTCAGCAAATTTTAATTACACAATATAATGTTATCAACTATCATCATCATATTATACATTAGGTCCTCTGACCTTATTCATCGTATAGCTGAGAGTTTGAGAAAGTTTTCTTTTATAATTGTTTTAAGTCAGCAATTCCAGCCTTTTCATAGAAAGAAGGAATTTACTTCCAAAACTGAGTAAATTGTTATGTAAAACTCATTTTGAGTAATGCAAGTAACTCATTCTTTTTCTACATGGATTGTTCTTATTATCTTTAATATTAATGGAGAGAAACAAAACCATTAACAATGTTTTCAAGGGAGATGAATAAGCTGTGGGTGGGTGTTGTAGAATGAACACGTCATTTCATCACAAGAGAACATATTGAACATGTTCACTAATGTTTTGCACCAGTGGAGTTTTATGTCTATCAGAATCTATGATCCCATTTGATCTATGTGAAATATAGGTTGACAGTATTAGTGCTGCCATAGTGGACTGTTCATAAGATTTCTCTCCACCCTCTGTAGAAATGTTTTCCTTGATATGGCACTATGAAATTCCTTTTGGGTCATTCCATGTTGTGAGGTTTGCATATATAGTGAGCCATTTGCCACAAAGTTCCTTGATAAACAGATAAATTCTCATGTGTTATTTTTAACTTTTGAGCATATGTTACTGTCATTTTAACAATTTAGAAACTCCCAGGTCTCAGGAAAACACAGGCACAAAGCATTAGGTTGTTCTGAGCATTTTTTGGTCAGCAGGGAAGGAGCCAGGAGCAGTGATCGGAATAAAGAGCCTGATTTGAGAGTGGGCAGACTCAGCCTTAATTCCAGTAAAGTTTAGACATGAATATTCAATAGGTGAATGAGACACAGCGTTTGGAGAACCTGCTTCACAGAGATAACAGGAAAATGATGTGAGAATGATCAGCTTTTTTTCATTCCACCTACGAGCTTATATGTATCCAACTCATCCTTCATCACTCCTGACACACTGTCAGATTAGGGATCTGAACCTGATCCCTCCACTGTACTTGAATCCTAGCCCTTCTATGCACGTTCAAACCTTGCTCAGAATTTCATCTCTCCACTCCCCCATCTTAAACTTCTCATTCTCTTCCTTCTTTCAAGAGTTAGGCTTCCCTAGGCACTTATGAATATTTCTTTTTAATTCCTCACCTCCCATTCTCTCCACAACCCACTAAGCCTGGCTTCTGCCGCTGCAGCTACACTGCAACTGCTCAAGCCACTTGGGCTTCACCAGATAT
>NW_011888803.1:8699024-8793915 GCF_000151845.1 Pteropus vampyrus | reverse complement strand
TAGATGGATGGGTAGGAGGATAGGAGATGGGCGCCAAGGAATCCAATAGAGATTGAGGTGGTATCACTTTATTAGAGTTCTGCTTGGGTGATGTACCCAGATGCAGGGGTGACCTGGGAAAGGCACCCTAATGTTCATATTAACAAATTTTGATTTTATTATCACAATAACAGTACTTATAGAATATCAACTGTGTATCAGATATTATTCTAGGTTTTTTTTACATATTATCTCTACCCTGAAAGGATAGTATGAGGAACCTGAAGAAGTTAATTTACTTACCCAAGGTAGGATAGCAAGTACATTTACTTAGATTTGAAGCTCATGTTTTTTCTACCATGTCATGGGGACAATTCCTACTTCTTTCTGAGCAAGGACACAATTTACTTCCATTCCCTGCTTTCAAACCATATCACTGCTCTGCTTTGACAGTCCTCTCTAGCTCTTGTAATATAAAGAACAGGGAAGAATGATACAATTATTCATTTTCATGATGCCTCTCCTATAGTATAATTGGTTTTTCTTCTAACACTGAATTACTTTCTGCAATGTGAAATGCTTTCTTTTGTGTCTGAACAGTGGCCACCACCACAGTCAGTTTACTTCTGGAATCTTCCTACTTCATACCTCTCCAGAGAGAATTATACCACTTACTGTATCCACTGTGGTTTCTGTTGTTTGCAATGGAACCCTTCTGGGTGGGCTAAAGGAATTATTGCCAGCTATTAGATGGTTTACAAAACTACTAGAAGGGCTATAAGAGCAGGCTCTAGGCTGAGCTTCTAGGAACAATTCCCAATTTCCAAAATCACACAGCTTCTGCATGGCCAAGAACCTCACAGTGTCTTCTTGACATTTTTGCAGGAAACTGCTGACAAGTGAACCTTGATGCTGTTGCTACAATCCGCAGGCATAAAATGAAAGCCTCTCACTCTTTCTTTCCACTCAGGACCAGTTTCATGAGCATGCAAACTGTGCAGTCATTTAAGGTCCCATGCTTGGAAGTGAGCCACTCAAAGTTTAATGCTCTGCGCTTGCTATCTCAAAATTCTTAACATTTATCTTTAAGTTTGTGTTTTGTAAACGAAGCCCTTTGGGGGGTTTCCCTGCAACTGCCCAGTGACCACGGCCTTCCTGGCCGCTGTGGAGGCCTGGGCGTGAGTGCGAGGAGGATCGCACGCATCATTAGTCAGGCGCATGTGCCTGGGGACACCGCGGGAGGGGCAGGAAGGCGGAGTCGTCAGCCCAGGCTGGCGGCTGAACACAGTGTTAGGTGGTGAGATGGTGCGTGGTGAGATGGTGCGTGGTGAGATGGTGCGGGGCGAGCCTCTCACCTCTGTCTGTCCAGGTGCCTGGGGCTTCTAAACGTGAAGGTGACAGTTAACTCAGGAGGTCGCACATCCTCCATGAGTTTGGGTGGCAGGCCTTCGGCGAGATGCCTGACTAGACTTCTGGAGGGTTCTGTCCTGCCACAAGTGCCAGAGGAAACAACAGCCAGCCGGCCGCAGCTGTGCTGAGTCGCGGGCAGAGGCCCTGGGTGCAGGTGAGTGTCTGCACTCATATCTGAGTGTTCCTGGTCCTAGGAGTGCAACGTTAACTAGCAAATTAACAAAAACCACCCTGACAAGTTGTGGGAAAGGCCACAGAAGGAAGGAAAAAGTTTTTTCCTACTTTCTGTACAGGGGCCTCGAGTTTTCATTTTGTACTTGGCCCCACAAGTTCTCTGGCCAGCCCAGTTTCCACTTAATTTGGTGTGAAACCAAGTCTTTGATAAGTGCATCTGATTTATGTAATCCAAATCACATCCTAAACTCTAGGGAGTCTGGGAAGTGTAGTTTTTAGCTTTCCAACCTAAGTAGTACAGGAAGACACTGCAGTACAGGAAAGAAGTTGGAATGGATGTTGAATAAGACAACCTGCTTTATCTGCCATAATAACCCACATCGTGAATCTGGCAATAGTTGTATGCCTCTTTGTACATTAGGCTTCATGGGCAGGGGCTGGATCTGGCTCATTCACTCCTCTATCCCCAGTTCAGGATACAGGGCCTCTGATGTAGTAAGATCACAATATTTGTAGACTTGAATTGCTACTCACCTATTTTTTATATGCTGTAGTTATTAACCTGTACATCTAATGGTATATTCTGTCTTGTCATAGTTCATATTAACTGAAGATTTTCATTACTAGTGACAAATTCATATTAAAATGCAGTGGGTTAGTAAAGTTTTTTTCGAAAGCTATGTGGATTATATTTCTTTTCATGTACTGGGCATAGCTAATGCAAACATGGTACCATATGCTTAATCCACTGTGCTTAGTGAATTAAATCACTTACTGTGCCATTATGGAAACATTAATAATATTTACCCAGCCCGCAGAAACCACCAGTGTGAAGTTACATTTCTTCTAGTCTTCACCTTTTGAATTTCACAAACTGGAATTAATTTCAAAGGAACATGTATGGCTGAAATGTATTAAGAGTGGGCAAATCACAGAATATTCTATGGAAAAATTAATTTTATTTAAAACAGGAATGCACTGAGCAGAATCAAACTTTTCATATACTTCTCACCATATCCAAAATGGAAAGTAAAAGTATTTCTACCAAAAGATTTTAATTAAAAAGGCTTTGGCATGCGTGTATAAAAATATCTCTTAATCACAAAGATAAAAAGTTAATGCTTTTATCTGAGATTTGACTAACAATATAAATTGTGTAGCTGTGGATTAGGTGATGGTGAGGACAGTTGAGTGTTTGTTGGGTGATCAGATCATCCAAGCAATTCAGAAAGCAAAGTTGCACCTCTCAGAACTTAATCTGGCTATCCAAGAAGTAGTGTGGGGTGGAGGGCTTAGTCCAAAAATTCTTTAAATTTATTAGGATAAAAGAGGTCTTTGGAATCTCCATCCTTATGTGTTCTGTTCAGGGACTGCATTATGAAAGTCTGGCCTGATGATTAATGGTCATTTGGTCCTGTCCAAAATGTCTATGGGGACATTTGTTTCACATCAAAAAGTCCTGGATATTTGTTCCTGTCAAAAACATCCAGGCTTAGAAAATGTCCCTGGGTTCAAATAGCCCATAATGTGCATTTATACTTTTGGTTTACAGGATTAATACATAAAAAAAATACTATCGTGATTTCTTGGTCCAATAATTGTGTTGTGGCTGTATTGCCTAGGTAGCATAGCTAGTAAATGGCACTTTGAGTTAGGCAAGTGGGTCAAAGTTCAAATTTTGCAGAAGAGCAGGATTTAAATATCGAGGACCTTTTGGCATGAACCAAATGTTTCTGTAGATGTTTTGGACAGGATCAAATGTCTTGCAAGAGGCCTGACAGGTCTGACAGGTCCTGAATTAGATCTAGCTATAACTCAGAGCATATAAGTTACGTATGGGAATCCATGAGGCAACTGTGTGAGTAATTGATTGTGATAGCCTAGAAGACATATTCTGGCCCTTGAGCCAAAGTAGTCAATAAGGGAATCCTGGTTCATTTAGGAAAGGTAGAACAGAGAATGTTGACTTTTATTATAGAGGTAATCTTGTCTTTCGCATCAATTTGGCTGCAGGATTTATCTTAATCCATTGTGCCTCTAAATTAAATAGTTATGTTGACAAAGTGTAACTATAATATAACTATAAATTATAAGTATGGTAAAGGTTATTCAGCCAGATAATCCAGGGTAATCATTCCATCTCAAAATTTATAACTTAATTATATCTGCAAAGTCCTTTTTGGCCATATAAAGTAACATTCATAGGTTCCAGGGACTAGAATATGGATTTCTTTTGGGAGAGACATAATTCAGCCCAATATGCATGCTGTCTGAAAATGTGCTAAAACTCAAACCTATTTATTACCTACTACTGCTGAGCAGAACATTGAAAGATGGAGAGTCTGAGGACCTACTTTCTTTTGGACTAGAAATCATAAACCTAGGTTTCTAAAGAAGCTTATTTTAAAAGAGGGTTGTTTTGGGGAACATCTGGCAGCATAATTTGTTTTTAAGTATCCAGACTAATTTGGATACAGTCTTCAAAAATCTTGAGGATTCGGATTAAATTTTCTTCTGGCTATTTTGTGTAAGTTATCGAACTTCCTAAAAATTCATGTGTTTCTGCATTTTTTTGATCATCTATGTACAAGCTATAAGGTCTTGGATCTGGACAGATTCAGTGCTATTTAATTTTTAGCAATCAGGGACTGATAAATTACACTTTGAAATAGATTAATACAGAATTGATTCATTTTTTTTAATGAGTTTACATGTAACATATCATTTAACATATCCTAACTGACCTTGAGCATAGTTATTGAATTATTATTGCTGAAGTTTAAATGAAACAGTGGATACCTTGTTTCAGGATTCAGACTTTAAATACAAGGACTACCCCATCATTCTTCCTTGTCGTGATATTCTGAATACCATGTATCTCACTAAACAATTTTGTTTGTACTTTTTGTTAAATATTTTGGTGAATTAGAAAATATAACTTTCAGAGCCACCTCATAAAGTCTCTTGGAGTTGAACTAGTTTTCTGCTGTTGTTTTAAATGTTAGTTATAACACCTGTGACTATACTTGGTACTTGTAGCTCTAGTTCTTTCAGTGGCAACATGCCTCTAATATGCTTAGCACTTCTTAGCACAGGCTGTATGCCAACCACAATGCAAATGGGGCAGGGTGAATATAAAGATATCTAAGACTTGGTCTGTCTCCTCCAGACTCTAATCTCTGGACTGGGATCTGAATTTATTTAACCTTAATCTCTAGCATCTCTACTACTCTTCAGCATGTAGCTCACAGTAAATATCTCTGTTTTGTTTTAAAATTTCAGGTATACAACATAATGATTTGATATTTGCATATGTTGTGAAATGATAACCCTAATAAGTCTAGTTAGCATCTCTCACCATACATAGTTACATAGTTTTTTTCTTGTGATGAACACTTTTAAGATCTACTTTCTTAGCAACTTTTAAATATGCAATACAGTATTGTTAACTATAGTCACCATACTATAAATTACATCCTTATGACATTTATTTTATAACTGGAAGTTTGTACCTTTTGACTCTCTTCACCCATTTTGCCCCCCACCTCGAACCCCTCAGTAAATGTCTGTTTAATGAGGAAATTTTTGAGGATTGAGCAGTTGATGAATGAATAAAGAGTCTAGAAATTGAACTAATTATGAAGTCAAATAAGTAGGATAGAATGCTTCTATCTTTACATCATTTCTAAGTGATGTAATGAAGGTGTGAACAGGATGTAATGGTACCCACAAATTCGGCTAAGGAAAGTAAGAATTTATCGAAAAATAGCCATGTGAGCAAGTTCCTGGAGGAAATGAGTCCAATTCACTAAGTAATCTCTTCTATGAATTTACTTGTTTCTTTTCACTGCTTAGTTTTGGTAGGCTACTTTTCATTTTGTCTACATAATAGCATTTGTAGGTTTTTCTCTGCCTTAGCTTTTTGCTGCTGGCATTAGAAGCAGCAGGGGTGGAATGACTATTTGGGAAGAGACAGGGGGCAGAGTCAGCACACAACACTTCAACACTGCTCTCCCAGGGAGAAAGGGGTCCAAGAGATGAGGAGAAATGAATGGGACAGAATGGATGGGGAACAAAGAAGGAAACTGGGGTCAGCTTCTTATTTATAAGAATATATTTATAAAAAGTTATTATATTTGAGAATATATTCTTTGTGAATATATGTTCAATGAATGTATCCTTTTTCTTATGACCACATCTTGCCTTTCTCTGGGAAGCAATGTGTGCTAACTAACATTTCTCTTTATCTCGCTTCTAGTAGAAGCCACCTTTGTCTGTCTCAGCCCTTTCCAGCTGCAGCAGCAGGAATCTGGGTAGAGACAAATTAAACATTCCTTAAAATGCTGTTATGAAAACAAAATGAAAACTGGTCAACCAAAAGTTTACATAAAAATTTTAAAGCTATTAAAACTATCCCATCCAATGTGAATTATTGTAAACTTTATAAATAGTTCAAAGGAACAAGAAAATCTGGCAAATTGGCCTGGTGGAAAGTTGGCTCTCTGTAATTGGGTTTTGGCAAATTGACCCAGAAGCAGTCTTGAGGAATTAACATACATTCACACATTCAGCAAAAATGGAAAAGGCATTCCAGGTACAGAGACAAGAACAGGAGAAATAAGTTTGGCAGGAACCAGGTACATTTATTCATTCACCAAATGTTTTAGAGCACAAAACCTGCCCTTGTGAAGTGAACAGTCCTACCTTCATGAAGCTTATGTTGTTTCTTTTGTATAAATGTCTGCCATATTATTGGTTTTAAAACACACATACACAAAAGAGAGAGAGAAACTTTTTAGATGTTGGATATAAGTTGTGACACTTCAGGATATTCACCCAGAGATTTTTTTTAAAAGCATGCTGAAATAGCTTTGACAAAGCCACAGCACTCCAGCTAAATTCCCTACTTCCTAGGTGAACTTGCAAATCCTCTTTCAGAGGCTGCTTGATTTTACTTAACACAGAACTTCAATTAAGCTTGATAAGTTATAAAGAATACATTTGAAAAGGGGAGGTGGCATCAATATATTTAATGAAATACCAGTGAAAACTGACTGCCAGTACTATAGGAGTAGAAAAGAACTTTGAAAAGTTGTTAGAATTTCAGTCTGCAAACCATTGTCTAGCAATGAGTATTTGTGGAAATAACTGAAGACAACACCTTTTGTTTAATAAGGTAGGTAAGAATTTCGAAAGATTTTTGACAAAAATAAGATAAAAAATGTTTTAAATACTGAAGAGGTAATTCTCAGTATTGGAAAAATCTATGAAGGTGGCCTACCTTGCTGACTCACAATGAAGTGCCTTTGAAGAAACTCATAAAAATTACAGAAAATATTGGATTCAAACTAAGGAAAACATTAGAAAGAATGTGAAAGAATATCCCAGCATTAAAAGTAAAATAGACAGCTTCACTCCAGTCACTTTCCTTTATGAACATTCTCATTTCTTTGGTTTCCTATAGTGCTTTTGGGGTTTAAATTGACAGAAAAGAAAGACCAAGTATTAATCTTTATGGTTTCAAGATCTGGTTTCTAGTTGATTCACATATGGCTCAGAATGTTAATAATTGAATGTTGATCTATTTTGACTACTTGCCAACTTTATTGCTTAAACTTGTTTTTTGACCATAAATTTTGCCCTTTCAGGGACAGTTCTGGAATTAGGCTCAGAACTGTGACAGGATGACTCTTCTGTTTCTGAAAATTACGCCCACTGTTTAAAGCATTTTATTATGCTAAACCTATTAAGAAAAATTTTGAAAGATCACATTTCTAGGAACTCCTTAAGGAGAAATGTTCCATTTAGGGACATTACTGAGAACAAATGAAAGCACAAAACACTAGAACAGACTGAAATGAAAGCTTTTTTATAGGAGACATTAATGCCAGAAAGCAAAGAGAAGTAATATCAACACATTACAGTCAGAGCCCACCTTGGCATGGTCCCAAGAGACAGGACTCAGTCTAGCTCTACGGGCAGCTCCCATGCTCATTGTTCACAATTCAGCATGTCAGCATAGAACCAAGGAAACAGGTGATATTTGTGGGTACTCTGTATGGGGTGCTGGCAACTGTGGGGTTTCCTCTGAAATAAGTCTATAGTGAGTTGCACTATAAGTCTATAGTGAGTTTCCTTTAGTGCTCTCCTTTGAAGAGGTTTTTTGAATTTTTGGTCTTTTTCTGGCTAGATTGCTTTTGACAGTGTATAATCTAAGATTGTTTCCATGGCCTTCTAAAAAGTTTTATAAACTACCTAATTGGGCTATAATAAATCCCTTTCTTCTTAAACTAACTAGAATGGATTTTGTTCTCTGCAAAACAGACCATGCAACTAAGAACCCCACCAGTAATTTTTGCCATGATTTGGGAATATGCTTAGCTGCTGTAAAAGAGTATCTCCGAGGACAGTGACTTAAATATTTTAGAAGTTTCTTTCTCATATTACAGCTCAAGATGGGCTGTGCTATGTGCTAGTTGGGCTATGCTCCACAGAGTCATCTAGGGACCCACACCAGTGGGGCGACTCTGCCATCTGCTCCATTTGGCTTTTCTCTCTGCCTCTAACATGTTTGCTCCAGTTGTATTCAACTGCACTGCACTGTATCCACGTTCCAGGCTGTGAGAAAGAAAAAAAGAAAACATGGAGGGGAAACAACTTCATTTTGAAGGACACGAAGCAGAAGCTGCTCTAAAACCTAGTAGCTGAAACCAAGACTCAAAGCCTCACCAAGATTCTAGGGAACATGGAAATGTAACCGCCAACTGGAGAGGCTGTTAGCCTAGCCAAAACTTGAGGGAGTGCGGAATTCTCTCAGTAAAAAAGGAGAGAACACTTATGGAGAAGATGCCATTTTTGTTTTTCAAGAGGACATCATCAAGCTTTTGAAATCTCAGAGTACTCTTGCAAGTTGGCATTTACTCTAACCCTTTCTCCCAAAGCAGGGGTATCTGCAAGAAGCGACAAGCAGCTGGAATGTTAGAAAGCATCTTTCTCAGCCCCTCCATCTAAATAACAATGAAGCCGTTAGATGTTCATAGTTTTTCTGACTCTGAATAAAATAGAAATAAAACATCTAGATTGTAAAATATATCAGCCCCTTCATTTAATCTAGTGAGTACTTGCTATGTGTCAACACTATAAAATACAGAAATAAACATGACAGTCCTGGCTGCTGCCCTTGTGATGCTTACATTCTAGAACGGAAGATGTATACTGAACAATTTATTATGAGTTGACTATATAATTATGGTAGGTGCTCCAAGGAGTGCAGGAGATATATAAGTATGTATATAACACAGAAATTTGGCCTCGGCTGCGGAGATCAGGAATGCATTTTCTTCTTAAAGTAATATTTATCTACAAAAAAAAAAATTATAGACAAGTTTACTAGTAAGATAAATTTATCTCTGCTAGTTGGAAATTGTTTACAGATTTTCCTATTTCATCCTTTCGTTACAATTAGAATAGGAATTTGCCATTTAAAAATATTAACTTTTTGAATAATTATTCATTTATATTTTTTCCCCTTTAAATACAGATAATATCATAGTAGGCATGCTTTATGGCTCCTTGCTTTTTTTTGTTTAATATAGCTAAGAGGTCTTTTGATATATTGATATAAAACTTTTTTTAATAAAATCATAGTGTTTTATTTCATAGACATATTATTAATGCATTTAACCTGTCCCTTATTGGTGAGTATTTAGATTGTTGCCAATATGTTGCTTCAGTGTTTCAGTGAATAATTTAAAAATGTCGTTTTATTCTTATGTGTTCGTATCTACTGGTTAAATTTCTAGCTCATTTGGGATTTATCTTGAATTATGATGAAAGGTATAGATCAAGCCATACTTTTTTCTCCACATGGCTTCTGGTTGTTCCCAGGTGATTCATTGATAGTACTTCTTTTCTTACTGATTTAAAATATCACATTTATTATATACTAAATCTCCGTATGTATTTAGGTCTATTTCTGACTATATATTCTATTGCATTGGTCTATTTACTTATTCATATGTCAGTAGTATACTTTATTAATTACTAAGGCTTGATCTAAGAAAGTTTTCCTTTAGTGCTCTCCTTTGAAGAGATTTTTTGAATTTTTGGTTTATATTTTCATATAAATTTTAAAATTACTTGGTCTAGTTCTGAAAAAAATCTCTAGATTTATTTTAACTGAAATAACATTAAATTTATAAATTAACTTAGGGAAGATTGACATCTTTATGATGTTTAGTCTCCGTACCCAAAATACCTTTTCATTAGTTCAAGACTTTCTTTTGTCTTTCAAAGAATGTTTTAATATTTTTTTCTACTAGGCCTTGAACATTTCTTTGAGACATTTTACCTGAAATGGAGTCTTTATTTTTGTTATATTTTCTGTTAATATTGATTTCATATATGAAAATTTTTGTATATTAATTTTGCACCTTCTAATTTACTGAATTTTTTGTTTGTAATAGTTTTCAGTTGACTTCCTTGGGTTTTCTAGGTATGTTATTATATGATCTACATATAGTGATACTTTTATCTCCCTTTTAATTTTCACATCTCTAACTTCTTGTGTAGTTGCATTGCTAGTACTACCGGGACAATGTTGACATTGTACTAGTGCTAATAAGACATCTTGTCTCGTTCCTAGATGTGCTTTTGTGAATCCCCTTAAATAAAATACTGATTTGGGGCTGAAAAAAATATTTTAATATTTAAAGAAGGATCCATTAATAAATACTTTCTTGTTATGCATTTGTCAAGAATGGATCTTGAATTTGGTCAAATGCCTTTTTAGCATATATATAAACGATCATATTATTTAACTTATGCCTACTGATTGATAGATTATGTCAACAGATCGATATATTTTCTAATAATATTGAACCTCCTTTGAAGACTTGTAATAAATCTTACTTGGAAATGATGTATAATTTTTTTAATGTGCTGCTGGACTTATTTGGGAGTTTTCTTTAATATTTATACATGAGATTGGAGATAGTTTTTCTGTGCTTTGTCAGATTTTACCATAAGTACCTTGTTTGCTTCAGAAATGAATCTGAAATTCTTTATCTATACTCTAAAATGGTTTAAATAGCATTGAAAATATCTGTTTTTTGAAGGTCTTATAGAATCCCCCTGAGAAATCATTTCTACTTGGTATTTTGGCTGGGAAAAATGGACAAGAGGCAGTAGTAGTTCTTTGATGAATTTCCCTGTTTCTTTGATGGCAATTGTGCTGTTTAGATTTTATGTCTTTTCTAGGGTCAGTTTTGCTATTTTCATTCCTAACAAAATAGTCCAATTTATTAAGATGTTGTCTTTAAAAAAAACAAGCAACAAACTTTTGTGGTTATTTCTCCCCATCACTTACTTTATTAGTACGTTTTAAATATTTTTTCTTGACTAAGTTAGCTAATGGTTTATGTACTTAATTGACTTTTCAAAGCACTGGCTTTCAGTTTTTGTTTTTCAGCTTCTTAAGTTCTGTTTTTATCTTTATTGATTCCTTCCTTTGGCCTCCCTTCCTTTTGTTTTGTTTCTTTTCTAACTTCTTGAGTGCCCAATTCACTTATTTTCAGTCTTTTATGTTTATAATAGAAGTATTTAAGGGATGAATTTTCCTCTCAGCATTGCTCTAGCATGTGTAGTTATTTGTTTTAGATATTCTACAATTTTAGTTTTGAACTTTCCTCTTCGATTTGTTTTTTTTTTTTTTTAAATTCCAAGAGATATCGGCTTTCTGTTTTGTTTTTTTTTCATTTTGCTTTATGTATGTAATCAACTGATATTAAGAAAGGTTTGCAGTTTTGTTCTATTACTTTTGCAATTATAGCTTCTTAATATTCTTAGTTCTTCACATCTTTAAATACTATATGAGTTTCCTTATATAAGAAATGATAAAATCTTTTCTATTTTTCTCCTTTTCCTAGCTTGTCTTCATCACCTAGCTTTAGAATTTACCCTTGTATTGTGAATGTTTATACAAATATTATTTAACATGTCATCTTTAAATGATATCCTTTTACTCCAGATACTATATGTGAGGGAATCTGTGTACTCTTCTTCCCACTTTCTTTCCCATTTTTTCCAGTTTTTGTTAGTTATAATTTTTGCCTTGTTAAGATATACAATATTTATATTCTCTTATGTCACTCTAATCTCCACATTCGTTTTATACTTAGTTCTACAGTTACATATATTAAAGTATATTAAAGCTCACTGCCAGTCCTTTGTAGAAGTTTACTCAAGAAGGGCAAATGTTCCCTAAATCCTCGCATGTTGTAATCTGTTGTCTGTAGCTTGTAAATTTAAAGCCTGTTTGGTTAGATGTTAAATTCTCAACTCTTTCATTCTTTGAGTATTTCTAGATTTTGTTATATTTTCTGATGACAAATATTGCTCACGAGAAATCCAAGATCACCCTGGTTATTTCCTTCTTTCTAACATACTTGATCTTTTTGTCTGCTCAAAGGGTTCTTTTTTTTTTAATCTTTGAAAACAGGTAAATATACTACATTATGTCTCCATGGTGACTCTTGGGTAAAATCACCCTGACTCACTCTGTGGCCTTCCATTATATAGAGTTTGTTTGAATCATGTCTTTAAATATTTGTTCTGTTCCATTGTTTAGATTTTCTTCTTAGGGATTCCAGCTGAATATCCTATCCTCTTATACCTGTCATCTAAAGCTCTCGTTGTCTCTGTAATATTTTTTCTTTATTTTTATTTTATTGTATTTGCTGTTCTCATTTTATCCTCTATATTTTCATTGTTTTCTATAATATGTTGCCTTGAGCTTTTTAAATTCTTATTTTAATTTCTGTGGTGGTTTTATTTTTTTCCTCTATTTCTTTCCTCAGTTCTCATAGCTTATGCTTCATATCCTCTGTCTGAAAATTTCCTTCTTAAGATCTGGCATTTCTGATTTTTGACTTTTTCTTATAGAGGAGGTTGTTTTTATTATTTTAGAGCAAACTTTTTTATTCACAATCTTATATTCTGTAGTCATATTGCTCTGTTGTTTTCATCTGTTAATAAGGTTTGCTGCTTTATTCCTATTTTTATAGTATTTTTATATTAATGCTATGCTACTTATTGAATTTATTGAATTTTCTTCATCGAATTATTGAATTTTGATTCATACAAGATACATTCAAAGTTTTGTATCACACAAAGATACTTTCCTCATTGAATGTATTGAATTTTCCTATATCAGCTCTTTGCAAGCTTCCTGAGGTGGAAAGAAGCCAGGACAACCTCCCATACTAGATGGGTTTTCACAAAACAATGACTCTCTTCTCCTTAGTGGACAGTAAACTTCCTGCAAATATGGCTTATCTGCATGTTTTTTTTTTTTTTTTAGCTATCTCTGGTTCCTCTTTCTCTGAATGAACCAGGTTCAGGGGACTGCTTCCAATCGATATTCAGCTCACCTCCATTCTTACACTCTCTGCTTCTGATAAGAAAGTTAACTTCTACCTCTAAGAATGTGTCTCAATCTCATGAAGTATTTTTATTTGTTTGTTTTTTAATTTCTGATATTCATAACTTCTCGATTCTCTCTTTTCTGAGCTTTACTTTATTTCCCCTCATAGAGAGCCTATGCAAGCTCAGTTGCTTTTGGCAGTGTTTACAAATATTTTGGAGTCTGAGCTCCTGGTTCCACGAAATATAAGTTTGAATTTTTGTTTCTTATTCCCCTGCTGCCTCTGGATGTGTTAAAGAAATAAAGAGTGACTACTGAGTATATGCAATCCTGTTCGTACTTGATCTCAGGATTCTTTTTTCTATTGTGCAGGAATCTAATAATTGTGACATTGATCAGATATTTTATAAATAAATCTACATTTCTATCATGTACTAAGTCATTTATTGGCGAGGTTATGAGAATAATTTGTAGATATCCAGATATATATGTGCTTTAAGCAAAAATAAGTAAAAACATCAGGAGATTTTAAACTTAATAAAATAAGATTGATCTCATAAATCCAATGTTTTGAAAAGAAAGATGGACTAAAACAGTTTTTTTCTGGCAATAATTCATTTGGTCTTTCATGTTCTCTTTCCAACATGCAAAAAATAAAATCAAGAAATCAAAAAGCAGCTATACAGTATCATCAAATCCATGTTAAATCCACATATGGTTTGGGAGTATTTGATATCTAGCCATATATAAGCAAAGGCAGATGCTGAACTTTTTTTTTTTTTGAGTTGACATTATCAGCATTATTCACTCTGTTGGATGAAATTAGAGATATTCTCAGTTTCATCTACTATAGTATACCATTGTAATTTAACACTATACCCCTAGAATGTATATCTGCTTTTCTCTTCAGGTTCTAAGAACCAGCCCACAGTCCACTGATCTTAACAAGAGGAGTGGACTTCTGGACCCCATTCAAACACAAATCTTGTTCCTTGGTATCTCTGGAGCTGGTCTCACCACCAGTAGTATGAGCCAAAGGTCTCCAGATGTTTGATGAGTCTCAGAGTGTTCATTTCTTTGTTGGTGCTCTAACAGTTGGGATACTTCAAGAGGAAGTTCTAGGTTTATTGTTTATCTCTGACTTTTCTCATCAATCATTTTACCTTTCTTAGCTCTTAAAATATTAATATTAATATTTTCCTTGCTAGTTTCACAAACTCCATTTCATGTGCATATGAAGATTAAATGAGCAATGTATATAAAAGTACTTTGTAAGTTGTACAATACTAAACAAATTAGAAAATAGCATTATTTAATATTTTTTGATGTCAGGTAGAGGAGAGGAGACAGAACAAAACCACTTATCCTGTAGTCTCAGCAGCAGAAACCAGTGGAAGAGAGCACATGGTAAGTTTCTAAAATTGTGTTTAATTTTCTTTATTCAGTTCCATGCTGCCAAGTGCTAAATGTCCAAGTCTTTATTAATTATGAACCAGAACTGGCACCGTAGCTTGACATTTGATTGGCACACCTGGTCTGGAGAGAATATATCAGTGCCAACCATATTCTTGGACTTGCTTTCCTGAATGACTTTTTATTAACACATTGGCACCAGCTGTGGTTAAAAAACATTTGAAGCAGTCATATTTAAGTGCTTCAAAATCTAGTGAATAGGATTTTTATTGCCATATAGGATATATGATAGCAAGGCAAATGTTTGAACAAATTTTTCAACACAATGATATATAAAACATTGCAGTTTTTTGATCTTGTGAATTTTGATAGTTTGATTCTAATCGGTGTATCTTTGAAATCTTGATTCTGATTTTCAAAACCAACTTGATTATGATTCAGATAGGCCTAACAGTTGGGTGAAATTTTTCTGTTGCACCAGATTTGGGCTACACTGATTTGGCATTGAACATCTGTTAAATTTCTGAGAAAACACCCTTTAGTACAGTCCTCTGTTTCCCATTAAAGGTACTCTGCACCCATATTTTAGAAGCAGGGTTAAAGTTCACAAACTAAGTCACAAACATTGGATTGCAATTGCAAATAGAAATGGGGAGTCCTGTAGAATCCCAGCCTTTTAAGTTTATCTTTGTATCACTCATGGGGTGAGGTGAGAGTGAGGCAAGAAGTCTTCTAGTTTCCAAGACTTTCAAGGCCTTTGCACTACACATAACAACAACAACAACTTAAACTGAGCATTTATTTTCTATAATTAAAATTATCGATAAGAATATTTTGATAACACTGCATTTAATACTATGAATCAGACAGTACACTAAGTATTCGGCATATATTATCTTATGTAATCTCATAACAACACTATGAGGTAAGTATAATTACAGATCACTTCACTGATCAGGTAAAACCATAGATACAGAAAGCTTAAGTGACTGTGAAGGTCTGTCCACAGAGCTTATGTTCTTAATCATGATGTCCCCAAATTCTTTCATCTAAGCATGCTGTCTACTTTATTAATTTTGACTTTGCAATACTGTGGCATGGCAGAACTTTATCACTTTCCTTTCAAAATTTAAGAAAGATAAAGATTTGAGTAAATGCATATGGACTATGTGGACATTTGGAGAACAAATGCTGACTTTCAGACTTCATATTGGTATTTAACTTGAAGAATTCTTCTGATATATGTATATATGGCGTTAAGCCAAAGTTGAATTCTCCTAACTCCCAGTGGATGACAGCATTTCACAAACATCTATTTGACACACAAACATGCTGAACTCAGGATAATATCTAAGATGAAAAGTGTGGAAAAAGAACCACCAAAGTTTGTGCCAACCGAAGGCAGTTGTTTATTGTCATCTCATTCAACCAAACACATTCCTCCTGGAAATGCAATTAATTCTTTAGGTGAAAAAGACTTTCAAAATCCTGTATTTGTACCCCAGCAGCCTCTCAGAGGATAGAAATCTCAGTTTGCTCACAACTCTTGCAGCGATGGTTGTTTCAGTCTCTGAATGAGTTTTCCACTTCTGATCTTGGTATATTGAGGATAACTGGAGTTTAAAAACTAATGTCAGTTTTACTGATTTTATATTCTAAAGGGACATGAGTTAGTAAAAAATGTTTTATTAATTTTTTTAATCTTACAGAGTTTATCTATTCCTGCAAGCAATCTGGTTGGCTTGAAATAAAATTTTCCATAGGTTATTTAATTTGATTTGATTTACTATGTATTTTTCAGTTCATTATAGACATCTGTTGAAGTTCACTGGTCACATGAATATACACAGACATATTGTTGCCTAAAGCTGCGCATATATGAAAGTCAGACAGTTGCTCAATAAACTGTGGGGCATGCCGCCAGATGATTTCTTTCTCGAAGGGGATATTAGAGGGCATTTCTGTGTTCCATTACCATGTGCATGTTAAATGTTAGGCTCATATAACATTTATCCAGACACGGAGATCATGAGGTTTCTCTAATAATTCAAATATGATTGCATTTCAAGGAGTGTTTCTGTTCTATTTGTGATAAATAATACTTCTGGTTATTCATTTGATAGACACTTTGCCCTCATAACTGACTTTGGAAATGTAGAGGATTCTGCCATTTAAAAAACTAGGAAGACCTGAACCTCCTATACATTAAAAAAGTTATAGTATTTTTAAGTCTTAGACAAAACATATACCATTTCTGGGAATATGCAATTATTATATACACCAAAAGTAATACATGAAATCAGGATTTTTGTTGTTAAGGTGTGGGTTCAGAGACTTATCCTAATGAATTATTAATTTCTGCAACTTTTCTTGCATTCCTTCCTCTTCTCAGAGGACCGAGAGGTGTGGGGAGTTAAGAGGAAAAGTCCGTAAGTAGGAAGCCAGCTCCTTCCTGGAAATTTTTGGCATTTTAAGGAGTCTTGGTGCCAAGTACTGCCATCTTCTGTTGAAATCCTGCCAACATGGTGTTCTTACTGCTCGAGTCGAGATGAGTCAAAAGTGCAAAAGCCCTGTAGGCCAGGCGTCTGCCACCCCGCATGTTTCACAAAATTCTAGCACAGGTGAAGACCTGTTACTGAGAAAAACCTTTCTGACTCTTGGTAACTGTGAGAAGTATTAGAGGAGAAGAGCTTGGTCCCTGCTGGCTGATTTAGAGCAACTAAGTTGAGTTTCTTCTTCTGAAAAATGAGATTGATGATACATATGTATCATAGGGTTATTTGAAAGCTGAATAAAACAAAGCATGAAAATACTTAACACAGTGCCTAACATATATTAAGCTTTCACTAAATGACAACTATTATTTATTTTTAATAAAGACATACTATGAGTTGGCATGCGAAATTCTTGTTTTTGCCAGAGTAGTCAAGCTGGGAAAAATAATTAATTTGGTTGTGTATGTGTCAAAGTCACTGTGAGGAAATCATTTCGGAACACTGTACTGGTGCAATGACAACAACAGAGTCAAAGAAGCAAAATGCACAAAATTTTCATGATCACATTTATAACCACTCTTGGAAAGCTTTTACTCATGTAGCATATCTTCAATATTAGTTGAATCATTGAGTCATCTATGCTGGAAAAAAAATCACTTGTTCCCTATTCATAAATGTATTCCTTCATTAATCTTACCTTTCATTGCCTTTTCTCTAGAAATAAGTTCAGAAAATTGCTTTTTCTTTAAAGATCAGTTTTAATTTACAGTCTACAGTTGTAAACACAGAAGAATGAGGCAGTAAACATTGACAGGCCTTCTCAATGTAAAAAGAAATAACTGGGCACTCAGTAGCTGTGGTGATAATGGGGGAATATGAAGTATATTTGTTTGCTAAAAGTCCACAGATTGCCAAGAGCTCATCAGAAAGCCAATAGCATTATTCTCTTTATTGATATTCCCTAAATTTTCAAAGAAGGCCTGGTGTATTATATTTACACCATGAGAGCCATATAGCCCTTTGATAAAATATGGTTCTTAATTTCAAAGCACTCTTATTTTTACTGAATGATCGAAAGCGTTTATGGTATACTCACTATCTGTGGTGCTAGACTGTGCAATTACTGAGAGAAACTAGAAAGGATTCTTTTCTAGTAAAGGCTTTTATCTGGTTTTAAGATACAGCTCTTTGAGGACAAAACCGTATTTTATCACAGCCTGGCTATAGGTTAAGGATGTAAACTACCATCAAAGTATTGGATCCCTGTACTCATTGGTATACTAAAATTATAATGTGCATTCGAATCACCCAGGAATCTTGTTAACAATCAGTTTCTGAATCAGCGTGTCTAGGGTGGGGTCTAAGATTCTCTATTTCTAACAAGGTTTTTGGTGATGCCAATGCTAGTGTTGTACAGACCACACAGAAACAAGTCTCTAAAGCACTGGCTCTCACATTGGCTCCATATAAAAATTGCCAGGAGAACTTTAAAAAATCTTGATGCCTTCAACCCTCTCTTTAGGTGGGAAGTTCCTCCCACTTCCCAGCCTACACTAGAATTTTGGGAGCTTTTACCCCTATCAGGCTTCCTGGCCTCAACCAACAAGGGTCATCGGGGAGCCTCACATGCTTAGGGTAATACCACTGTTCTCCAGTCTTGGGAATGTCACATGTTGCTTGGAAAGATGATGGAAAGGAAAGAAGATGAAAGACAAGAATTCATGTGTGATCAGAATTATGCAGCCACTCCAAAAATGTTCCAGTTATTCCTCCAAGTCACTTAAGAGACCAAGATTCTGCATTGTTTCTTAAGTATTTTTGAACTACAGCTTAAAAGAAATTGCATTTGTTTGAGTTTTCCACATTGGGCCATCATATCTATTTATAACAGTCTTTCCTGGCACATCGATAGGTCTTAATTAATGTTAGGGATTATATTCACCCAAGGAAAATTTTAGATGGGAACATAGGAAAATAAAAGCATTTCAATGACTTGTGTGTCTGCTACTGAGATACAAGATACAAAGGCAGATAATTTTATGTAATCTTATTCTTTTTATTTAGAATATTATAATCCTTCAGAAAAGTTGAAAAATTGGTACAATAGAACCCATACGCCTTTCACATAAAGTCACCAATTTTAAGTATTTTGCTATATCCTCCCCTTCTGTTGTTGCTGAACCACTTGAAAGAAGTAGACATTATGGCACTGTACCCCAAAATACTTCAGTATGTGTCACCTAAGAACAAAGACATTCTTCTGAATAACTTTAATAACATTATTGTGATCAAGAAATCTAATATATAAGCCATATTCGAAATTTTGCTATTGAAATCAAAATGTCTTTTATAACTCTCTTTTTTATCTTGTTATAGATTTTTTTAAAAGAGACTCTTGTTTAGTTGTAAGGATAGGTTTCTTCATTCAAACTAAATATCGGTAAGCCATGTAAGTTGAAGGGGTTTTATGTCTTCCATTTGCTGTGTAGAATTAAAATCTTTGTGCCTTTTCCCTAAATTTACTGAAAATAACATTACAGTTAAGATGCAATAACACTGTCTCAGATCAAGAAGTATTTATTTAGTGATTTCTTTCCTTGGACCAGTTTATCAAATCTGTGGAAGGCAGGAAATTATATATTTGGAGTGTCAAGTAGTTAATATGTAATGTTGTTTTCTCCTGTATTAGTAGTTTCTCACTTTACGTGAAGATATTGAAATTATGTGAGGAAATAACTGATGAGGTCAGATAAAATGGATGTCGCTCATTTTCTAAGCAGTTTTCTTTTATGATTAATTGATTCATATGTCTTCCTGGCTACATGTAAAGTATTTTTAATTTTACTCTGCCAAGACTTTTCAACAGCTTCTTTTAGCTTGATTAACAACATTTTAATGGTAGTAAAACTATATTAAAAAATGTAATCTTAGAAATTGAGGTTTTTCTTTTTTTTACTCTTGTTAAGAAATATTTTAGGTTGATAGAACATGTTGCTACCTACCAAGACATTTTCTTTCAGAATACTGATTTGAACCAATCTGTGCCAATCGCTGCTCTCCCAATCCTGCCACTGTGCCTTTGGGACACATAGTCCATCATATTTTGTTGAATGATGGATTTATAATAACTACCTCGTAGGATTGTTAGGAGGATTTGATGAGACAATGCCCATAGCGTGCTTAGCACAGTGTCTAGAATACATTCATCACCCAATGGCAGCTGTTATTTTAATACTAATCTTTATTATTGTTACCAGCACTATATATATTATTTTGGTTGACTGTTCCAGGCAAAAGGAGCAGCCTATACAAAAATGGTGGGGGTGAGAAGGCTAGTGGGATGGGTTTAGGGAAAGCACACACAGAGGGATTCAGGATGATTCACATCAGAATTCAAATCTTGGCTCTTGATACTTCCTTGCTATATGACACTGGAAAGTCTTGCATCCTCATTTTCAAACTGGGATAATAATAGTATCTACTTCATGGGGATAAGGTGGGGATTAAATTAGAAAATAATGCAAAAGTACTCAGCCCAATGCTTGACACATTCTCAGTGTTCATTAAATTTTAGCTAAGATAAAAACAATAGATCAGTAAGTCTTTACATGAATTGAACTTTTCTACTGACAACTGCTATCTTCCTAACAAAGCCTGGCTTCTCCTTTTCATCTCAGCAACACATTCTAGTATTCGCTGAGGTAGCATCTCCTGGCTTGACTCAAGGATTTCCTACCCAGACACTATGGAGTGCTCCCACCTAATTTATCTCGGCACCACGGGAGCATTTAGCTAGCGGAATCTTGATTTTATTCTTACATGTTTGTTGCCAGTATAGTTCCCATTGATCCTTTTTATAGATTTAAGTTCATTTTTCAATAACACTACCTATGGTTTGTACTGTCCTTATCAAGTTTTAAGATTATAGTTATGCTAGCTCCCTAAAACGAATCAGGGAGTTTACCAATTTTTCTGTGGCTTGGAATAACACAAATAATATTGGCATTACCTGTTTTTAAGGATTAAGTAGAAACCAGTTAGAAAACTATCTGATCTTTGATACTTTCTACTACGGCATATCTTCTTTTTCTTCTGGGAGATCTTTAATTATCTTTCCAATCTAGTATATAGTTATGTCTGCTTGGGTGGATCTTTTTCACCTTTTCTTGGGTCAATTTTGATACTTGATATTCTCGTAGAAAATCACATAATTCTACCAGATTTTCAAGTTGATTATCATATAGTCCCACATAACTTATAGTTCTTTTAATCTATTCCATATCTATGCTATCTTTCTAATCGCTAATCTCATATATTTTTGTTTTGTCTACTTCTTAATGAGATTTGTTGGGTCTTTTCAGTTTTTAATTAAAAATTTCTTATTGTTTCTATTTTTTTCATTATTTTAATCTTTTATCTTTATTTGTCTCCTGCTTTCTTTTGTTTCATTTTGGCATTCTTTTTCTAATGTTAAATCATTTAATTTATCTTTATTTTTAATAATAAAAGTGTTAAAGGAATACATTTTTATCTGAATTTAGCCTTAGCTATAACATATATTTTAATATGAACTGGTCTTTTGTTACTTTCTAAATAGTTTGCTTTTACTTTGGTTTGGCATTATTTTAGAGTGTTTCTTGGTTTTCAATAGTTAAGTTTTTACTCCTCTTTTTATTGACGATTTCAAGTTTTACTGGATTGTTATCAGAAGATAATGCCTGGAAAAATTTTCTGTTTTGTATAATGTGTTAAGATTACTCGTAGCCAAATATATAATCAAATATCATAATTGAAAGAAAATGTATTCTTTGTTTATAATATACGTATATGTATATCTACCAGATATATACATATGTTATTATGTTTCTAAAGTTGTCCTTATTTTCAGTATTATTATTGGGTTACCTAACAGAGTTTCTTTGGCGCTAATGTTGCTTAGCACAAAAATATGTTGTATCTTTGTGTATGATACCTTTTGTCATTTCATATTACCTCCTTCCTTCCTGAATCATTGTTTAGTCTCATGTTAACATTGTGGCTCTGTTTTCTTTTTGTTTGTATTTTCCTGGTATATTTTTAATAATCACTTATGTTTGCCTTTTCTTTGTCCTTTCCTTTTAAATGTGGTTCTTATTAACAACATTGAGCAATTAGGGAGCAGACATGCCTCTCCTAGGGAACCTGCTAGTATTTGAACTGAGACATGGCAGCCATAATCTCTGTCTTAGGCCACAAGCAAGGATTAGTCTTCCCTGTGGCTGGTTCTTTTGCTTTCACCTGAATCCACAGAGAATAAACTGAACTTGACCTGTCCCTAGAGATAACATGGGAAATACAGAGTCTCAGACCCACTCTTTGGTAATTGTCAGCATGTTCTGGAAGTTCTCACTGATGCATTGCTACCAGGAGCAAAGTAGGATCAAGAGATATATGCCACCATCAGCATCTTCTCATGTGTATAATAAATATTCACATTTCAGGTGTATCTTCTTTTTAAAAGTAGATTAAGTATATAATAAAAAAATCCGCCAAATTAAAAATAAAGGTTTCATCTTAGGAAGTCACATGATGTTTTGTAAGAGCCAGACTTCATTTAAATTGTGACTCTGTCACTAATTTAGCTCTGTAACCTTCGTTAATTAATGTCTCTGAGACTGAGGTTTCTCATCTATAAAATGGAGATAATAATACTTCACAAGGTTGCTGAGAGGATTAGATGAGATGATACATCTAACAGTGCCCAGAATGTAATAGGCTTTCACTGTTTTCTTTTCACTCTTCAGGAAAATTTGATTGAACATCGGTAGAAAATCAGTTTCTAGGGACAGAGGGTCTTCAGAAGTTTTCTAGACTAGGGTACGTATCACAGAACTATAGTGTAGATTCAAAACAATGCTGTCATCCTGTTTGTACAAAGTATTAATGGCTTGAAAAGGAGTCAAAGACTATCTCTTTCAGAAGCCTATAAAAATCCAGCCAAGGGACATTGCTACTATTGGTGAAACTATCTGACATAAGAGGTTTCTTATTTCCTTAAGTCTTGTCAAGTTCATAAGTGGGCTCCAATGTCACTCACCTCTTTCCTTTGAGCTGGATTCACTTTCACTGGATCCTGCGTCCTACATATCTGACAGTTACTTCAGACCTTAGATATGATAGAAACCTGAATTATTTTATGCAATTATTATATGCAAATCATTTGAGGAGGCAGAGTATCAACTGTTCTTTCTTTGGTTTCCTTGTAAATCTATTTCTAATGTAGCCACTATTTTCTTCTGTCCAATTGGTGCGTAGGTCCTACTGTAGATTCTTTGGAAATAAAGAAATTAAAAGACACATCTTTAGCTATTTCATTACAATGGACATTTAAAAGATATTATATTGTAAAGTAAAATTCCTTTGTTCTCTAAGAACTTCAGTTCATAAAAAAATCATTCTCTAAGAATTATTCTATCAAGCAACATTATTTAATGATAGATAACTAATCTTAAAACAATAATTTTTTTTGTTTGCTTAGGGATGACTCTGCATTTGTATACATTGGATAAATTAGGACTCTTGCCTAACCTGGCCAATGCAATTTAATAAATAGAATGACTTCTGTGTTTTGTTTTGTGTTTTTTTTGGTCTGTAATCTTTTGATTTAAATGTTTGATGGGCTGTTGTTGAGGTTTTTTTGTTGCTTTTTTTTCTTTCATGGAATCATTAAGGCCTTACATGAAAGATGGCATCTCAGATAAAAGTTTTGTTTTATTTTTACCTAAACCACATTGAAAGAACAAATGTAAATTAAGGTAGGCAGCATTAGATGAAATTAAAAGTACACTGGATTACTGACTCTCTTGGAAATTTTTCTAAACTACATGATTTAGTTCAAACAAAATCATTAGCTTTCTTTTTTCAAAGCAGGCAATCTCTACATATAAATTAAACTGAGCAATGTATGTGATTATAAAGTATAAATAGAATTTTGATGGCATATACAGTGGCATACACAAATATCCATATACAAACATAGGGTGATACGCAGTGCCCTTTCATTTAGCAGTTGGAAATTGAGACCTGGCCAAGGTGATGAATATTAGGATTAGAGTCTTGATAGCAGAGCATATAAAACATTTACTCTTCTATTTAGGATCTGAAAGGCAATCATACTGAGTCATGTTTCACTCTCCAGCTTGATGCTTACTCTCTGCTGTTGCCTGTTATGCCACCGAAGTATAGTAGTATATTGCCAAAGTGGCATAATAGATAATAGCAACAGTCCAGGGACCACCTTCAGGAGAAAGGCAACACAAGTAGCAGTTTCATGCTGGCAAGGGCCAATTCAGTGTAGCTGTTGGCTCGGCCCCGGGAAGTGCAGACCTGGAGTGATATATCACGTGCATAGGAAGTACGGAAAAAGAACTGAATTTCTGCCTGAAAATAATTTATATCAAAGTGCCTTCTAAGAACAGCATTATTCTAATGAGTGTTTAGCTTCTGATTTCAGTCTCTTTCATTCATTTTAAAGAACTTTAAAAAAATGCGTCTGGAGTTTGTCTTTACCATAGTACATGCAGGCAGACAAGCCACAAAGACCAAATCTACATGGAGGCATTCAATAGTAGTAGCCATTATGTTATGGGCAGCTGTAGAAGCAGTCTCTAGACCCGGTGCCAAATTTAGATTTTCCATTTCATACTAGAATTAGTTTTACTAACTGAATTCTCATGGATAGAGGTGAAATCTGCATACTTGCCTAGATTTCACAATGAAGTCTATTAGAAATATCAGCCATTCACCTCTCTGGGCTTCATTATCTCCAGTATTTATTAAAACTCCCCACACATGGTTCTCTCTAATTATTGTTCTGTCTGCTTTCCACAGTTTCTATCTGGGACTGATAATACTTATCCTCTAGCATTGTTTTGTGATTTTAAATTATAATTATGAAGCTCCCAGCCCAGTGCCTAATAGTAAAAGTTCAATAAGTGTCATATTAAATAATTAAAAATTAAATAGGTACATAAATATAATTATTTAACCTCTACTCATACCTATAATTAGAAGAGGTGAATTTTTTCCCTACATACTCTCTTGCAAACTGTAACATCTGAGTAAAGAATCTACACAAATAAAAATAAGAACACCAAATAGTTGATTTCTAGTAGTATATTGCTAGATTTTCATAATTCATCTTACGATAGTGTTTTGGGCATTTTACATAAAGATTATGAAGAATCTCAAATGAATTAGCAAACTCTATTTGTAAAAAATACCACTCCAGAATTAATATGTATATTTGGCATTCACTTTGATAAATCATCATTTCTTGTGCTATAGTGACTTCAGGACCTCCAGGCTCCTTTTGTCATTGTCTCAGAGAGCCCTACTCTGATTAACCAAAAAAAGGTGGTTCAGCCTGCCACTCAATCCCATGGGCCTTACTGTTTTCAAACACAAAAGCATATTTTATATTTCATATTTGTTTATTTAGTTTTAAATATTAGGTGCATTAAAATACTGAATTATTTATAAAAATATGTTATTGTCCGAATCTTCACTTCTGGAATACAGACTTCAAGAGAGTTAGTACCTGTCCTATCTTGTTCATTGTTTTACCTTTGGCACTCAATTAATTGTTGATACTGAGGCCAGAGATGTGTTCGTATTCAATAAATATCTGATGAATGAATAATCAATAAATCAATTAACAAAACAACAGGCACTAAATCACTGAGATGCTAAATATCATAGCCTATTCCAGGAACTGCGTTATTTCATGTCAGAGCTGTGTGCAGAGATAACAGCATTCATTTAGCACTTCTGTCTGACACTATCTAAGACTTTTTACATACCTTATCTCATTGAACTCCTATGACAGCCTTGTGAGGTCGGTACTATTTTTATCCTTGTTTATGGATGAGGAGGCCGAGGCTCAGAAAGATTAAGAGCAAATGCCAATCAATGAGAGAACCCAGACAGATTCTCATACCGTCCAAGGCTCTTGGAAGGAGTTCGAACTCTATCCTGTGGTCAATGACAGGACATTGGAGATTGTCAGAGAATAGCTGATTTGTGTTTTAGGCGGATCATTACAGGGTAGTAGAATAGAAGATGACAAAAGGGAAGTTAAGGAACTTAGTAAGGAGGCTGTTAAAATATTCGAGCAAGAGACCATGACAGTGACTCCGGGAAAGGCCAGCGGGGTCAGCTTTTAAGGATTTCTTAGGAGGCAGATAGACTTTAGCAACCAACTGGTGGTGGGTGTAAAGGAGGGAGGCGCTGAGCATGACTCAGGGGATGGATGTGTGGTTTAGATGTCTGTTATCTTGCATCCTTGATATACTCCCAATCCCCAGTATTTGTCATAGGATTCCCAAAGCCACATTACTCATTCCTACAGTTCCTCTGTGAGCTGGGAAGGCCTCAGAGGCAGCACATGAAGTGTTTGGGCTATTGGTAGTTACTAAGATCATGCTATATCATGGATATGAAACATTAACATGGAAGTAAATCGGGGACAAGTACCTGCCTTCTATCATAGTTCCACCATATATGTAGCCTTAATCATGGTTTCACTGATGTTACAGAGGTAGCATTTCAAGTTTTATTTCTCTCCTGTGAAATGAAGGCAGTGGTAAGGGAGGTTGTGTGTGTGTGTGTGTGTGTGTGTGTGTGTGTGTGTGTGGTTTTCAAAGAGTTTGTTGACAGATTTTTTAAAGCTGCATTTGATATTCAATTAGTTCATTATTCCTTAGTGACTTACTCATTCTGCATGGCCTATATTACATACAGTCAGATCTCTGAGAAGGAACTGAGTCCTTTCAAGGGTTTGTGTTTGTGACGTGCTCAACAATGTACAAAGGCTGCTCTGTGATAGGAGTCAGAACTCAGCTCTTCATAGCTTTGGCTTCCCTTACACTCTACATAAAGCAACTCTGCCTTGATGCTCCTGAAGACTTTCTTGAAAGATTCTTCTGAGGCTCTCAGCCCAGAGATGTTGCTGGTTCTTAAACACGAATCAAGGCAGGCTCCTACCAGCAAACCAGCCTATCCTAGGACAGACCGCTTACAACACAGATTCTGAGCAAGTAGACCCTGAGATTGAACCCTTAGCTCTTCAGGTTGTTTTTATTGTCTCCAGCCAGTTAGATGGTTAAAGGGAAATGCTAACCAACAAATAATGGTTTCCGAAGGAAACCTCCCAGTTCAATGAAAGAGTTTGTCTTCCTTATTATGGGAGATGCCGTGTCATAAGTGCTCAGTTGAATAAAAAAAAAAAAATAGGTCACTTTTAAAAACTGTTAATGATAGAACACATGGCATAAATTACACCATAAACTCCAAACAACTCTGAAATTATAAACATTGCTTAGTCAAGACTTTTCTTTTAACGATGCCCTGATGTCGCTGGCATAGCCCAGTGATTCCAGTCAGTGTTATTTTACTTGAAAGGAGGAATTTCTTTTCCAAAAAAAAAGCCTCTCTAAGAAAAGCTGTCTTCCTGGCTGACTTTATGAAACATCTTGCTCCAATGGCCTGTATCATGTCTTGGCTGGGGCCAGGGCCAGGCAGTATGAGATAGAGGAGAAGGTTAGAGGAAAGAGTCATGTGATGAGAAACTGCAGGCTTGGTCCTGACATAGACAGGAGGCTGACTCAAGTCTCAGTGGGAACTATGACTAAATAGAGACTGCCAGGACTCTGAGCCAACATCCTTAAGACCTGGTGCAGAGTAAGCATTTAATTCAGGAGGTCTTCCTTTGTTTGCTTATCAGAACAGTTTTCTAGGGTTGGAGAAGCTGAGAGTTGTCTTCCGAAGGATAAGAATAATATTTACATCATTTACACCTGTCTTTTATTATAGGCCAGGCACTTGACCAAATATGTACATTATCTTATTTAATCTTAACAACCTTTGAGATAGGTACTGTTATTATCTCTTCATTACAAATGGTAACTGGGGCTCAGAGAGGTTAGGCTTTGCCCAGGGTTATATGGCAAGTACATGGAAGTCAAGATTCTAGCCCAGGCCTGTCTAACTCAAAACCTATACAATAAATTATTAAAAGCTATGTTATATTTCTTCCATAAGGATAATTAAGAAAATATGTGTAAAAGTGTTTTGGAAGCAGCAAATGCTATAGAAGTGCTAGTAAAAGGCTACGTAGTCAAAAGAGCAGAACTGTCCCACTTCTTAATAACTCTGCATGTAAGTTTTGTCATAAGATACTTGTATCCTAGTCTTGCTCAGAACTCTGAAGACCAAAGACCAGCTCATCTTTGGTCATCACGATATGAGAGCTTTTTCTTTCAGTGCTGATCAGTAACAAGGGCTCCACTTTTCTTAGGCCTGATTTAGCTAGAGCTCCCTTTATCCTCATCTTCTCTTACATGCTGACCCCAGATTACACTTACTCCAGGCTTGTAAACCTGAAAATACACAATTGGTTACTAGGGGAAAGGTGAGAGAGTATGAATGGTTTGATCTAGCACATCCTCACTGTTGGAACAGGGAAGTGTGCCTACTCTCTAGTTAATGAAAAGGTAGCACTATATCTATAAACAAAGGCCCTCGGTGACATGAAAAAGGAAATTTAAATGAACAGGAATATTATTTTTACTAACTCCAGGACATTTTCTTCAGGCCAGAAATGGATTAGTTGATGTAGCCAGCACACCTCTCCAGGCTGATGGATCCCTGCCACATGGGGATGCTTTAGAGCAAATGTTCCATGAGTCTCTGAGTTCATTCATGTGGCAAATCTCCCTGTGTCTTCTTCATTCATTCAGTGAATGTTCATCAACCCGTACTATGTGCCAGGTGCTGTGCTATTTAGACGATAAACAGTCCTGGTCTCAGAGGGGGTCACAATACAGTGGAGTATTATGGTATGAACCCCCAAATCATCATAGACCATGGAATATATTGTGAGAATATTGTGAATAAGGTGCTAAAGCCATGCAGGAAAGGGAGACTGTAACTGCCTCTAATTCTGGGAAAATAGGGTAGAGTCAGTGTAGCCCTCTGTGTTTGTCCAATAGCAGACGTCAGAGAAGGAGAACACAGACAATTGTGGTTCTTAATTTCTGGTTCATTTCTCATTCTCAGCAGCAGGCTAGAGTATGTCGAAAGGCCAGATAAATAAATAAACATTATTAAATAAACATTTAAGTCAAATCTAATATTTTCACCCTTTTGGGTGAAAATCTAATATTTTCACTCTTTTGGGACATGGGCATGGACCCATGCCTACAAGCTGAATGCCCTTTGCCATGGCCAACCTGTTGTCTTGATCAGGGACCTTTTGAATTTTAGTGAATGACAAATTGGCATGCACAGAGCCTATCCCAGGTGTTGTACACGAAGGGCAATTATCTGCATTCCACCTTACATAGGTGGTACCAAATCCAGCACGAGCAAACTCAGAAGCTTTAGTTCCACATGGCACTGCATATCACATAATAAATGAGAGGTTGTTTATTTTCTAAAAATGATTTGTGAGGAGCATTGATGTGTCATGAATAGAGCTCATCCTGAGTCAATTCCATCTCCTAATATCTATATTAGAAGCTGATCTAAATGCTTTGCTTTTCTGAGCCTCAGTTCCCCCATACGTAACAGGGATAATAAAAGCCACTTTTAAGAGGTTTAAATGTTGCATAGATAGGAAAAGCATTTCAAACCTTAAAATGTTATACAAATAATAATTAATATTTAAAATCCTCTTTAGCTAGTTATCACTATTTATGTTCCCAAGAGGCTTTTATACACAAATCTCACCAAGGAGACAGATGGAGGACAGATTGGTCTTTAAAGGATGTTTTGGAAAAGTACGTACAACACAGATACTCTGAAATATGAGCTCCTTTGCCGTCTATATCACATTTTCAGCAGTTTCCAGAATAGTGGTTCCTGATGATGTTTCGGTAGTCAATCTGTGCTATTTAGAACAGTACTCTTTGAAAAAAGATGCTTATGATCATCACCAAAATAGTAATTTATAATAATTTGGACTTGTGACTGTTCCCCTCTTTCTACATAAAACTTGAAAACTTAAGAAAGAGTTTTTGTGGAGAATTTTTTTGTTTTGAATGTAAGAATCGTAGCCCAAAATTCAATCCAAACCAAATTTCAGATGTGGAATTATAACCCCTACCTCTAAATGGAAACCATGGAGTCCCTTAGCCAGAGTGGCAATTGGCAGTTCTACCTTGGTCTCCTAGGACACACGCAGTGGGATAACAACCAAGAAAAAGAACAGGGAAGGAACATGAGGAGAAATGCTAAAACCATCTGTCCAGAGTTGGGTTTTCTATGTTGCTGGTACAATAGGGCCCTTCTTGTTGTCTTCACTAGAGTTCAGTCTCCCTCTCATCACAACATTGAAAATCGTAAACCTCTCTTACCATGTTGATTTCAGAGAATGAATGTGGTTCAGTGAAGGGAACATCGGAATGGGGGTCAGGAAACAAGGTCTAGCTCTGTCATTAATGCACTAAACACTTTGCAGCAGGCCCTTTGCCCTCTCTTAGACTCAAAGACATCATCTATAAATGTGAGTGTTAACAGTTAGACCCACTTTAGAGATCATGGTGAAGAAAACACACTGAAATGTATGCAGGATTATTTTAGACTTTCTTTACTAGAAAGAGAGACCCAGGCCTAGGCCCTCTAGATATTCAGACTCTAGGATGCTGATGAAGAGATAGCACGGTTGTCCTAGAGCCCACACTATGACCCATCCTTCAACCCTCCTTCCCTGGGCCTTGTCTAGAATACGCAGAATTATCTTGCAATGTGAGCACTAACATAATTCTTCTGTGTCTGTGTCTACCGCCCCTGCTTTCAGATGGGCCAGACAATGCCAGAAAGACAAACCTGTTACTGCCTCAGTCCCACCCATCCTACTGCAGGTGCTATGGTGCTGGGGACATGGGCATGGCCCTGCGCCTACAAGCTGAATGCCCTTTGCCATGGCCAACCTGTTGTCTTGATCAGGGACCAACCCCTGTAACTCTAGTCCACAATCTCAGTGGTTATTTTTATTTTCCAACAATAGTCAAGCTTGTTCATTTTGAACTTCCCATTCTCCAAAACAGGGAAATTGGTTTAAACACTTGGACAAATATGTGGTTTCAAAAGTTGATTATAATGAGCTTTAAGTAAAAACAGAGATAAATGGAAAAACAGAGAAAAATGGAAAAACAGACAGAAAAATGGAAAATCACCTGGTAATTAAAGAATTGTCTGATCAATAAAGCAAAATTAAAAAAATATATCAAGTTAAAAGATAAAAGATAATTAAAGCAAAGATTAACAAGTACTTCTTCTGTCTGAATATGGAAGATGTAAGCTTTTGGTTGCAATTGTGCTACAATATATCCATTTTGGTTTATTGGTTTATTGTCCCAGTAAGTGGCCATCAATATGCACTTTTGGGAGGGCACAGTTCACCACATGGTGGTCTTAGCTTTAGTTATGCTTTAGCAACAACTTCTCAGTGAAACGGCTTAGACTTCTTATTACACCATCCTCTAGTCTTGGCTTCTTTCTTCTTACCTTTCTTCCAAAATGCTTTATGCGTAACATGTGTGTGTAGTCTTCAAAAGAGCCTAACTTATAACCAGTACAGGCATAGGTACAAATAGAAACTGCTGTAGTATTTACTTGTGGATGATTTTCTACATATTTTCCATTTCTAAATCCTCCCAATAGACCAATTTTCTTCAGTAACAGAGAATATATTTCTCTTTAAGTTTGTAAAAGGAGCTACATAAAATTCTCCAGACACATGTTTAAAATGTGTGGTCAAACTGGCATCTGTACTTGGAAATGGCCAGTGGTGGAGAATTTTTAAGTTTGTCTGATGATACCTCAAAGAGATTTTTTAAAATGGAACATTAGTCCCTCAATTATGAATTGTTCCCACATTTTAGATCTGCCTAGTAGACCTTTCAACTTAATGCTGTTTTTGTTACTAATGAAAAACTCCCTTATTCATTTATGAAGCCTGGTTCTTCTTAGTATTTTGACTTTGGAGAAGGATTTAATTTAAAGAGTTAACCTGTAGAAAAAAACCTATGTCTCATGTGAACTGATTTAGAGGCAAATGGGTTTTTATAATATGTACCATGTGATCAATTTATATTTCTCCAGAGTTGCTATATTCAGTGGACTCAAAAGGCCTACTGTTAATGTAAATTTTAAGCTATGGAAAACTTGCTTTTCCAAACATTAAGAAAGAGTTTCCCCTCATAGCCTGGAGTCCTCTGCTTTGTTGATCCAGGATGTCAAGCACTGCTGCAGTTACCTGATGCAAGTGAAGATTAAAACAGCTAAAACACACTTAAAGGTTAAAAAACACTGAAGCACAATAATCGACAGGAAAGTGAAAGACTCAGGCAAGACGGAGGAAAATAAACTCACATGTCTATAAATATGTTAAAGGAAGGTATTGTGAGAAGTTAGGTAGTATATTTTACATATTAGACAAAGCCAGAATAAATTTGCTTAGAAGTCCACAGATAGAAACTAAAGTACAGTGATTAAGTGTCTGGGCCTTACTACCAGACAAATCTCTGCTCTTCATATTTACCAGTTGAGTGATTCTGGATTTTTGCTTATTTTCTCTATGGCTGTTTCCTCATATGTAAAGTGGGAAAATAGTTCTGACATTAGAGAGTTATTGTGATAATTAAATGAAAACAATTTTTATAAAGCTTTTAACATAGCACCTGACATTTATTTAGTGCTCAGTAAATAGGAAGAGTTCCAGAAAAGTTCAGTTATATTATAGCTAGGAACTCTAGGACAATTTGCCCTTTACTCTTTTTTAAACAGTGTTATTGAGACATTTGCATACCATAAAATTCACCCACTGTTTAAGTATATAATTCAATGAATTATTATTATTATTTTTTTTTTGGTAAATTTGTAGAGTTGTGCAAACATCACTATTTTGTAATTCACATCCAGTTTTAGAACATTTACATCACCACAAAAAAATTTCCTCATGTCTGTTTGAAGTTGATCTCTGCCTAGGCAACCACTGATCTGCTTTCTATTCCTATATATTTGCCTTTGCTGAACATTTTATATAAATGCAGTCATACAATGTGTTGTCATTTGCATCTGGGTTCTTTCACTTAGCATGTTTTTGAGATCCATTCATGTCGTAGCATGTGTCAGTTCCTCATTCCTTTTTATTGCTGAATTATATGGATATATCACATTTTATGCATCGTTCGCCAGTTGTTGGATTGTTTTCAGTAAATTTGGATTGTTTTCAGTGTTTGGCTATTATGAATGATGCTTCTACATACATTCACATACGTGTCTTTGCGTGGACATATATTTTTATTTTTCTTGAGTAGATTCTTAGGAGTAGGATTTCTGGGTTGTATAAGTTTACATTTAATGTTTTAATAAACTGCCAAACTGTTTTCCATTTTTTTTGAACCATTTTGTATTCCCACCAGCCATATTCTAGTTTCTACAATCTCATCAATGCTTGGAATTTCTTTTTGTTTATAGCCATTCTAGTAGGTATATAGTAGTATCTCATTGTGGTTTTAATTTGCATTTCCCTAATGAGTAATGATGTAGAGCATCTTTTCATATACTTATTAGTAGTCTATACATCTTTGCTGGTAAAATATCTTTTAAAATCTTTTGCCCATTTCTTAATTAGGTTTTTTGCCCTTGCACTATTGAGTTGTGAGAGTTCTTTATATATGTTGAATACACATTCTTTATTAAATGTGTGATTTGCAAATATTTTCTTGCAGTCTGTGGCTTATCTTTTGCATTTAAAAAGACATCATTAAGAAAATGAAAAGTTTTAAATTTTGAAATGGAAGTTTAAAATTTGTCAAATTTGTCTAATTTTATCTATTTTTAATGGATTATACTTTTGGTGTCGTATCTAAGAACTCTTTGTCTAATCCAAGGCCACAAAGATTTTCTCCTATTATTTTTCCCAGAAGTTCTTTAGTTCTAGCTCTTAAATTTAGTTCTATGAGCAATTTTGAGTTAATTTTTGTCTAGGGCATGAAATGAGGCTCTAAGATCCTATTTTTGCATGTGGCTATTTAATTGTCCCTACACCGTTGAAAAGACTGTATTTTTCTCCATTGAATTATCATGGCACCTTTGCCGGAAGCCAAATGACCATACACATAAGGGTATATTTCTAGACTTTCAGTTCTGTTCCATTGGTATGTATGCCTGTCCTTGCAGGTGTCTTGCTTACTGTGGATTTAAAATAAGTTTTTAGATTAGGTAGTAAGCAGTATGTTTTCCAACTTTTTTTCTTATTATTTTAATTTATATCTTGTGCGTTTTCATAGATTTTAAGATCAACTAGCCAATTTCTACTAAAATGTCAAAAGGGATTTTGATAGGGATTACTTTGACTCTGTAGATCAATTGCAGAGCATTGTAATCTCGACAACATGGAGTCTCAAAATTTATGAACATGGACTGTCTCTCCATTTATTTGTAATTTTTTAAATTTCTCTCAGCAGTGTTTTGTAGTTTTCAGTGTACAAGTCCGTCATTTATTCTATTAAATTTAGTTCTAAGTACTTTATTCTTTTTGATTCTATTATAAAACTGCCCACTTAATTTTATTTTTAGCTTATTTATTGGTAGTATAGAAATTCAATTGATTTTTGTATATTGATTTTGCATTATGTAAACTTGCTAACTTATTTAGTAATTCTAATAGATTTTTAAATGGATTTCTTGGTATTTTCTACATATAGGATCATGTTTTCTATGAATAATGACTTCTATATCTTTCTTTCCAATATAGATGCTTAATTTTTCCTCCTTATTTCACTCACTAGAACCTCTAGTACAATCTTGAGTATAAGTGATGAAAGCAGATATCCTTGTCTCATTTCTGATCTTAGGGAGAAAGTATTCTGTCTTTCAACGTTAATTATTATGTTAGCTGTGTATTGTTTGCAGATGTTCTTTATCAGGGTGAGGATATGATCTTATAGTCTTAGTTTGTTGAAAGTTTTTTTTTTTTTTTTAATCATAAAAGGATTTTGGAGTTTTTCAAATGCTTTTTCTTCATTTATTGAGATTATCATGTGATTTTTGTCCTTTATACTATCAATAGTGTACATTACATTAATGTTGAACCAACTTTGTATTTCTAGCAGGAATCCCATTTGGTCAGGGTATATAATTCTTTTTATATGTTGCTGGATTCAAGTTGATAAATGTCCCTGTTTATAAGGGACATTCGTTTGTAGTTTTCTTTATATGTCTTTTTATGGCTTTGGTATCAAAATAATGCTGGCTTCATAGAATGAATTGGGAAGTATTCCCTATTTTCTGAGTGTTTACAAATGATTGGTATTGTATTTTCTTTAAATATTTGATAAAATTCACCAATTAAGCCACAGAGACCAGAGCTTTTCTTTGTGGAAAGATCATTAAATACTAATTCAATTTATTTACTTGTTATAGGTCTATTTGTATTTTCTATTTTTCTTGAATTAGTTGGTAATGTGTCTTTCTAGGAATTTGTCTACTTCATCTAAATTGTCTAATTTTTGACACTAAGTCATTCTTTTTCATTTCTGTATGGTCAGTAGTGATGTCCCCTCTTTCATCCTTGATTTTGCTAATATTTGTCTTCCTTTTCTTTTACTTGGTCATTCCAGCTAATGGTTTATAAATTTAGTTGATTTTTTTTAGGGAATCAACTGCTGGTTTTACTGATTGTCTTTCTTGTTTTTCTGTTTTCTGTTTCATTTATTTATGCCCAAATCCCTTAGAAACCAACACACTATTCCAAAGTCTCACCTTCCCTTTACTCTTATAAACTGCAATTCTGATCCATTCAGACTTTTTAAACTAGAAATAATTACTGAAATTGAACCAAAGAGAATCCTGGAATATGGTATTGGTTTTTGGATCTAAAGTTGTCTTTTTAAATTCCCAAACCTCCAAATTATTCACCTGCATTGTGTAGAGCTTTCAAGTCATTTAACCTCTATACTCAATCTCAGTGCTCAGACCGCCTCCCAAAACATATTTTCTGTAAATAACCCATACGTGTCTCCTCTTAAATTCTGGTTTAGGTAAGTCTTTTTCTTAGCAAGTGTGCGTGTGAGAAAAAAATTACCTGTCAAAGGTAAACATGATATATAACCCACAAACAAAAGATTTTTATGTTCGGTTCCCTTTTCTACTACTTCTGGAGGAAGTCTGTGTTTTGTTCCTTTTATGCTGTTCTGAGGGTCTGTTGAGAGCTGCTAATGAAGTCAGTTTCCATCAAGGGCTCCTGCTAAGACTGAAGAGGTAGAAAGGGACAGGTACTTCTCAAGGCATAATAACTTGTCAGCTGGTATCAGAAAAGTGGCAAGATAAATAGGATGATTACTGTCTGCAGGTTTTGAGTATAGTTGTTTTTTTTTTTTTTCCCAGAAATCCTTCCAAATGGTCAAAATTTTCCAAGGAAAACACCAAAGAAAAGAAACAAATCTAGACTACTTAGGAGAGTTTCGAAATCACAGACCTACACTGACCTATGGAAAAATGGCTCCTTGTGAACTGAAAAATTTTAGTCAAGCCAGTTAAATGCTTGATGACCACTTTGGCTAATTTTTCCTCCCTACTTTAACCTTAAAAAAAATTTCTTACTGATCTTTATATATTTTACAATTTAATCGATGATGCAAAAATAGCTTTGAGACTCTGCTTACCCCAGTCCTATTCCATGATGATGATAAAAGATCTACATGCTGTGAACAAAGTCTGGCAAATAATAAAGAGCAAATCTGGATCTGTGGAAGGGTTCTAGAATTAATGTGTATGAGTCCATAGGTGCCTGGGAGCCCGCCGAGCTGTCCTCCATAGTCCACGTGTTCCTCGGTTCCTAATCAGCTTCATGCTCTGTGTTCCACGTCTTATCTACTTCCCCACTCTAGCCCTCCTCTCATGGGAGTTGGCGCAAGCTTTTTGCTTTAGCCTGGACACACACTTGACACACACACTTCAAGATCCACATGAAGATGAGTCCCACCTCTGCCCAGAGAGTTTTGAAATATCACCACCAGCCCGAATCAGACTGGCGAACATCCTTGTGATCTGGATTGCGAGTGTCCGAACTCTTTCTCCTATCAGTGGTTACTCCCATCTCCCTGGTTACTCCCATCTCCCTAGCAACCTGCAGTCTAATGTGGAACTCCTTGTTGGGGCTATACAAACTATAACTACATTCAGAGAGAGTTTTAAGAAGCTGTAAGCAGAGGTACGCTTACTCTGTGGGGGATGTGCTGTTTTGCGGGGAAGTCAGTGGGCTTGGCAGTTTTTGTTTTTTCCTTCAGGTTTTAGGAGGAAATCAGAGAAACCCTTCAAGCTTCAATAGAAAACATGAGATTTTAGTTGAGAGGTAGTCATCTTTTTCTCTGCCTCATCAGCCCACAGGATAGAGAGCCAATTCAGCATTTAGCATTATACTGTGCAATATTAGATTTCAGTAGTAGCTACTCATAGCACTGGTCCAGCAAACAAATTCCAGAATATAATCATGGAGGTAGGATTTGCCTGGAGTAGAGGCTGGAAGGAATTAATGACAGCTCATGGTAAAGAGGTTAATGCCAGGAAGATTGGAATACAGTGTAGAAGAGGGCATCAGGCGCCAGAATGCCTACCCTCCCTGCTCCTCTTCAGTCCTTCCTTGCCCAATGCTTTACTTGTGGAAGCTTGGCATGCGATGGAATCCTTCAGTAGTTTTGAAAATGAAAGAGGCATGGGTGAAACTTGAACCGAAATGTCCATGACAATCATAAAAGGCAAGCACTTAAGAAAAATTTGTGGTGAATTTTCCGAAGAGGGATTTGTGTGTTTCTTAATGAATCTGTCTGCTTCTTTCTTGAGTGCTAACCAAGTGAACATCTGTGTGACAGAGACCAAACAAGATGCTTGGTGGAAGCCCCTCAACGGGAATTCTGTTAATTGAAAGTGTTTTTGTCTGTTTAAAAAATAAGTCTGTGTTAACAAAGGTTTCCTTTTGGTGGTAGTAAGAGATTTACCTATATGTCCAGTAGCTCTCTTCCATTAAAGATAATCTAAAAACTTGATGTGGGATTCCAAAAGCTATTTCCTTCTAGTTTCTGTTGCAGTATTGGAGGTGATGCTATATCTTGCCTATCGCAAAGGCTGTCCCTTTGCTTATTCCTCCATGAGCTATTGTGCATTTTGTCATTGTTTACATTTACGTGCAGGTCTGTGATACAGGTATATTGCATCTCAAGTTCATCTCTTTAAACTGCTTAATGAAGGGTCTCATTTGAAATTAAACAAGTGAATAACAAATTCTGCCCATTTCACAAGGCAAGCATTAGGCAAAGGCACATTATAAATTTCTGTCACATAGCAGACGAAGATGGATAGTTTTGAGTCATTGTAGAACCATATGCATTTAGGAATTGAAAGGGACCTCCTAGGTCATATAATCCAGCCCTCACTATGGTAATCCCATTTTCTCGGCAGAATACCTCCTATTTAAGTACATAGGGGAAATGTGCTTTGTGGGATTTGGGGTGTTTCAAATCAGCTATGCATGTTTTAAGAAAGGAAATGTAAGTTTCTCCCCTTTTATTCGTTGAGAAGCAACCATACTGTAAGTTTCCACCCCAGCTGGAAGTATTCATGTGTGCACTCTCTCTCCCTCCTCTCCCGCCCCTCCTTTCCCTCCCATCCCTCCCTCCTCCTCCTCCTTCTTCTCTCTCTCTCTCTCTCTCTTTTCTTCTCCCTCTCCCTTCTTCCTTTCCTCCCTCCCTCCCTCTCCACTGTGTGTCTGCTATACTCAGTATATTTAATACTTTCATATGGTTTTGATTATAGGATTTTATGTGTGCATATATGACCCTTCTAATTAATTTGAAGATATAAGTACATTAACTCTGTCTGCATTGATACCTCCTTCCTTCATTTGGTCACCTGGTCTATGGTAAGTTCTTAAATCTTATTTTTTGTTCCTTTAACAGATCATAATTTTTTCAGATACTTCAGAAGGAGTAGGACTTAGGATACCTCATGAAGAATTATCTGCTCTCCAACTGTGACCTCAAATGTATCTTATAAACAAAGCAGGCCTGAGTTGCCTTACCTGCAATGTGAAGGTGCATTTAGATTCATTTAGTGCTTCTCAAACCTCTTTACTTTGGAATGCCTGATAGCAGAGAAAAAATGAATACCTTCTCCTTGAGTTTGAGACTGCCTGCTACAAGCCCAAACTGTTTTAATATCACTTTTTCCCTTTAAAAATATAGGTAAATTTGCATTATACTACTTGTACAGCAAAATAACTCTTGCACCAATCTTCAAGCTGAATTAAAACTCAGGAAAGCTACACAGTGTTTATTAGATGGCTTTATGTACTGCTGGTGCTGAGAAATGTTCTTCAGTTTGAGATGCATGAGTTATTTCTCTATGTTTTTATACTTTATATAGCCATTCATTATAATTCAGTCAACATTGATAGAATATATACCATAAGCAAGGCATATGGCCAAACTCTAGTCTTGGAGTAGGGCCTTACAGACTGCCACCACTCTAAGGCTGACTGTTGGCCGTGTTCATGACACAAAAGCCACACAGAGTAGGGTGTCAATAACTATTTATCAATGACTTGGTTTCAAGGTTCCCCATGGCCTATAGTGGTGATTTTCAAATCAAAGCTCTCGGATGCTTGGAGTATAGTGGCAGTGCCTTAGGCTCCACATGAAGGGAGGACTTGGGATGGGATGTTGAACTTTTCCCTAGTCAAAACAATTTTGCTTTTGTCTGTTTTATGTAGTAGATTTTTACTTAAAGCTTTTTTTTTTTTGGTAGATATTCTTTATTCAGTCAAGTAGTTCCCTATATCCCTAGGTTTCTGAGAGTTTTGGCCAATAATTGATGTTGGATTTATAATATGATTTTTCTGCAACTATTGAGATTGTATAGTTTTTCTCTTTTTAGTTTGTTAATATGGCAATTTACATTGATTTTTTAAAATATTAAACCAGCCTTGTATTCCTGAGACATATATATTATTCCTTTTGAATATTATTAAATTTAATTTGCTAATTTTTTTTGTTGTGTTGTTCATGTAGTTTTCTTTCCTTATAAAAGGAAATCTTTTGTCTTTTTTTTTTTTTGTATCAGGGTAATGCTAATTTCATAGTAAGTGTTGTTACGTATTCCCTCCTCTTCAGTTTTCTGGAAGAGGTTGTGCAGAATGGGTATTATTTCTTCCTTAAATATTTGGTAGAATTACCAGTGAGGCCATCTGGGCTTAGAGCTTATTTCATGTGAAATTTTTAACTACAAAATCAATTTATTTAATGAACATAGGGCTAATCAAGGCATCTGTTTCTTTTTGAGTAAGCTTTGGTAGTTTGTATCTTTGAAGACATTTATCTATTTCATCTAAACTGGCAGATTTATTGGCATAAAGTTGTCATAGCATTTCCTTATTATACTCTTAACATCTGTAGAATCTATAATAATGTCACTTCTGTACTCTTTGATATTGGTAATTGTCTCTTCTTTTTTTCCCACTCAGTCTAGCTAGAGGTTTATACGTTATTGATTTTCTCAGAGAACCAGTGCTTGGTTTAATTGATTTTTCTCTGTTGTTTACTGTTTTCTATTTTATTGATCTCTGCACTGATCCTTATTATTTTCTTTCATCTACAATGGGTTTAATTTGCCCTTCTTTTTTAGTTTACTTAGGTAAGAACTGAGATCATTGGTTTGAGACTATTTTTTAGAATACAGGCATTTACTACTATAAATTTCTCCCTTATTACTGCTTTAACAATATCCTACAATTTTTAATATGCTGTGTCCATTTTTCTCCAGTTCAAAATATTTTCAATTTTTTTTAGTTCTTCTTTGACCCCTAGGTTATTTCAAAATGTGTCATTCAGTTTCTAAATATTTGGAGATTTTCTAGATACCTTTCTGTTATTGATTTCTTTATACACATGCACTGATCGGTATTCAGCTGAATCCTCAAGGGGAACCCTCTGCAGATTTCCAGAGTTTTCTCCCTGTGAAGCTGTCACCTCTCTGGTACTCTGTCCTATGAACTCTCACTGCCTTGCTGTCCCTTGCCTCTTAGCTACTTCTTAACTGAGGATATCTTTTAGATGCCACCTGGGTTTCACCTCCCTGTCCTACACCCCAGATACTCCCTCAAAATGTAGAGCTAAGGTAATTATAGGGCTTACTTTGTTTTCTTTCCATCTTTCAGAAACTACGGTACTTCATTGCCTGATGTCTATTATATTGAAAACTGTTATATTATCCATCTTGTTTTCTGGTGGTTTTAGGCAGGAGAGTAAAATTAGTTCCTGAAACTTCATCTTGCCTTAAAGTAAAAGTCTGGATTATGGTTTGTTTGTTTTTTTTTTTAACATTTTTTTCATGCGTTCCTGTATATAGCAGAGTGCCATTTGCATTGAGAAAAACTCCATCTATACAGATGACGTCTACATGTGGTAGGAGGCAGAAGGCCTAGGTTCTAGTCCCCTATGCCTGGAATGACTGATCATGTACCTGTGAGCAATCATTTAACATCTATGAATGTAGTCATTTACCCTCCCCAGTCTAATAATAGTAAGAATTGCCATTTAGTGAGTATGTGCTATATAACAGGCATTGTCTGTGCTAAGAGCTTTATGTAATTATCTAGTTTCATAGTCACAAGACAGTTTAGCAAAGATTATCTCATTTAATCCTCACAGCACTCCTATGAGGTAAATTTTATTAACCCATATGTCATGAAGAGGAAGTCAAGTCTTTGGCCAAGTTAAGTATCTCACTCATCTGGTAAGTCCATAGCAGGGTTCAAAGAAATCCATGACCTATATCATACTGCCACATACTTGGAAGGTCTGCGAAAAGTAAGAGAAGTAATGGGTGCAAACCTGCCTTTCAGAAAGTAAAGCTTAGTGAAAAACAGTAACTATTTGGTAATGATAATTCACTATTAGTGAATTAATCTCATTTCTGACTCTTTCTGTATATACCTCTAAAGCAAAAAAAAAATAGTACTCCCAATTTCAATACCAAATTCTTAAGGACTTTGAGCTACTTTATTATTCACCATGTTTATAAGCAAGAAGAATTAGAAGTTTACTTCACTGATTTGCTAAAAGTGAAGAATATTTTTCCTTATTGCTTTATATCAAGATTACATAGATACAGGGCCCAGTTTAATGAGGCTTGTGATTTTCTACACTATTCTAGTTATTGAAGGATGCAAATGAAGAGCGTGCTTTATCTTGTTGTCTGCTTATCAGACACAGCTGGAGCAACAAGTCCACTCTGCCTGCCGAGACAAATTTCAGGCCAAATCAGGGCCTCTGCTCCATGAGGGGAAAGAATATGATTTGGCATGATCTAGGCGATGTACATTTGTACTGGCTTGCAGACCACTTCACATTGTGTTATAAACAGTTTAGGAATCTAGTCTCATCTGAGGTTACATATATTAAAAAAGTGTATGTGTGTGTTTTTCTTTTGTTGTTATTGTTGTTGAATGAACTATGTAAATAAGAGGAGGGAGTTTGTTGGCCCACTCCTTTCTGTCTATGCAAGAATGCTGACTTTCTCATTTCTAAAAAAGGGATCTCAGACTTTTTCTTCTTAAGTGATCCAAGATACATGGTTGGGGTCACTAGAGAGAGAAAACAATTCTGGACTTTATAGAGAGTAAACAAATAGAAAAGTCTTAGAGGACTAATCACTTTTTAAGTTTTAAAGGCATGTTTTCAAGTCAAATAGCTGATAGCACAAATCAATGCAGTGTTTTCAGTGTGTTCATGTGGAAAGCTGCTGAAATTCTGAAGTTTGCTCTTCTGAAAGGACTGTTGTGACAGACTAGAACATTACTTATTTTTCTACTTTGGAAATGAAAACCCGCTTGTTTGCTGGTTGGTTTTTCCTTTGGCTTCTAATCCTGTCTGGCAGAAGAGCTTGCACATAGAATGGATTCCTGTCCATCACTTACCTCTTGTCTTACAAACTGTACCATGCTAAGTAGAATTTGTCTGAGAACAAAAATCAGGCAAGCTGAATTGTATTTTCCATCCAGAACATGCCATCGTGCAGATTAATAGAACAGTGCTGCCACATGTGGCCAACCAACTAAAAATGTTTCAGTTGAAATAACCTAGTTATTATATATTCATTCATTCATTCATTCATTCATTCACTCATTCCATTATTTTGGAAAAAAAAAAATTCTCTTTTGCTAAAATCATACAGTTCTTGAAATAAGCAGCTACTAGAAATCCTGGTCCAGTCACACAGTCTTTTTCCAGTGAGAAATAGTTTCAGATTTCTGATTTCTGCTTTGAAAGTTTTGGTGGGCATATAAGGCAGTTCAGAAAGTAGATGGTTGCAGCAGTGTGTCCTTTGGATCATCTGTGAATCAATAAAAGTGAGACATAGCTCATTCATCTTTGTATCTCAGGTGTCCAGTTCAGTGCCTTGCATAGAGCTAGTACTCAATAAAGGTCTGTTGTGTGAATAAATAATGAAGACTTTCCTGTCTGGCTTCCAGTAGAACATGATAAAAGAATCAGGAAATTATTTATATGCTTCTTAAGGGAAACAGACCTTTTGGGATTTAGTGATGATTCAGATTGGATTTCTAAGGTCTCCCCAGACTTATGATTCCATAATTCTTTTCAACATTGACTTTTTAATATTTCATTGGAAGTAGGTTAGAGCATTTCTAAGCCTTTCACTGAAAACACCTTCTTGACCTTGATACTAAACTGCTGTGAGCAAGACCCAGGAAGTTGCAGACAGGTCTTCTCTCATGTCAGGCTTTCAGTCAGCTCAACATTATCTGAATCTAATGGTCCGAAACCAAGTGAAAAGTATTTCTTAATTGTGAAGTGATACCATCTAAAAATATGTGGACCCCAGAACCTTTGTAAAGACAATGTAAAGCCATTATTCATCACTGACAAGCTCCGCCTTTTCCTTGAGGCTTTGTCTGTTGGGACCATAGTCTTATCAGATTATATGAATTTAGTAGGAATGCTTTAAAAAGACAGTGCTGTGAAATATAGCACTGATTAATTAAGCTATATGTTTTTCTTTTTCATCTTTCACAGTTCTTTAAAGAAACCATCAAAAATGAGAATTGACATAGAATACTGTAAAAAGTCACATGAGTGGGGTACTCGTAGATAATAAGAACAAAAATAAAATGTGGAATCTCAGCCTAGCCTTGCAGATAGTTCCCAAATACATCTGTTCTGTGGGCTGATCATGCCTCTTCATGCTCACTAATGTTTTCTTCTTTTTTCCTACTCCCTACTTCTTTCTTTTCTTTTTATGTGATTAGGTCAGTGGACTGTAAGTACCTGCCTGTTACAAATGTTTTAGACCAGTGGTTCTCAGACTTCAACGTATATACTTCGTTAAAGTACAGATTATGATTTACTAGCCCATGGGCAGTGGAGTGGGGTGAGATTCTGCATATCTGACAAGCTCCCAGATGATGCCAGTGCTGAGGTCTTCACTTTGAGTCCTGGGCTTTAGGCTAGGGCAACTGTATTTTAGTTGCATGTTTGAATCACCTGGGGGAGTTTTAAAAATCCTGATGCCTAGGTTGTGCCCTAGACCAATTAAATCAGAATCACTGAAGGTAAATCCAAGCAATGGCGTGCTGGTAAATGTTTAGCAACTGGTTCTTCTAGGAAAAAACACCCAGTCTATAGCACTTGCCAATTTCTATGATGTAAATACTCCCCATGTGAGTGAGCTATAAATGTGATTCCAATGTGAGGTCAAAATGGAGAACTACAGTTTTAAAGTTAAACTGTAGTTAAGTACAGCAGTACCCCCTTATCCACAGGTGATACATTCCTAGACCGCCAGTGGATGCCTGAAACTGTGATGATATCAAACTTATGCTATGTTTTTTCCTATATATACATACCTACGATAAAGTTTAATTTATAAATTAAGCCAGTAAGAGATTAACAACAATAATTAATAATAAAATAGAACAACCATAACAATATACTGTAATGAGTGTTACCTGAATGTGGTCTCTCTCTCTCTCAAAGTATCTTATTGTACTGTGCTCACCTCTTTGTAGCTTCTCTCTGGCATATACAAATTACTAGCATTACCATTCTTGCCCTTTGGCAAGAATAAAATAAGAGTTACTTGTGATACCACAACAGTCGATCAGATAACCGAGATGGCTAGTAAGTGTCTAATGGGAAGGGACTATCTACAGTGTGGCTATGCTGGACAAAATGGGTGATCCACGTCCCAGATAGGAAGGAACAGGATGGTGCAAGATTTCTTCATGCTACTCAGAATGGCATGAAATTTAAAACTTATGAATCGTTTGTTTCTGGAATTTTTTATTTAGTATTTTCAGACTGCTGTTGACCCTGGGTAACTAAAACCATAGAAAACAAAGCTGTGGATAAGAGGGGAGGGAGCAGGAATATTGTACTTATGAAGTTCAATTTAACCTTGCCCTGGAACCTACGTCTACTCAATCCCACCCCACCAACACAAGTGTGATTCCACTCACTGCCTTTGTGTAAGACAGTAAAATGGCAGCAGCCATGTTTTGAAATCCGAATTGAAAATTTTTCCAGAGTCAGAGTCAAGTCCTCAGAAACAATGGCAGCAGTCTCCTTCAAATTTAACATTCAGCAACTCCATTCACTATACTCAAATAACATGTGGATCAGGAAATGAATATCCTAAGGATTCAACTTCTGACTCTGCTACTGATTGTTCAATGACCCCAGAGCCTCTGTTTCCTCATTAGCAAAATGCAGAGAAATATTGTACTTACTTAATAGGATGGGTGTAAGAATTAAATTAGGCATATAAAGACATGGCCACAGTACCTGGCACAGAGTGGGCATTCGGTAAATGTTGCTACAATCATTATTATTACTACAATCATTACTACTAATATAATTCTCTTAACATTGATAACTTTAAGTTCTGAGAATTCAGGGAGCACAGATATGCATCAGTAGAGACCTTCAGAAGGAAGGAGAGAAACAGCCAGAGTTCAAGGCTGGCTAACAGCTCACCAGCTCAGGAACACTCTCAAGCCCTGGAAATACCGATACAGCACAGCACCACATAATTTTGTCTTTTTTCCAATCCTGGCTCATAACCTCAGCTTTCCTTTCTTAACTTCCTCACTTCCCTTTTAAGAATTGAAACAAAATAGAATCTGACATACTTCTTTTAGCCTTCCCAGTACAGAGCCTTTATATGATTTTGTGTGTGCGTGTGCAGGGAGCAGGGGAAGGTGAAAGAATAATGGAGAAAACTAATTTTTAACCTCTTTGTTAAAATCAGAAAGAAATCTTAGTTTCGATGTCTGTCTGTGGCTCCCAGGGTTACTCAGGACACCATGAGGACTATTTAAAGGACAGACAGAACATTTGTACTCAGGAAGAGGATAACTAAGTGAAGAATTGATGTTTAGCATAAAGCAGTGTGGACAAATGGCAACCTTCCACATGGAAACTTTTTTCCTAACTGTTCACTCCCTTAAACGGGAAGCCACTTCCTTTGAATTGTAGGCTGTCACTTTTCTTTTGAAATACATCCTTGCTTCATGATTTATGGTTAGTATGCACAAGAAAAGGTTTGTTCAGCAGAAAAATACGGCATATTTGTTATAAGTGATATAAAGCACTGGTCATGGCAGTTAAGTTTTGTAAGAGATTACATATTTTGCAAAAAAGCAAATTTCAACCTTTGGCAAATGGTACCTGTTTTATCATAGAATATGCAATAAATCTCTTAAGCAAAGGGAGTTTCTCTTTCAAGGGCTGCTTAAATTTCAGACTCCTAGCCCTAACCAAAACAAATAAACAAAAATCCTCAAACATGTTTTGGGAATCTATTATGTGCCAGATACTATGCTGTGTTCTCTCTCAAAAATCACCTATAGTCAGAACTAATTGCTCTCTATTCTCCCATTACATTTTTCCTCTCCTTGTTTGGAGTAGGGATAACCTGGGGAAAAGGAGATTGAGAAAAGGCACTGCATTGATCCAGGTGAAATATGAGTGTCTGAGCTAAGGTTATGGGAATGGAGAGAAGGGACAGATTAAAGATGTGGAATTAGCGAGGCTTCGAGTTTGAGTAGAAGGAAAAGGGGAGGGAGGAATCAGGAATGAGCTCCAACTTTTAGCTTCAGTAATTCAAAATTGAGAAGGTAGAACAGGTTGGGAGCTGGGTGGTATCATGAAACTGTTTACTTCAGATAAAAATTAAAGAAGCTGATTATTTTTTCATTAAAATTGTGACTACTTCAGAGGAAAGATTTATAGACCATTGATGTTTGACTAATAATGCCCTTCCCATGCCTTCTAATTAAAACATCAATTTTCTGGATTGACTAAGGATTGAGAATTAGATATAGCCAAGTTTGTCCAGAAAAAAAAAAATATGAAAAATACTTAATGCATCAGCCTAAAACTAACAGGTTTGTTCACTACATATTTCTTGAGCCCTTACTCTGTGGCAAGCCCTAGTCTAGGTGCTGAGTCTTCACAGATGAATGGGGCTCACTGCCTGCCCTTCAGTCTGGAGAGACCAACATACAAATGATAAAATGTGATAAATCTTATAATAGAGATACACATTAGGTAGGGACAAAGCACCTTTACAGTCCAGGCCAGATAGTACCACACCTACCACAGGACCTATTTATAATATGAAAAATCTGATCCTTGATTGTTGCCACCTCAATACCCCTTTATAATCATGTAAGAGAGAAGCTGAGAGGAATTAAGTTTTGGAGTTAGACAAATCTGGGTTCCAAGCCAAGATCCACATTTATTACCTGCATGACCTTGAATAAGGTAATCCATCCTTAGAAACTTCAGTTTCCTCTTTTGCAAATGGGAATGACTACCACCCCATCAGGTTGTTGTGAAAATAAAACTGATTAAAACATGTCGTAGATGTCATAGAGTAGACATTCAAGAAATTTTAATTATGAGACTGTATTCTCATTTCTCATTAATGTTTAGTATCATCCAGAAGAAATACAATTCTATGGATGAATATTTAATCATGCCATGAAAACTCCTTAATGTAGGATAAGTTAAAGTGAGCTTGAGTCAGAACATTGGGTCCTAGCAGTGTGTCTGTCTCCAGTGAGTAATTTAGCCTTGGACAAACTGCTGATCCATTATTTATCTCCAAGCCTGGACTTTTATTTTTCCAGGCTCCAGAAACTCCTCTGGTAAAAGGAGATACGTCACACTTGTCATAATATAATATTTCTTTTATTTTACTTGATTATATTTAATAATTTAATCTCTATTTTTATATAAGTCAAGCATGTAAGTTTAAAAGACTGATAATTCTATGAATCTTATAATGTAAAAGTCAGTCCCCTGTCCACCCTCTCCCCAAATTTTAGTCAACCACTTTGAGCACTTTTGTTTCTTTGGGAATTTACCTCCATATATATATTCAAATAACATCCTTACAGTACAATTCTTGATTATTTTTAAGTTTTAGTATTATTTATTGACATCTCACTATAGTAAAGAGAGATATAACACTTCTGTTATAGGCAAACACACACACACACACACACACACACACACACACACACCCCTCCTCTTCCACTCTTCCTATATAGCAGATCGTCAATATTTTGGTTATTCAGATTTTCATTGTTATTCAAGTTAATTCAGATAATGATTATGGTTACAAACAGTTGCATTTCTTTCCTTATACTTTTTTGTTTCCCTGAAGGTAATAATTTCATTGCTTTCATTTATTTCCTTTCATTTGCTTAGTTTTCTTTCTGGGATCATTAATTCATCCCAAAAGCTTTACAAAAAGTATAAATATCCTTTAACAATAACCTGAACACATCTGTTAATTGCTCATTTCATGGAAGACATTTGTTATGGAGTCCTTCATCCTCTTATTTCAAACTAGACTAGTGCTCTGTTGACCTATTATGTAACCAAATTCCTGGGATCTTACCTCCTTTCACCATCAGCCTGGGATATTCTTCCCCTTGCTCTGGTAATGGGTTCTCTATTTCTTGGGTTCCATGTCTTCTTTCTATTTGTTTTACTCCCTCATTTTAGAGAAGCAGATTCTCCAGTAGTGTTTTCTAAAAAAGAAAGAATAGCTTTTGTTTTTGAGATGTTGCATATCTGAAAATATCTTTATTCTACTCTTAAGATTTGATTGATAGTTTCAATTGGTATAGAATTACAGGTCAGAATTTAAAGTGTTTCTCCATGTTTTCTAGCTTCCAGTGTTGCTGTTACAGTCAGATGTTGCTCTGATTTTCGGTAATTCTTAGGTGAACTGTTTTTTCTTATTATTTTTTTAAATCACTGTAAACTATAAACAGTGATTGTAGTTTAACTCTAATGTCTTGAAATTTCACAGTTATATGTTTTGTTGAAGGTCTGTTTTCACTTATTGTGCTGGATTGTCAGTGGATTGTTTCAAACTGGAAACTCATCTTTCTATTCTTAAATAGTTAAAATAATTTTATTTAAATAACATTTTATAATATTCTCTATAGTCACAAGTTCAAGAGTCACATTCAGATTTGTTTTATTATTAGAATAACTCCTTGACATCATCTTAAGTGGGTGAAGAGGCCGAAGTTAGAAAAAGAAAGTCATTTCTCAGTAAATATTGAGATATTGAATTTTCTGTGACAAGTTTCTTTAACCTATTATAAAACAAGGTCTTTACTAAATACACTAAAATTCCCTGGTTTAGATTGTCTAATGAATAAGGTCTATACTATTTTCTAACATAGATACATAGACAGGAAATCCCTTTTCAACTAAATAAAATGGAAGACATGCATGAGTAGTTTAAATGTTTCCCAGGTGAGAACAGAATGTCCAGTAATAGACTGTCATGGAATTTATTTCTCAGTTACTTGATATAATATTTCATTTTAGCAATGAATCACTCTAATATAGAGGAATGATTAGATTTGCATTTGGAATTGGGGTAAATATAAATTTGGCCAGGGTGTGCATTAATATGGAAAAATGTTGATACTTTACAATAATTTATTAATGACAGTTTTCATCATTCTTTCTGTCTGGAACTGTAAAAGAAAAAAGTTTAACATAATGAAAAAGATGAATTAAAGTTTAGTACATCTAGCATATACTCTCACTACTTATGCTTATGAAGTCAGTCTTTCTTTGGAAACTCAACCTCATTTATTGGACATCTTTAGAAAATTATTAATTCCACAGAGAAATGTATGCCCACACCTCTATTTTCTTTTTACCTATTTTTAATGAAAATGTTCCTCGAAGATATTATTTATTTGGCTAACATAACCCAAGACCATACTTTTAACACATTCTGATCAATATTTATTTATTCCTTCATTTACTTAGTCAACAACTATTATATAAATTTTTCTTGGTGAGTCAAGATTATCGGTTCCACTTAAGACAATGGTGCCCCCAGGTGTCCTGAAGATATGTAATGGAATTGGCCCTAAATTAAATACTTTGAGAAAATTGTGTGTTTGTGTATGTGTGTGTGTGTGTGTGTGTGTGTAATTCTTCTGCAATAATCAGGCAAGAGGTGATAGTGGCTTGAATCTCCATGACATAATTGAGATAGAGAGAGGGGGTCTATTTCTCTGCTTTTGAAAGTAAAGGTAACAGGATTTCCTGATAGATTGATTGGATATGGGTGTGAGAAAGAGTCAGGTTGACTGTAAAGTTTATAGTCTGAGCATCATTTAAGGACAGAAATACCCTTTCTGATTATAAGTTATTTTTTAAATTATATATCATGTCTTATACACTTTTAAGTTGATATATTTAACAATTTTTAGAGAACATGTTCCATTCATGTCTAGTACTTTATTCAGTAGCTCAATTAACCGAATTTTACCTTTTTAGACTGTTTCACTAAGCAGAAAATTCAGTTTCCTTCCCACTATTTTAGTTTTTCCCACAAGCATATGAACTGCTAGAAGTAGCACAAAATGAGTGAACTGACTTGGAAGAGGAAGAATAAATGTAAACTTAAGATTCGAGAAGAGATATCTCTCATGAACTTTGTAATATTTTCACCCACCACTTTCCTGAAACTAGTCTCCTGCTTTTTAAGGAGGACATCAGTTAGCACTACAGGAAAGGAGGGAAGGGAAGGGAAGTTGAAGGGAGGATAGCCATGGAAAGAGAAAGGGAAGGAGAGGAAGAAAGAAGGAAAACCCAAAGCACTGCTGGCTCTGTTGAGATGACACCAAAGCAATAACTATAATTGATGAGAAGAAATTTTTTGTAAGATAAGTTTCATTTCTTCCAATGTTACTAAAAGGACAAGGGAGAAGCTTAGGAAAGGGAAGAAAAACAAGATCCATTACTGGCACCCTATGCTGAAGTTACTGTAGTACATTCAGTAGAACTTTTGACAATAGTGGTGAATTCATGTACAGTGAAATGATGTCATAGAGAGAGGCAAATAAAAAAAAATGGGGTTTTCAGTATCAAAGAAGGCAGAAGAGAGCAATGTGTTTTATAGAAGTTCAACAGATTTGTACAGGTCTTGGAATTTTAAGGAAAGGAGACCATAGTTAGGAATGAAAATGATTCTTGCTCTCATAAGAATTTGTAATTAATTTAGAGGGAGAAGACAAATACGAAAACAAAGAAATAAAGTGGGTGAAAATACAGAATTACGCAGACAATTCATTCAAATTGGATCATTGGTGCTCTGGTGTGGGCTGTTTCTAAATTCCAGCACTGTGTGAGGCTCCTGAGGCTGCTGAGGACAGAGAGAATGTTTAGGAACTATATCTGGTCTAGAGCAGGCCTTCCAGCCCCCTGGCACATTTCATCTCATAAGTCAACCTCAGCCAGTCTTACTATCTTGACATTCTGAGAGTCAAAGCTCACCCTGAGCCAAGATTCCAGACCAGACCTAGGTCTGAGAGGAAATAAAGATATCTTTCTCTGACACATCTGAGACAAAGAGTGATACCGAGGTGGAAGATTCAAACTAAGCCAGAGAACACACTTGGGAGCCCGGAGAAGAAAGCCTCCAAGGAAACGTCAGTAAAAGTCTTAATCTGGTATGCGGGGTGAGTACAGAGAGCCAAGAGTTCAGAACTGGATTAATGAGAGTGAGCACAATTAAGGCAGGATCTAAGGGAGGTGACAGTGGGAGCTGAGAGACTGTTGAACATCTGCAAGCATTTGCAACTTGATTTTATGGTTTTGTGTGGGTGTGTTAGCCTGGCTTAAAAGTATCAGGGGTGGGGCAGCCGCTTGGCACAGACTGGAACCACATGGACCTCCAGTGGTGGAGCTGAGAGACAAGGCTGTTAAAGGACTTGTGGGAATAGTCACTCCTTGGGACTGTGCACCAGAAGCAGGTGAAGACGTTTGAAAACAAGAAATATGAGGAAAAAAGGAGTATTTAGTGTAACATTATGAGTATGGGTCTTGACGTTGTGTTCCAGCTTCTTCACTTATTAGCTGTGCAAATAATGTAAAATTTCTAAACTTAAATTTCCTCATGTTTAAGACTGAGATTACAGTACCAATTATCCAATTATAGTTATTTACATGATTACTTATAATATTACACATAAATATGTAAGAAATAAATATATGAATTATATATACATATGAATTGATTTGCATAGTGCTTAGTATATAATAGGTGCTCAATAATGATCATTCTCTTTTTTTATTGTGTTCTTTGATAAATGATTAAATTAATCAGTAACTGATTATTGAGAGAGATTATTTGTATAAAAATGTGATATAAATTAATGTGTTACTATTAGTTCATCAATTATAATAAATGTACCACTAGTACAAGATGTTAATAATAGGAGAAATTGTATATGGGAGGAAGAAGAGGTATATGGAAACTGTACTTTCCGCTCAATTTTTCTGTAAATCTAAAACTGCCCTAAAAAAATAAAGCTTATTAATTTAAAAAATTACGAGGCAGTACAGGTGAAGCTAAAGAAGTGAAAGGTATGTATTTGCTCTCTAGAATTTTACAGTTTAATTGAAATCACAGGTGTACAAAAGGAAAGCTGGTTTGTGGAGACAAGGCATACCTTTTAAAGAGTTTAAATCAAGGTTTTTCAATAGCAGTACTATTAACATTTTGGATCAGATAATTCTTTGTTGTCAGGGCTGTTCAATGCATTCTAGGAATTTTATCAACGAGTCTCCAGATTTTGCCATATGTCTCCTGTGAAGCAAATTGTTTCTGGATGAGAATCTGTTAGTTACACAAGAAATTCTCTTCTTTCATCCCTACCTCCCAGTGATTCATCAATGAGCCCTATATTATCTCACCCTTGCTTACCTTGGATTTTACTTTCTACCATGAGTTATGCCCTTAGATGTTCCCTCTAGCACGACAAAGCCGCCATCATCTCTTGTCTAGACTGCAGCAAAGGAAGGCTAAATCGCCCTACCTGATTTTTCCACTTGGACACTATCATCGCTAGAAGTAGCACAAAATGAGTAAACTGACTTGGAAGAGGAAGAATAAATGTAAACTTAAGATTCGAGAAGAGATATCTCTCATGAACTTTGTAATATTTTCACCCACCACTTTCCTGAAACTAGTCTCCTGCTTTTTAAGGAGGACATCAGTTAGCACTACAGGAAAGGAGGGAAGGGAAGGGAAGTTGAAGGGAGGATAGCCATGGAAAGAGAAAGAGAAGGAGAGGAAGAAAGAAGGAAAACCCAAAGCACTGCTGGCTCTGTTGAGATGACACCAAAGCAATAACTATAATTGATGAGAAGAAATTTTTTGTAAGATAAGTTTCATTTCTTCCAATGTTACTAAAAGGACAAGGGAGAAGCTTAGGAAAGGGAAGAAAAACAAGATCCATTACTGGGACCCTATGCTGAAGTTACTGTAGTACATTCAGTAGAACTTTTGACAATAGTGGTGAATCCATGTACAGTGAAATGATGTCATAGAGAGAGGCAAATAAAAAAAAATGGGGTTTTCAGTATCAAAGAAGGCAGAAGAGAGCAATGTGTTTTATAGAAGTTCAACAGATTTGTACAGATCTTGGAATTTTAAGGAAAGGAGACCATAGTTAGGAATGAAAATGATTCTTGCTCTCATAGGAATTTGTAATTAATTTAGAGGGAGAAGACAAATACGAAAACAAAGAAATAAAGTGGGTGAAAATACAGAATTACGCAGACAATTCATTCAAATTGGATCATTGGTGCTCTGGTGTGGGCTGTTTCTAAATTCCAGCACTGCGTGAGGCTCCTGAGGCTGCTGAGGACAGAGAGAATGTTTAGGAACTATATCTGGTCTAGAGCAGGCCTTCCAGCCCCCTGGCACATTTCATCTCATAAGTCAACCTCAGCCAGTCTTACTATCTTGACATTCTGAGAGTCAAAGCTCACCCTGAGCCAAGATTCCAGACCAGACCTAGGTCTGAGAGGAAATAAAGATATCTTTCTCTGACACATCTGAGACAAAGAGTGATACCGAGGTGGAAGATTCAAACTAAGCCAGAGAACACACTTGGGAGCCCGGAGAAGAAAGCCTCCAAGGAAACGTCAGTAAAAGTCTTAATCTGGTATGCGGGGTGAGTACAGAGAGCCAAGAGTTCAGAACTGGATTAATGAGAGTGAGCACAATTAAGGCAGGATCTAAGGGAGGTGACAGTGGGAGCTGAGAGACTGTTGAACATCTGCAAGCATTTGCAACTTGATTTTATGGTTTTGTGTGGGTGTGTTAGCCTGGCTTAAAAGTATCAGGGGTGGGGCAGCCGCTTGGCACAGACTGGAACCACATGGACCTCCAGTGGTGGAGCTGAGAGACAAGGCTGTTAAAGGACTTGTGGGAATAGTCACTCCTTGGGACTGTGCACCAGAAGCAGGTGAAGACGTTTGAAAACAAGAAATATGAGGAAAAAAGGAGTATTTAGTGTAACATTATGAGTATGGGTCTTGACGTTGTGTTCCAGCTTCTTCACTTATTAGCTGTGCAAATAATGTAAAATTTCTAAACTTAAATTTCCTCATGTTTAAGACTGAGATTACAGTACCAATTATCCAATTATAGTTATTTACATGATTACTTATAATATTACACATAAATATGTAAGAAATAAATATATGAATTATATATACATATGAATTGATTTGCATAGTGCTTAGTATATAATAGGTGCTCAATAATGATCATTCTCTTTTTTTATTGTGTTCTTTGATAAATGATTAAATTAATCAGTAACTGATTATTGAGAGAGATTATTTGTATAAAAATGTGATATAAATTAATGTGTTACTATTAGTTCATCAATTATAATAAATGTACCACTAGTACAAGATGTTAATAATAGGAGAAATTGTATATGGGAGGAAGAAGAGGTATATGGAAACTGTACTTTCCGCTCAATTTTTCTGTAAATCTAAAACTGCCCTAAAAAAATAAAGCTTATTAATTTAAAAAATTACGAGGCAGTACAGGTGAAGCTAAAGAAGTGAAAGGTATGTATTTGCTCTCTAGAATTTTACAGTTTAATTGAAATCACAGGTGTACAAAAGGAAAGCTGGTTTGTGGAGACAAGGCATACCTTTTAAAGAGTTTAAATCAAGGTTTTTCAATAGCAGTACTATTAACATTTTGGATCAGATAATTCTTTGTTGTCAGGGCTGTTCAATGCATTCTAGGAATTTTATCAACGAGTCTCCAGATTTTGCCATATGTCTCCTGTGAAGCAAATTGTTTCTGGATGAGAATCTGTTAGTTACACAAGAAATTCTCTTCTTTCATCCCTACCTCCCAGTGATTCATCAATGAGCCCTATATTATCTCACCCTTGCTTACCTTGGATTTTACTTTCTACCATGAGTTATGCCCTTAGATGTTCCCTCTAGCACGACAAAGCCGCCATCATCTCTTGTCTAGACTGCAGCAAAGGAAGGCTAAATCGCCCTACCTGATTTTTCCACTTGGACACTATCATCTTCAGTCCATTCTCCTAAAAGGTCTAATGGTCATTTAAAAATGTGCATCCAAAGCATATCATCCCCCCTTTTAAAACTCTCTTGTGTAGAGATTCTTGACTTATGCTGCATATTAGATTCATAATGGAAGCCTAAATGCAAATTCCGATGCCTGTGTCCCATTCCCAAAAATTCTGATGTAATCAGGCATCAGCATGTTTTTTTGTTTGTTTTATTCTTGATAGTTTACACTGATCTATCTTTTAGATCATTGATTCTTTTTTCATCTGTGTCTAACATGCTATTAAATCCATGTACTAAATTCTCAATTTTTGTTATAGCATCTTTCAATTCTAGAATTCCCATTTGATTTTTTTAATCTTCTATTTCTTGATTGTATTAATCATAGATATTATAGACATTAAATAGGTACTTTAAAATAATTGAAACATTTGTAGTTCTGTTTTTATTTTCTTTTGATTTTTAATAATTTGATTGCTTTTTTTCCTACTAAGTGCCAGATATTCTGTATTAAAAATTATGGTCTCTGTATGGTGTTATCTTCTTCCAAAGAGGGTTAATGTATCATCTGGCCAGAAGATCACAGCAATCCTGTCAAGGGATGGTTTTAGGCTTTTTTAGGGCTGTTCTATTTCAGTTTTGCCCTCACTCCTAGATGTATATCCCTTATTCCTAGAGGGTAGCCATTCTGTGGTTTATGTAACTCTAACATATTTACCTAGGACTCAACACTTGGTGGGGACCTCCAACCTCCATCTTCCAGCACACTCTGTCTGCTAAAGTCTCCACTCAGCATTTAGCCTTTATTTGCTGATTTTTTGCTAAGTTTCTTGGAGTCTTATCCTTTACATGCACAGCTTAGCAGTTTTCCAATACTTTCAGGGGGAATTGCACAATAAATTTAGGTTTGATTCCCTGCAGTTCTCATCTCTCTGGGATTTTGCCTTTCCAGAAAAAAACAAAACAAAACAAAAACAAAAAAACAAAAACAAACAAAAAATAGTGTTACTATGAACTATACTTCTCTTCTTTCAGGAATCCTAACCCCTCAAGTCCTCCCGGAGTTGGTTATTCTTCAGTGACTTCACACATTTTTTTGTGTGTACTTTGTTTTGCTTTTAACATTATTTTCAATGGAAGGATTATTCTAATTCAAGCTATTCTGTCATATCTGGTACCAGAAGTCCTGACATTGAGATTTTTCAAATTTCCAGAGGATTGAGAACTACTCCTGGTGATTTCCCATTGTATTTAGATATAACAATTTGCAATGTGGCCTCTAAGTCTTATAAACCTCAGAGACTTCTCTGCTTACTCACTGCCATAGCCATATCATCTAGAACACTATCTGGCATATAGTTGAATTGGTTAATCAACAGCATAAACATTAATTTAAAAAAGTATCACAAAGATAGATCGCACTGTAAAGATAAATAGATATCCTAAAAAAATGTAAACAGTAATAGTTTGAGGAGAGGAAAAGAGGGCCATAGCCTAATAATAAAAAGCTTTCAAAATAAGAAATAACTTAATGACCCATCTTTCTACATAACTGTAAGCTTTAGGGTATTTATCTGACTGAATTTGCTTTAAATAAAAAATAAGGTCAATAGATGATGCCATAAAATGTGTGGGTCAGTGTTTAACACTTCATTTGGGATCAATGATCTCAGACCTTGAAAAAAATAATTACCTAATGTGAAATAATAGAAAATATATATTAGTCTCTATCCCTGGTTCCTGGCACAAAGCTCCTGAAACCCTTGTAAATTTCTAAGTGAAAAGAGCATTAAGAGCATATTTGGTTCTAATATTTGGTTTTTGACCCTGTTTTCTGATACCAGGCTCCTGAAACCCTTGTAATTTCCTGGGTGATAGGAGTGTCCTTTATTCTAATGAGGTGACTCTTGGTGGGCTCCTGGATGAGTGCTGGTCACCAGAAAGAACAAGCCGTGATTAGAAACTTGGAATTTTCAACCCCAAACCCCATTCTCTTGAGAAGGGCTGAAAATGGAGTTAATGATTGATCATTCCTATGTGTTGAAGCCCCCATAAAAATCCCAGAAGTATGGAGTTCAGAGAGCTTTCTGGTTGGTGAACACATTCTCACCAGGGAGGTGACACACCTCAACTCCACAGTGGCAGAAGCTCCTGTGCTTGAGACCCTCCCAGGCCTTGCCATATGTATCTTTTCATCTGGCTTTTCATCTGTATTTTTTATCATATCCTTTAATAAAATGGTAAATGTAAATTAAGTGTTTCCCTAAATCTCGTGAACTACTTTAGCAAATTAGTCGAACCCAAGGAAGGGGTCATGGGAACCTCCAGTTTGTAGCCATGTTGGACAGAAGTCGTGGGAAACCTGGAGACCTACTACTTGTGATTGGCATCTGAAGTGTGGTGGGACTGAGTGCTTAACCTGTGGGATCTGACACAAACTCCAGATAGATGATGTTAGAATTGAGTTAAATTGTAGGACACTCAACTGCTGTAATGGAAAATTGCTTGGTGTGGGGAAAAACCTCCACACATTTGGTGACTCAGTATCAGAAGTGAAATGTTCTTTGAGAAAGTAAAGGGGAAAAACACAGGAGATAGACTTGACTGAGGTTTCTCCCTTATAGCTAAGTAGAGTTCGAAAACTCTAAGGAACATGGTTGGCAGTTTAAGAGAAAAATTGCAGATTAAGGAACCAGCTGGCCGAGCATTTGAATTTGGTAAAGTGTGAACTAAAACCAGGGCCAGCTGAAATGGTAAAAACAAAACAAAACAAGCTGTTAGGATCTCAGAATTTAAAGAGATTAAAGGAAGATTGGAGAAGCATTTGCTCTCAGTGTAGGTCCTGTAATTTGAATTAAGGAAAAGAGAGACATCATATTTGTCTCCAGATACCTGAAGCCTGAGTTAGCCCCATACACTTTTATATCCCTTCCTGAGTTCTTGCTACTTATCAACTAGAGGGCTTTTTAGGTTGCTTTAAACCCTCAGAGTGATTAGTGACAAGTCAGGCCAGTGAAATGCCTTAGTGGCACCTAATATTTCAATTCAGGTTTGTCACATTTCCACAGTATAAATCCCTCCTCCTTCTTCCTTGAAAGTTTTAGTGAAGTCTGGCATGATCACTAACATACACATGCAAAACAATCTTAAAAGTTAGGGTGGGGCTGCCTAGCCCTTTGTAGAACTTGTAACCCACAGCTCAAAGGTTAAACATTATAAATAGGAGTGAAGACATCTGGTAGATGGTCTCGATAGTTTTAGAATTTCAATTGTGATATGTAAGTATTTAGTGAAATGAATAGTAGGACTAACTTATATGGAACTGTGATTTCCTGAGGTCCTTGGAGGGAGGGAAGCCTGAGGAAAGGTTGAAGCCCAGGGATGAACCAGCTCTGTATAATTCTCCTCCTTTTATGATGCAAACACTTCAGGGCTCCTATCATGACTATAATCCATATTGAGCAGTTAGTCATTACAGTGAGAGCTATAGCCTTGAGAAACCACAAATCAGCCCACAACGGGCTGAATACATTGCCTCTAACTAAACCTAAAGACCCTTCTAATAGGGCTACTATAACAAAGAACTATAAACAACTTGGCTTAAAATAACAAAAATGTATATCCTCACAGTTCTGAAAGCTAAGATTCTGAAAGCAAGTTGTGGGTAAGTCCATGTTCCCCTGAAGCCTGTAGAGGAATCCTTCCTTGCCTCTTCCTAGTTTCTGATGGTTTACTGGCACCTTTTGTGTTCTTTGGCTTGCCGCTGCATAATTTCAATATCTGCCTTTATTGTCACATGGTATTCTCCCTGTGTGTCTCTTTACATGACCATCTTATAAGAACACCAATCAGAACACCAATCAGGACACCTGGGTTAGAGGTTCCTCTTACTCAAGTATAACCTCATCTTATCTAATTACATCTACAGTGATCCAATTTCCAAATAGGGTCACATTCTGAGGTGCTGGAAGCTAGGACTTCAACATACCTTTTTTGGAGGGACACAGTTCAACCCGTAATAGCTCTCTTGAGGGCAACCATGTTAGTCATGGTCTTAACCAGAGGTAAGAAGAGAGAAACTATCACTGCAGTGACAGAACCTAGTTTTATGTTCATTATATTTTATTGAGATAGAGACATGTAGCTATATGAAACATATCTCATTTTCTCTGCAGGGCTCCCTACTCCTCTTTTTCCCACAATTGACCCTTCTCCATTTAATGATGTACAAAAGAGAGTTACTAAACCCAATAGTAATAGTGCAAAGCTTTTTTTCCACTGAAAGAAAGGCTCTGTTGATATTTATAGGGAGTTACTGACCCAGACTTAATGTTTGCTATCACTTCCAAGGTCTCAGCCTTCAGGATGAAAATCCATTCTGAGTGAGCCCAGTTGTGGAAATAAAAAAAAAAAATCTTTTTAAAAATTTTTTATCTGCCTTTCCAATTTGTCTGCCAAGGTCATGTCTCCCTGTGATAGAAGCCATTCACACTTCACACAGCAGCCAGTTGACTATGGCTTTGAGGTTATTAGAAGGAGTGATGAGAGAGAAACTGCCAGATTTTTTTTCTGACTGTCTGGAAAATAAAAAGACCACTAAGATCTTTCTTAGAAAAGAGAGTTTATCTCCAGAACTCCCTCACATACCCTCATCATTGGTGAATATTTGAAGTTTGAGGAGATGAGAAACAAACATCCAGTTTCCAGCACTGCTCTTAACCAGGATTCCCTCAAGGGCAACAGCCAGCTGGGTATGAAATTGTAAGGAACAGAGAAGGAGATTTATATACGCATTGCTTAATTTGCATATGTCTACTCAAATTATATTGCCTGCTCTTAGACAGCTTTAGAAGTTAAAACTACCCCTATTTCTATCCTGTAGTTCCATAATTCTGCATGATGCAGTGGAAGGAGCATAGGTTCACAAGTCAGAAAGACACACGTTTGAATTCAGTTATCTCAAATTCTGGCTGACAGCTTTGGCAACTCTTGCGTCTCAGTTTCCATATTTGTAAAATGTGTAAGTCAGGTTTCTCAGGCTTCAACAGCTCTGCTGTAGAGTGGTTAGGAGAGTGTGTTCTTGAAGCCCACAGTTTCTAATTCGAATCCCCTAGTCATGTTCCTTAAGTTCATCAAGCCTCAGTTCCTTCATCTTTAAAATGAGGCAGAATAATAAGATCTGACTCATTGGGCGGAAGAGGTTGATAGAGAAGATGTTTTGGCCCTTTAATAAGTAAGAAAGTATAAATCATCCTCTTGTTGATATTTGTGCATTGTCTAAATGAATTTATTGAAATGATTTTAAGCTGAGTGATAGCTAGGGCTAAATATAGATATAGATTACATTAATACATGTAGTATGCATGTATGATGTTCTACTTAGACAGCTAACCATAAGCTAAAAATTCTACAGAAGCATGCATTCCTGGGAGAGAATAGGTGTTTGCTTTCTCTCTGCCTCTATGCTTTTTAATTTCAATTGCCCTGTGTCTCAGAAATGTTGAAAATAGGGCATGTCCTTGGTAGAGAGAGCATAATGAAATTTGGAGTCTGTTAAACTCTTTTTCCTGGGTATGATTTTCTGGAGTCTAACCAAATGTCAGACATGACATAAATGCTTTATCAGGCGTGAACAGTCCTTCTACCTCTCCTCCCTCCCCATCCCGCCCTGCCACTTTATCCCACCCCATGACTAACCCAAGCTCAGTTTGGAAGGGGAAATTAGCCGATCTGGTCCTGGGGAGTCTAGAGGACTGTTCCAAGACTACCTCTTCAGAAACAGTTCCTGGTCCATTCAGAGGGTACTTAGGGAGTTTGGTGAGGTTTTCAAATCCTAGAGTGCCTTTGTGGGGTAGATGAGCCCTTTCGGGAAATTGTGGACTAAGACAATCCCACCCTGTCTTTCTCAGTCATTCTGTACCACATTATTCTCTTGCCTGTGGACTCTGCCTCCATGTTAGTCTTCCACGACTTCCTAACCTGTTTCCTCTTGCACGACCTGGCGTGTTTTCAGCCCTAGTGCTCAGGCGAACAAATGCCGTTTGTATAGAAAGCTGTAAAAGGTAGCTCTTGTGTCACTTGTCATTACTTTCACGAGGAGCATTCTGGTTCTCATAGAAGCTGTGGGTTTGACAGTTTCCCAGGATTTCTCACAATCACTTTTTCTTCCACAGCTTAACGCTACTCTGCTCTCTTTCCTGCCTCACTGTTAGATTCATTAAGAACCATGTTGTCACAGTTGCTTTCTCTATTTTTGATATTTGTTTAGGCTAAAATATCAGACTTGTTCTGGTATGAAGCTGGCCCAAATAAGAGAGAAAGCCATTAGAGTGGTCAGGAATAAAATCCCAAATCTTAAAAACTCTGCTAATCTGCCAAGTTTAATATTTCTATGGGAATGAATGCAGGCTCACCACTGGTGAGTTTAGGAAGAAAGTTAATTTCCACCTCTGTATCTATGATCAGATTTCGTTTGTCTAATCGCTTAACTTAACTTATGGCTGCTGAGCACCTATTACGTGCCAAACTGTACCCAGATGCTGGGGATATAGGTTGAACAAGACATCATCATCCCTGTCCCCTGGGCTCACTACCCCTCAGACACTGAGTTGAGAGCGTGCCAGTTCAACCATGGGAAATCACAGTCCCCATGCTATGCTCACACTGTTTGATAGGCTGAATCCTGAGCATATGTAACTCAGAATATACCCCATGTTCAATCCTCCATAGTGAACTGCTAGCCCCTCCAAAGTGGAAGCGAGACCTGGGATTTCCCAGCATCTAGGACCAAACGTGTGATAATTCTCCCTGACACCTGTGTGGCACTTTAGTTTGTAAAACCTTCTAATTTTGCCTACGATATGATTAGGACAGATGCTGTTATCCATTTTACTGATAACGACATTGAGGCTCAGATAGGTCATATAACTCTTCCAAGGTCAGGCAACAAGGAAAGAAGTAACAGAGGTAGTTCTAGAGCTAAGGTCCTGATCATTTCTCCTCTGTTTTACTTGATAGAATTTATTCAAACCCAGTCTGATCATGGTAATTTAAAACTATTAATAATCTCATATGTGTTTATGATGGATAGACAGGGAAAATACTACTTTAATAATTTGCTATTGGTACACCATCTTCCTCAAATAGCATCTCTACATTAAACCCTCTTTTTAGAACAAGGCAAGAAATAATATGAAAAGGAAAGAAGAAAAAAAGGAAATGTGAGATGATATAATTTGGTGGTTAAGAATCCACTTTGGGCAAATTGATGAATTTACTAAATTTCCATTTCTTTACCTGTAAAATAGCAATATTAGTACCTATTTCATATATAGTAAATAACAAATAGTAGCTATAATTATTACTATCATCACTATGAACAAAATCAAATCTTAAGCAGCTCTGGCTACTTAGGTAGGTCTCTTGAACATTTTGGAGAATACTACAAGTAAAGCCTGGGCATTTTCAACCAGGGCCTGCCCTTAGTCTTTTTTGCTTTGGAAAGACATTTTTCCAGAAAGGTATTGCTTTTGAGGAATTTAGGAAAGCAGAGGAGGGTAGAAGTGAGGAAAGAAAAATAAAATAAGCAACAGCTTTGCTCCATCAGGCTAACTTCCTTTTAAAGACACTGTCTTCTCTAATGATGCGTCAACATAATGACATGTGTGGATGTTTACTTTGCCACAGAAAGTGGGTACCTTTCTACGGATGTGGATGCTGAGGTAGAGGCTGTGAACTGGCTGAGCTGGGAACTGTGATTTGATAAGAGTGTCAGGAGTTGGGCTGGGAATTCAACCTCAGTCTAGTTCAAGATTTTCCAGGACACATACCTTAAATATAGAGACACTAAATAACAGTACAGGTGGTCCACACTGAACACAACTCAGACTTCCACAGGATCCTATAGCTTATTAAGCCACATGCATATACCCTAAACGAAGATAAATACGGCAAAGCTAAATGGTAAAAGGGTTCAAATTAATTGTTCTCTGAAATTATTTTGGATTGTATAACTGAAATGTCAAAATGCTGTGGACCTTTCAAAAAGCAATTACTAATTGTTTATGAATAGAGCCTGGATAAATTATGTTGCATAGTTTTTCCTAATTATGGAATCTAAAAGTAGAAGGATTTTGATCCTTCTGATATGTATTTTTGACCTGCGCTGTGCAGAAGGGGTAGGATGCAGCGGTTTTGAAAGGATCTGACCAAGAGCATTTACATGCCACAGTTATGTCCTTTTTGGTCCAGCGGTCCTTCCCCAAGGAGCCACCTACAGTACCAGAGGGTCAAGGTTTATTTTGGATTGAATAAAAATGAAGCATGTGAGAAGCTTACACATACAACTTTTTTTTTTTTTTTTTTAATGCGGGAACCACAGTCTTTTCCATTTCCTTTTTAAAACTGAAGACTGGGAAACTCATCAAGGAGACAAATTCATTCATTTTAAATATGTTATATAACTCAGGATTGTGAGATCAGGAAATGAAATGGAAAAGCCATTTCTGCTGTCAGGCTTGTAGCAGTCTGTGGTGGGGTTTTACTATTTACTCTGTGTTGTTGGGGATCTTTAGCCTCATGTGGCTTTACATTAAAAAACTTTGACCACCTGTACTTGCTATATTATATCTGGATATTTGCAAGGTGTTTTCATAAACATTTGTAGAAATTCATAGCTTTTATCAAATTATTTAAAAAATGGTCTAATCACTAGCATACGTTATTCAGTACTTGCAAAGCTATACATTTTCAGTTATGCTAAAATACTTTCCGAAGCAATCAAGAATCTAGAAACTTCCAGAAGTATTTTTATGCCATCAGAGGAGATTATTTGTGTGAAGAGGCATTCAGTCCAATTAACTCTAATCTCATTAAATTAGGCAGCTATTTCTTTTGTGCTTTATTATACACACATCTACTGTAATGACAGATGCCTCATTTGTGTAACTTGTTATTATTTTGATTTCAATTACACTTTCCTGACTAACTGTACAAAATTCATGCTTTTTCCACTTTTGTGTCTCTTTTCCTATTGACCCTACTCCTCTAACCTCCTTTGTGAGAGATGAAAGTCGCAATGCATACATGTAGAATACAACACTGTTCCAATTTTGTTTGAATTTTTAAGTGAAGACATTCACTTGAGTTCACCATAAAGGTGAAGCAAAATCTCCAAACAAGCTTTGATAATGTAGTCCTCAGGAAGTTCCTATGGAAAAAAGACTAATATCTGTTTGTATGAATGGGACACAGGCCTTTTCAGAGAGGTCGAAGCAGGATTCCCAGAATACTGTCATCAATATATGTTTTGTATTAAAAAAAAATTGTGGCAAAAACATTTAACATGCGTTTGACTCTCTTAAATTTTTAAGTGCATAATACAATATCATTAACTATAGGCACAATGTTGTACAGCAGATCTCTAGAACTTATTCATCTTATATGAATGAAACTTTGTTGAACTGAGCCATTGGTGTCACCTGAGAGATATGACTGGTCACAACAGAGACAGCAGGTTTGGGGAAAACAAACTACCTGAAAAAGAAATGTAGGACATTATAGCATTCCATGGGTTTAGTTTTAAGAAAGGAGAAAAAGATAATTGGAAGAGAGAATTTCAAAAATTTTTACATTCGATAGTGAATGTGGACAAAACACACAGAGATCTGGGTTGTAAGTATCTTTATCATGTTTGCTTTAAAACATTACATTTTTTTTCAGGAGCTAGCACTTACTACTCCACTCTGAAGAAGATATGTATTCTCAGCTCCAATGGGTGTGCTATTCCCTAAAGTCAGACAGGAATGATCAATATGATAATAAAAACTTAAGTTTTACTGCTACATTTCTCTTGCCTTTCACCAGTAAATTTGTATTTGATCATTCAATTTTCTAATTTCTCTTGGTCTATCTGTTATGTTTTGCTTATGAAAAATTAGGCAGTACTAATTAGAAAGAAGGTAACTATATCATCACATCCAAAAATATAGATATTAAGATGGTGATTATAGAAGCATTAGTATTAGTATTAGTATTAACTAATCAGATTCTTCTTGAATCTCATTCAGTCTCTCTCTTTATGCGAATGAAAAAAAAAATCTAGAAGCATATACAATATGTTCTAGGTCCTTATGGCACAATTTTATAAGTTACTGAGAATTAGACTTTGGGAGACTCTACCTCTATAGCTAGTGTTTTTGTTTTTAATTTAAGTATAATTTACATATGATAAAGTGAGCAAAATTTAAATGTAGAGCTCAAAGACTGATCACAAAACATGTAATTTACATTTCTTTCAAGAAACAATATTTCTAGCTTCACAATCACTACCCCCTTTCCTCATCAAGAGTAACCACTATCCCGAATAATAGCACTATAATTTAGTTTTTCATGGTTTTAAACTTTGTAAGTAGAAATACAAAGTCTACTATTTTGTGAAAGTGTTTTGCATTCAATGTTATGGATGGATATAAGATTCATCCATGCTGTTCCATGTAGCTGCATTTCGTTCATTTTCATTGCTATGTCATATTCCACTGTGTGAATATAGCAAATTTATTCTTTCTATTAATGATGAACATTGGATTGGATTGTTTTAATTTGGGGCACTGGTAATGAACATGTTTCTTGGTATATGTGTGCATGAATTTCTCTTGGATGTATACGTAGGAGTGGAATTGCAAGGTTATAAGGTGTACCTACTTTAGTAAATAATGTTAAAAAGTTTTCTGAAGTGGTTGTACCAATTTATACTTTCACTGGTAGTGGTGAGCAGTCCCATTGTTCCACATCCTTGCCAAAATTTGTGTTATTAATCTTTTACATTTTACTTATTCTTCTGGGTATTTTGAAGTATTTCATTGTGGTTTGAATTGTATTTTCTTGATGAATAATTAATTTGAGTACTTTTTCATTTGTTTATTGGCCATTTGGATGTCTTCTTTTCTGAAGCACCTGTTTAAATCTCTTCTCCACTTTCCTATTGGATATTTTGACTTTTTGTTATTGATTTATAGGTATTCCTTGCAAATTTAGCAGATGGACACTTTGTTAGTTTTATCTGAAATATATATAAGTATCTTTATATATTTCTACTTCTACTATATGGCTTGCCTTTAAATTTTTAAAAGTAACTTTTTAATATAAAAATTTAAAACTTTAATCAAACCAACAAAAACAAAAGTAAAGCATAAATGACAATATTTAATATGCCTAGCAGAGAAAGGATTAATTTCCCAAATATATTAAGAATTCTTATGTGTCATCAAAAAATTTAAACACTTAAGTGGAAAAATGGGTGGAGGCTTAAGCAAGTAAACCATGTAGAAACTAAGTAAACAATAAACGAGAATATTTAAATCAATATCAATTAAAAATTCAGTGTACATATTTTCACTTATAAATCTGGCAATGTTTATATTTTTAGCCAGTGTTGGGGAGGTTGTGGGAGGAAAAATGAACTCATATGCTGCTATATAAATTAGCAATATATTCTAGAAGGCAATTTGACAAAAACCCGCATTAAACATGCCTACCGTTTAAACCACTTTAAAAGTGCTTTTGATGAACAAAAGTTCCTATTTTCAAGGTATTTGATATTAATCTTTTTCTTTATAGTTAGTATTTTTGTATCCTGCTTTAAAAAATCTTACCTTACTCTGAGTTTATGAAGATTTTGTCCTATATTATCTTCTAGAAGTTTATGGTTTTCCTTTTTGTACTACATTGGCAATCCACTTGAAATTTATTTTTGTGTAAATGGTGTGAGGCCTTAAGTTTTATTATTCTTCCATATTAATGCCAATGGATCCAGCATTCTTTATTGAAAATCATTTAACCACTGCTCCATAGTTCTACTTTATCATAATCAAGTGTCAATGTAAGTGTGGGTCTGGGTCTCCATTCTCTATCCTTTACATGGGCCAATTTGTCTATCCTTGAGCTGTTTCTATTAATACATTGTCTTAGTTGCTATGGTTTTATAATAACTTTTGATAACTGAAAGAGTCTTTTTCGTACTTTGTCATGTTTCCAGTGTCTCAACCATTCTTAGTCATTTGCATATCCACATATATTTTAGAATTAGCTTCTTTATTTCTAAACCACACACACACACACACACACACACACACTCACATGTGTGGGTGCACACACGTGCTCCTAAATTATACAAGTGATTACATTGATTCTTTAGTTTCATTGAAAAAAAAATATCTTTAAATAGTCTTCTAATTGATGAACATGATAAATTCCTCCACTTATTTGGATCTTTAATTTCTTTCAAGTAGTGTATGTGCATGTGTATGTTTGCATGTGCATGTGTGTGCTTGTGTGTGTGTAGAAGTCATGCACAACTTTTCTTAGATTTATTCTTATGTATTTGATTTTTTTTGTGTTTGCTGTTGTACATAGAAAAATATTTAAATTCCCATTTTCCATTTGTTGCTGGAATATAAAAATTAATTTTTGAACTTGTATCCAATGACCTTGCTAAGTTCACTTATTATTTCTAATAATTTATGTAGATTAAAATATTTTTTCTATGTAAATAATTATACTCTACAAATAATGAGTTTTAGTTCTTCCTTTTCAATTGTATGCTTTTTATTTGTCTTTCTTGCTTTATTGAACGGATTAGAAATGCCATATAGTGTTTAGTAGTAGTGGACACTATACTTGTCTTTCTCAATCTCAGAAAAAATAATTTCAGCATTCCTCCATTAAGTGTGATGTTTGCAATAGATACTTTTGTAAATAGCCTTTCATGAAATTAAGACAGTTTCTTTACATTTCTATCTTGCTAAGAGTATTTACTATGAATGGATGTTAAATATTATCAATATATTTTCTACATATTATGGAGTTAGTCATATGGGTTTGGGTGGTTTTTTTCTTTTTTTTCCTTTGCCTTTTATTCTATTAATGTAGTAAATTACATTTATAGATTTTTGAAGAGTAAATCAGTCTTGCAATTCTATAAATCTAATTTGGTTATGATGTTTAATCACTTGAGTAGACTTTTGGATTCAGTTTACTAGTATTTTGTTTAGGATTTTTACCTCTAAGTGATGAATAAGGTTGGCCTGTATTTCATTTTACTTTATTTTTTGTGATATCACTGTTGGGTGGCAAGTTTATGTTGGCCTCCTAGCAAACTGTTTTCATGCTCCTTCTGGCTTAAAGAAGTAGGCTACCATTAAGTAAATGGTCCACATATCAAGGAATTACAGGAAACTTCTAGGAACTGATGTTTGTCACAAGGAAAAAATGGAAGCTTCAGTCCATCAGTGCAAAGAAATTAATTCTTCCAACAACCTGTGGGAGCTTAGGAGTGGATCCTTCCTCATTCAAACCTCCAAATGAGAACATAAGCCATATGATGCCTTGATTGCAGCCTTATTAGACCCTGAGCAGAGAATTCAGATAAACGGTTCCTAAACACCTATCTCACAGAAAGTGTGGGATAACAAACATATATTGTTTTAAACTTCTAAGTTTGTGGTGATTTCATTTATAGCAATAGGAAAACTAATACACCCTTTGTATGTTTTGACATGTCTTTTCATTATTTGTGCAGTCCTTTTTTTTATTGCCCTACAAAAGATTCCAGGTTCAGCTCGTACAGTCCCTTAATAAACTTAAAATAAACCATTTTCCCAAGGAACTATGGTTCCTTTTAATGGAGAATAGAATTTAGAAAACAAGACCTGGGTACTAGGTGTACTCAGTACCATTGGAATGTCTTGTTCCTAGGCCTTCTCATTGAGTGGAACTAGGGAATGTGTGTCTGTGTGCATGTGTGTACATTCACATTTATATCTATATTTATTTCCATGTCAATCAATACATATTGAAAAATGAGTTTACACTGAAACCCCACTACTAATCCAGCACCAGAGGATTTATTCTAGTTTTCTTTCTTTTCATATTTGTAACGTCCTTCCCCAACTGAGAAACCTGGTTACTATCATCTTTAATATGTTTACTTATTCAATAAATTTCTTCTGTATGTAACTAGTCTCCCATCATCTTTATTATCTTCCTTCACTTCATAGATGCCCTCACCACCTTGCTCAGTCTCCGTCACCCAGTTGGCTGAACTAATGCCCTGTCACTCTCAAAAACACCTATTTTGCCAGGCCCTACCTAATGGATTATGAACTGAATTAATTATCCAAGAAGGAAGGGACATCAATTTATTTTAGATTGAGTACCAAACATTGTATGTGCAAAATCGCAGAAATAAGGTGAACCTAGATTGATTTTCTGTTTCCCCATAGAGTATTTCCATAGTTGCAAGCAGGTAGGAACTCTATTAATGCCAGTTCATCATGATAAAAACTTGTAATTGATTTGAAACTGGGCTTCTATCACTACAAGGACCTGGTTCAAGTTGACCCTTACTCCTAGTTTCTAACTCAAAGCCTCTGCCTAAGGAAGTCCTTGAACTCCAGGGTTTTTTGTTTTTGTTTTTTTATTTTTATTTATGTATGTATGTATGTATGTATGTATGTATATATGTATGTTAATTAAGTTTAGTGGGATAACATTGTTTAATACAATCATATAATTTTCAGGTGTACATTATCATTTGACATCTGTATATTCTATTGGATGTTCACCATCCAAAGTCCAGTTTCCTTCAGCTACCATGTATTTGATCCCCTTTACCCACTTCACCCTCCCCCTACCCCCTATATTTGACCCCCTTTACCTTGTTTACCTCCCCCCCTCCTCCTCCACCCCACTTTGTCCCCCTAACTCCATGAGGCTGACAAAAACTCTGCTTGCCTTCTCAGGCTCTCAGCTACCTCTTTCAGAATTGGAAGAAATTTCTAAGGGGAAAAGGGACCCAAAAGCTGAGCTCTCTGAATTTGCTTCTTTCAGATTTTACTCCCGTAATTTTTCACTACCTTGTTAGGTCTCTGATATATTCAAGCAATATTTTAAAGTATATTTTGTCCAGTCTCCTAGTCATTATTACTAGGAAGCAGGAGGCAGTGGTCCATACAAGTTATCTAGTCTGTCATTTTTGGGAGAAATGTCCGTTATTGGTAAAATTCTTATTTTTAAACTAACATATGGTCAATACTCACTGTGTTCTTAGCACTCCTTAAGCACTTCATATGCTTTATCTCATTTAATGTTATAACTGCTTTATGGGATAGGTACTATTATTATCTCATTTTATAGTTGAGCATCCAAAGTTTAGTGAGATTCACTAGCTTGCCCAAGTTCACACAGCAGTAAGGAGAGGTCAACTCAGGACTGTCTGACTCCAAAGCCTAGTATTTAAAACACTGAGCTATGCTGTTTCCCACAATTAATCTTCATAGCCTAGAAACAAAGCACCCTGTAGGGAGTCTTAGTTATTAGTCTGTTAATACAATTTTGAAATGGATGAAGAGAACAGAGACATATTTTTAATTTGCTTAAGTAACTCCAAGACAGGGCTGAAAATAACACTCATGTTTGGGCCCAAAGGACCACATTTATCTCTTTATGTTATCCAAACAAGAACTGTGATAAATTTAAAGTTAAATTAAGAGACTTAAATTGGGAGGAAAAAAACGCTATCCTAAACTACATTTATATACTTTGTGGCATAAATTAACTTGTAATTCAGGAACTCGAGTTCCCTCTTCCTGTGGTAAGAATCTGTCGGTTCACATAAAGCCGTGCACTGTGACCAGATGTTATAGAGACAGACAAGCAAGATGCGTCTCACTGATGCATCTGGACAGGAAACCTTAAATGTGGTTTTCTTTACTTAAAAAAAGAAATCCCAGCCACATACGTTTTTATTTTTCTTCTCAGCATTTGCTGTATAAAAACACAGGGCATGCTATTGCAGGTAGCACTTCTCAGGAGAGTGATAGCATGTTTAAAAAGATTTGAAGGGCCCTAAAATTCTTTCAGGAATGAAGATTCAGATATTTTAATCTCCCATACTTTTCTAAAATATACTTATTTGTACTCCCTTATGTACAAGCTAGAATGAATTAGCTAAATTTTCTTGAAATTTTTGGAAAGTTATTCCTCTTCCAGAAATAGTTCATATTTTCCTATCAGCAAAATTTTATTAGTGAGGCCATGAAAATAGTCTTTTGGACTCCCGGTTTCTCTGTGGACCATTATTTTTATTATACCACCTTGAATTTGTAAATGTAACATCTAGTCTTTCTTCAAAGAAGTCAGAATTCTTTCTAAGATGATAACCATCCTTCCTTGCAAGGTGTTTGTGAAGTTCCTAAAGGATAAAGGGCTGATGAATGTTAATCCATTCTTCCTTTTAGAATGAGGCATTAAATGCTGATCCCCATTACACAGCAAATGTGGAGTAATAGAAACTATCTCTTGGTATTCCAGGATCTCTTTGCATTGCTCTTTTATCTGCTTGGTCTCTTTCTTACTTGTCTCCAATCAGATGTTAATTTTTCAAAGTAGATTTCTAATATTTGATCATGGTCAAGTTATATTCTACCTAGACTTCAGCACTTGTAAGTAAATGGATATAGAAACTCTTAACCACATAATAGGAATCTCTTTCCTTTCCGTTGGTCTATATTCTTCTGGGAGAAGCAGCACATTAAGTCATTGATACTCTCACAGAACTGTTTTTATTGAACTGAGTGGTAGTATAATCAGGTCTAGACTGAGATAGGTGGAAGCCCTAGGTAAGGCAGTAATGGGACAACCCATTGAGCCAATATTTTTTACGTATTTTTAATACTTAGTGGAGATGGTAGAAAGTGGTTTCTAATAATGGGAATAGAATACAAATGCCTTTATGTTTAAAATAAGGATTTTATAACATGTACTTATTACATGCAAGTTTTGGAATTAGACAACTTCTTGGGAGGCATGTTAAAGTATTTAAAATACGAATAAAGTAAATCACGCCTTCCCAGTAAAGACATCAGGCCCATGTATTATTCAGATTCAGAATTTCAGATTCAAGTGCCTGAGTGATGGCTGGTCTCAGCTATAATTGCACTAAAATACTTACTCATATATACCACAAAAAACTAAATTGAGTTAGATATAAGGTGTGGTTTTTCTCCATTCCTCCATTTTTACCCAAGGGCACAATTTTCTTTAGCAGATTCTCATTTGGTAAGTTCAATTTCTGTTTTACCAGATACATATAAAGTTATATATATATATATATATATATATATATATATATAAATTTGAGTCAGCTGGCACTAGGTTTCCAATTTATCGATGACAATGTTTTAATGATACTAGTAAATTAGCAGCTCTGGAAAATACTTAGCAGGCTGGCGCCTTCAGCTGTGAGTGTGATATTATCAGCTATACTGAGGCCTGAATAAAGTTATTTTTGTGAGGACTTTTTAAATGATACTAATTTGTGTCATCATTATACAGACATGGAAGCAATTCCACTTTAGTCTTAATTCTAAGAATCACTTCTGATCAATTGGTATGTTTTTACCTTTCAAACACTACAAATCTAGACAATTGATTAGATTTCTCTTTTACTACTTGTTAACTAAAAAATTGAGCCAAATTAACAACCTATTCATAGAAAACTCATAGGCCTTTATGAGCAGAAAGAAACCTTAAAATTAACCTCATTCCTGGCTTCATTTTATGTTCCTACCATTATTTTTCTTTCCTACTTTGACTTAAGATATCTTGCTTTATTTTAGGTATCCTCATAAGTTGCCCTTAATCCTTTATGGCATGAAAAGAGGTACATATAAATAAGTCACCATAGTTTCTAACTTAGTAAAGACTTTGGTCATTAGCTTTTGCAGAGAGAACAGAGTTCTGAGGGAACAGAACATTATTTTGTGATAGTAGGGAAAGGGAGCAACGGTTTGAGCTTCTGCTCAGCAGGGAGAAGGGGGGCCTCAGTGAGCTAAGGGAGAAGGACTCTGTAGTTGAAGCTGCAGAGCACAGAAGACGAACTTGTCCTGTTTCACAATTCTGCGGGCGGTGGGCCCTTGGAGACTCAGAGCCATCAGATAAGTTTTTGCTGGAAATGTCTGTGGAAAATTGTTATATGCTTCAATTCTAGTAACAGCTACACTCTATTCATTTCTCCTGCTCTCCAACACATACACCTGAGGAGGTTAATTATACTGAATAACTAACATAACTGGTTCATGATCCTTCTTCTCTGATATTTCCCTTCCCACTGACAGACTGGTCACTGCCTGTTCTGTCTCCCTACTAAAAGCAGACTGAACCTAGTGTGGATTCTGGCCCAGAGTCTCTCTCCTATGAGAGTAGAGATGGGACTCAGAGATGCTAGCTGTACTCTGTTCATTGCTTGAAAAATTTGTGGGCCAAAAGTTTTATTCTGCTTATCCACAGAGCCAAGAAAACTGATCTGTAGTAAAAGGCCAAAATAAAGCAGGGCACATAGAACAGCAAGCTCCAGAGCTGGAGCTTCCTGAATTCCATCCCTCAAGAGGTCCAGCTATAGTTCCTCACTCTGTTTCCTTGTTAATATTCTCTTCCTACTGTAGCTGAGGAAGCTCAGGTAGCTGTCTACCACTCAGAGATGAATGATCACTCACAGAGATACTAGGCCTGAAAAATATGTGTCCAGTGGAAATCACCAAAGATGTTTAGGGATTTAAATACAACACTTATCCATTCAACAGGTGTTGCTGAGAGCTACTATATTTATCTTCACTTGAAATAAACCATTGAACCACTTATATAGTTGTCCCTCTGGGGCTAGCAAAGCCCCAAGAGAAGGTGATACATGCAGCCACATCATGTTTGCTCAAAGTCATGTGAATTTGTGTTTTTATATAGAGTCAAATGTTTTGGTCTTGTCTCTCCACTGGGAGCCAGTTTTGTAAAAGTCATACCTTATTTCATTAATTGACAATTGTCTAATTTATTGTGTCAGTGAATATGTATGTTGCTCATAAAAAAAATAAAAAAGCTATGTTATCTATTACTATGTTTTTGTTCCGAGAGATTAAGTAAACTAACAACTCTGTGTCTGGGATCTGGTTGGTTAAAATTACTTGTGGTCTAGTGGGTCTAGGAGTTAGTCATACTTCTTGACAAGTATACAGGTTGCAGTAATTCTCTTTGCAGTGAAGTAATGTTCAGCATTTTAGATTGTATGTGTCTCTAAATTATGTTTTTGTTCATTCTAAACAAATATCAGAAAATGGTCTGTTCAATGTATTTTGCTGATGAAACATCAAAACATAAATAACTGCTTTTAATAAAAGCTGAAAATACCCTATAACATTGTGTATGCAAAGAGAATGTGTATGAGTGATACGGGAACACATTCGCATACAACAATGCAGTCATTCTCATCCATGGTCTTGTGAGGCTCTTATATGCTGGCTAGGTTCCTTTACAGGAGAGCCACTTCTCTGTTTGCAGCATATACCAAGACTATATTTATCTTCACTTGAAATAAACCATTGAACCACTTATATAGTTGTCCCTCTGGGCCTAGCAAAGCCCCAAGAGAAGGTGATACATGCAGCCACATCATGTTTGCTCAAAGTCATGTGAATTTGTGTTTTTATATAGAGTCAAATGTTTTGGTCTTGTCTCTCCACTGGGAGCCAATTTTGTAAAAATCATACCTTATTTCATTAATTGACAATTGTCTAATTTATTGTGTCAGTGAATATGTATGTTGCTCATAAAAAAAATAAAAAAGCTATGTTATCTATTACTATGTTTTTGTTCCGAGAGATTAAGTAAACTAACAACTCTGTGTCTGGGATCTGGTTGGTTAAAATTACTTGTGGTCTAGTGGGTCTAGGAGTTAGTCATACTTCTTGACAAGTATACAGGTTGCAGTAATTCTCTTTGCAATGAAGTAATGTTCAGCATTTTAGATTGTATGTGTCTCTAAATTATGTTTTTGTTCATTCTAAACAAATATCAGAAAATGGTCTGTTCAATGTATTTTGCTGATGAAACATCAAAACATAAATAACTGCTTTTAATAAAAGCTGAAAATACCCTATAACATTGTGTATGCAAAGAGAATGTGTTTGAGTGATACGGGAACACATTCGCATACAACAATGCAGTCATTCTCATCCATGGTCTTGTGAGGCTCTTATATGCTGGCTAGGTTCCTTTACAGGAGAGCCACTTCTCTGTTTGCAGCCTATACCAAGAGCTGATGTCCAGTATCCATGTTCCCATTGAGTTTGCTATGTGGCTACCCAGTTAGACACTACATTTCCCAGCCTCCCTTCAGCTAAGTGTGACCATATAACTGAGTTCTGGTTCATGAGAAGGGAGTGGAAGGTATGTGCGCAATTTTCAAGTCATGCCTTTAAAAAGACACTGCTTGTCTGCTCCTTCTTCTGGGAGTGGATATGGTTTAAGAGACAGCTTTGACCAGTAAATAAAGGCTACCCTAGGGGATATAGAAGCAAGAAAATAGAAGAAACTTTGCTTCCTACACAACCCAAGTAGCAGAGTCATTACCGCATTCTCACCCCCAAATCACTTAACAGCTTAGACCTACACATGAGAAGTAAATAAACTTCTTTTTTGCGTTAGCTATTGTCATACTGATTTTGTTAAAGCAGTCCTACTCTACCTCAAATGAGGGTCTAAAATGTTTTTTTTTTTTTTTTATAGTGAAATGTAGACATAAAGTAGAGATAACACTTCTTGTGTTAAAAGCAGAATGTTGGAGCAGAGCCATCACAGAGCACCCATCAGTGGGCACAGTCACCTGAAACAAGATTCTAGAGCAAAGCTGGGGATGCCTTATTTCTGCATCCCCATTATCTGGAGCAGTGTCAGGCACATGTAGATTATTTTTGACTAAATGAATAACGGATTCAAAGCAAGCCAGGCAAGACATGCCAAGAATGGGTGGAAACTAAGTACCTGATATAAAAGAAATAGAATGTGGAAACTTTAAGCAATGTAAGCCAAAAAAGGGCATATAAATAATAATATTAGCATTAATGAGACTTAATGTCTGGCACTATACTAAAAGTTTTCTTTTCACATTTAATCTTCACAAAAACATGAGGTAAATATTATTACCCTCATTTTACAAAAGAGGAAATTGAGGCTTTGAACGGTTGTGGCTATCCCAGAGTTTTGTAAGGCTTTGAACTCAGGCCATCAAATTATGCTGCATGTGAATGCACTAAAACATATTCCCAAGCCCATTGTAAAACCAGTAGATAAAAGGAGCAAACACCTTCCTTAGGGTGCTTAAGGATGAGGTTGTTTGTCTGTGGCAAAAGGGTGGTTTTGACCTATCAAGAGATGTTTAGGGTTGAGAGAAAGAAAATTATCCTTGAAAATATGGTGATTTATAGTAAAATACTTTTTATATAAACTTCTTAGGTTTTTGATAAAATTGTTGAAGGAGCATGGTGTATAGAAAGCCCGGAACGAGATTAGGACTTCCGTGTGACCTTGAGTAAGTTCTTTAAATTCTTCGAGACTTGATTTTCTTGTCATTCTCCAAAGGACTAGACCAGCTGGGAGCTCAGGTTGTAAGCAGTTCTAACTCATTGTTTTGCTATAATCCCTGATCAGCTTCGAGAAGAATATAACGGACCTTTAGATGAGAGTGGGCTCTTTTGGGCTTTTACAAGTCATGTGGCCACTTATCTGACTGGTGTCCAGCAGTTCAGGGGCATAGACTTGTGATGAGCAAGGCAACACCTAGAGAAAATGTGAGAAGTCAAGCAAAGTTGATCTAGATGCTTCCTCAATTTTCAGGTTTTAATCTTTTCTTGTCTCACCTGCTTCCTAGTCACCTCTCCTCCCCCTGCCCTCCAGAATTTTCTCATTGGAGTTTCTCGTAACATTTTTCCATGGAGTCTTCTCTCCTCAGATGATGCCTAAGCTTTTAGGCATTTTCAAATCTATTCTCCAAACATCTGTATTTCACTTTCATCATTTCACAGCTGCTAATTTGCTAACTAGTCAGTTGAAGAAACTAATCAGAATCATATATGTTGGCTAGGCTCCTTTACAGGAGAGCCACCTCTCTGTTTGCAGCAGGTACCAAGAGTTGATCTCCAATGATCTACCTTCCCTTTGAGATTAGCATGGGGATAGTGGTTGATAATAGCCTAATCCCTTCTCATATAACAGGGATTATTCAGGGACTTTGCCCTAAGAATGTAATGGGGCAGACTTAGAGGAGCTTTTGGGGTTTGCCTAAGCAAGTTATATTTAAGACCAGATCTGAATTAAAAACTTAAACATACATACTGTCAGAGAGTTTTCTTCAGTTCAAGCCAATGTAGCAAGTATTAATTAAATGTGACCATGTGGCGAGGGTTGATTTTTTTTTTTTTTTTTCCACTCTCAGCTCTAGTTCAGCTCTCAGGACAGTTCAAGCAATTGTAAGATTCATTTTTAGAAGGGGTTTCTGTACTTACTTGCTGCCTCTTTCTCAAGTCTGGTAACCTGGAGAGTATAATCTAAATAGAAACCCAAGATCCCCATTACTTCTTTCTGTCTTATTCCCAGAACAAGTCTCAAGAGATCGGCCTCCTGCTTCCCATTTTACAGACTTGACATGAGCCCTCTTAGAGCTCCAGAATGACAAAAACTTCCTAAAGAAAAGTGTTGACGTAAAGAGAAAGGAAGAGAGTACAGTGATAAGGAAGTGGCACAGCTGTTTAATCAGTGTGTATAATAAAGATATATGTTTTCTCGGAAGTAGGGAATTGTAACATCATGGTAAATGCCATGCTACATTTAAACGTTAACTGCCACGAGCAAAAGATTTAAAAGTTTTCACAGAGATAACTGTTTTGAACTAGGCTCTGAAGGATGAATAAGAGTTTGACAGTTTAAGCAGCAGGGGAATTCCGGGCCCAGGAAAGTGCATGAGCAAGAGTCCACAGGTGTGAGCATGCATGGAGCATTCAGGAAACAGCATGGAATGAGGTGGGGCTGGGAGCATAGGATACGTGGAACTAGAGTTGGAAGGTGAACTAGAAAGGTAGGATACTGATAATAGAGCCTGTGTACTTGGCCTGAAGAAATCGAATAAATGAGAATAAATGGAAATGAGTCTGGACATTTTCTGGGACCTGAGAAGCATTAATACTGTACGGAAACCTGATGGGAAAGTCTTAGAGTAGTTGAGAAATATAGACTCTATTCCTGGTTTTGTCTAAACTAAGATTATTTGTTGGTAGATTTGCCATGAAAGATGTGGGAACTTGACCAAGGGACCCCAAATCCCTCTCTGCCTTTCTCTGGTTTTAGGAATGTCAAACATAAGCTAATATAGTTCTGTAATGGTGCCACCCATGCCCCCAGGATGTGGTAAGGGGGACCGTTATTGAGCTACCATTATTGGTCTCTGCCTAAGTACCTTTAGAATAGTGACTATTTTACTTTATTTTCTTCTCTTACTCTCCAGGAAACACTGGCCAAGTCAGAGTGTTATGTTTCTTTACTGGAAAGCACTGAATATTTAATTGAAGTATATGACATCAATCTAAAAACTTTGAGGGAGGTAGGGGTGTGTGTGTGTGTGTGTGTGTGTGTGTGTGTGTGTGTGTGTGTGTATGTGTATGTGTGTAGAAACTGCCACTATGTCTAGGAGTCATTTCAGAAATTTGAACTAAAAGTTTTTCTATACCCTGGCAATAAGTGTGGCACCTGTTTTGGGTAGCTAAGGGTGAAGAGTGGTGCAGCTAGTGTTGCCATAAGCAGACACAAGGCAACTAGAGGTGTTAGATGTTTATAAAAACCATCCTCTTGCCCTTCTTGGATTGTAGCCAAATCCACCTGTGAGTAGGGTACTTTATAGAGCAGTCACTGCCATGGAGGGAAAGACTGTGGCAGTCAGGCTGACCTGGAGGAGAATCCCAGCTTCGTCCATATCAGCTGTATGATTTGAGTTGCTTAACTTTTGAGAGCCTTGGTTGCCTCATCCTTAAGATATTCTTTATAGGTTTACTATTAAGATAAAATGGCAATCAAATATATGAAAATGCCTGGCTCATTGTGAAAGTGCTTAGTCAGTTGTAGAATTATTTCTTTCTACTGAATCATAACTAGCTGCCAAAATATCTTACTCGGTTCCCTTCTTTAGAATAAATCATCCCAGTTCTTTAAACCTTTTGACTGAGTCATTTCCCCAGCCTGTTATTATGTGTGTGGCTGTTTACAGACCTTGCCTTGGTTCTTTGGTGACACTTGAGAAGAGCGCAAGTTTTTAGGAGCTGACAGCCACAGTTACATGCCCGTTTGTCTTATTCTCGCCCATCACACTCCTTCCACTTCCAGTATCCTCCCTCCTCCTGGGATGCAGGCCAAGCTGAGAAGCTCTTAGCCACCACCCCACCCCTTCCCAAGTCTGGGTGATGACTAGTCCTTACAGCAGCCACTCCTGAGACAAGCTGTTGGCAAGGTTTCAGCTGCTACCAAAATGCAAATCCTGCCCTTGCAGTTTCTTCATTTCTGGGGATGAGGCAGTCATAAGAAGAGAGGGAGGGGTTCTCTGTTGCAAATCCATCTGTAGCATTTAATTTCAGTAATGGATAGAATGACTCTGTCTAAATTTTTTGAGAGTCCAGAATTGACACCATTGCCACACCGTCCCCAATAAGGTATAACTAATGCAAAACCAATGCATGGCTGGACTTCCAATTCTGGACAGTTACTCCAAATGGAACTGAACTGAAATACCAATTTTTGTGCTAAATGTGACCAAAAACTGCTGAATAATGAAAAAAATCTGAGAAAGTTTTCTTCATTACATGAAAACAATCACATGCTTGTTTAATTGATATTTCTAGCCAACATTCAAGTGCCTATTGTGTGTCAGCTGCCTATTGTCAGTGTGTCAAGATGCTATTCTTAGGGACTTAATGTGTGTTATCCCATTAAATGAGAATATTTGCAATATTTACAATATAACTAAGTCTGTGCAGTTACATTTTTAGTCTCACAATATTTTCCACCAATGTCAAAACTGTGGCAGCATCATTTATGCCTTTGTCTGGAGCAGAATCAGATTTCATGAATGGAGTCTTGAGATAAGCCTATTATTCATATGTAGCACCATAGCCTTCATGGTAACTGAATTTCAGGTTAGAGTAGAAACAGGCAGAGCAAAGTACCTTTGTAGGAGACTGAGAAAGAACTGTCAAAGAAGGAAAACCAGGAAAATGTTGCATCACAAAATAAAGGCAACCAGTCCGTGTCAGATGGAACAGATAAGCCAAATAAGACAAGGTCCGAAATGCTCTCCATTAGAGCTGGCAACAAGGTCATTGGTGATCTTGGAGAAAATATTTTCAGCAAAGTGGTGGGGTGGAAGTTAGGGTGCAGTAGGATGAAGACTAGATAGTGACTCTATCAAAAACATTTTAGAATTCCCATTACTATTTAATTTCAGTAATTCTTATTCTTTCCACTTAAAATGTTTGAATGCTAAGAATGTGCTTGAAACCTTATTTTTGCTAACTCCTTGTGTCTTTTCAGAATGTTTATAACATTGAAATGATGGTGTGGTGGTGGTGATGTTAAGATGAGATTCAGAAATGGAAATTTCCATAATAGAAACCAGAAAAATTCCTGGCTTTTGTGTAGTTTTTGACTCTTATAATCATATACTACTAAAATTTGTCATAAAGACCAGCAGGGGACCTACAAACTTGGTTTCTTGGCAAATTTTAATCTTTTTAGAGAAAGGTCAAATCAAATTTTACTTGAAAACTTCGACAAGAAAACTGAATTTGGAAGATCCTTTTTGAGATGGAGTTATTAATGTGCTTAAATCCCATGCCAAATTTTTATTCTCCTTGTTATACTCTTATTATAGTTTTTTTAAAATTTGCTTTGTGATTTCCTAATGCAACTTGGTTGATAATTGGATTACATTTCAGGTAATGCATTCTATTAATTATTTTAATGCACATTCTGAGTGCAAGGAAATGTTCAGAAGCTTAAAAATCTAAGTCATATAATAGACTCTTAAAGGAAGTTTTTTAGTTTACTTTTTAATTCAAAACTGACATGTCTCTACTCAAAACTATAAATTTTTAAAAAGAATTCCTGTGCTTTTCTTCCTCACCCTTATCCTGAAAATGGGGCAAAATGAAACCAAACAACGACAAGTCATTAAAATATTTGTTTGACTAATGAACAAAGGAATGAATTCTCTGAGTTCTATGCAGGAACTGTGGGATTAGCCTGAGTCACAGTACCATTTCTGGGGGTTATTGTTTCTGCTGAATTTTTCTTGAGTAGAGAGCATATGCTTGAGTATGTTCCCTCAGTATAGATATGATATGACACCTCAGGATTGGGAATTGTTTTGAAAGAAGTTTTTAAAAAAATTTTTTTTTTGCATTTGCAGAAATGTTGATGATCACTGAACTAATCCAGATCACCTCTGGAAGGAAATTTAATTCAAGACTGTCCCCTTCATATTACTAGTTACTTGGACAGTATAAATGAGTTCTCCTGCATGCTACAGATGCTAACTTGACAAGACCTTCCTTTCTATTCTCAATACCATAAATTAAATGAAATATGCTAGCAAGAAGTTACTTCTTACGGCTTCCTTGCTCCTAGAGCTTCTCTTTGTTTAAAAAAAAATAATAAGAGGGGGTTATTAGGACAGTAGCCATGAATGGAATTTAGTTCTTGACTTCCCCCCATCTATTGTGTTGAACTAGTTATTTTTTTCTTTTTCTACCCACATGAAAAATTAATTACTATCTTTGCTGAAGCTGTCAATTAGTTGACTAATAACCAAACTGGTTTTCTCCTATAACCAAACCTTTCAACAAAGTATATTTCTAAATGTTAAAAAGTACAGTTCTTATTACAAATGCCATATGACTTCATACATGGAATATGAAAAACATGATCTTTGGTTTTCATATCTTATGATTTAACTAAATGCAGGAGGCTTTAAATGGCAGAGTCTAAAACTCAAAGATAGACTCATCCATGGTCTTGGACATCAAGTATTCAAGTAGGCCATGTGAAGAAGTTTTGCAGATGTTTTAGTCCAGGTTCACCAGAGAAACAGAACCAATAGGAGATACACACACAGACACACAGACACACACACACACAGACACACACACACACACACACACACACACACACACATACTTATTGAAGCTGGAAAGCCTGAAATTTGTAGGGCAGGCCAGCAGGATGGAAACTTGGGCAGGAGTCATTGTTATCGTCTTGAGGCAGAAGTTCTTTTTCTCCAAGAAACTTTAATTTTGGCTCTTAATACCCTCAACTGATTGGGTGAGGCCCACCATATTATCTAAGGTAATTTGCTTTACTTAAAGTCAACTAATTATAAATATTAACCACATCTACAAGATGCCTTCACAGCAACACCTAGATTAGTATTTGGTTAAATAGCTGGGTACTATAGTTCAGCCAGTTTGACACTTAAAACTAACCATATGGCAGGTATGGTAAAGAGCAATATGGACTCAGATGATACTGCTTCATGCCTTTGTACCCTTGTACAAGCTATAACCACCATCTGGAATGCACTCCTTCATCTTGTCCTCTTATTCCTTCGATAAGTTTTCTACTTACTCATTCAGATTTCACCCCCTTACTAAAGTATAGGCCATGGGGATGGAAAGAAGTTGGAAGATGCAAGAGCTATTCAGGAAGGAGAATCAGTGGGACTCTGTGACTGATTTTGAAAGTGAGAGAGGGAAAGGAAATGTGGGATAACTCCTAGGTGCCTACCATGGGCAAAGTGACGGATGTTGTTATTCACTGATGCAGAAAATGGAGAAGAAAAATAGACTTGGCAAAGAAGACGATCATTAAGTTGGGACATATTGAGTCTCAGTTTCCTGTGAGTCATGGTGAAAGTGTGTAGAGGAAAGATTAGTTTTCAGGATAGAGATCTGAATTAAACATACAGATCTGAAACATATCTTATATAAATGAGAATTGAAACCATGGGAATTGAAGAAGTCACACAAGGAATAACATGGAGTGACAAGAAGACCAAAGGCAGAATCTTGGAAAAATATGAACAGGAAAGAAACAGGCAGAGCAAAGTACCTCTGCAGGAGACTGAGAAAGAAGTATCAAAGAAGGAAAACCAGGAAAATGTTGCATCACAAATTAAAGGCAACCAATCAGCCTCAGATGGAACAGATAAGCCAAATAAGACGGGGTCCAAAATGCTCTCCATTAGAGCTAGCAACGAGGTCATTGGTGACCTTGGAGAAAATATTTTCAGCAAAGCAGTGGGGTGGCAGTTAGGGTGCAGTAGGATGAAGACTCGATAGTAGAAGCAGCGAGTGTAGACAAATCTTTCATTGATGAACATCCTCTCTGTATAAATAGCATAGTTTTTGGATTCTGGCAGTCTGAATTCCATCAGGAGATTGCAGATACAGTGATTTAAACAGGGGAAGTTTAACAAACAATTATGATTGTAGAATAACTTTAGGATATGAGAATACTTTTTATGGTATCCCAGGGCAGAAAGAGATGGACAAACTTGGAAGGAACCCTCTCTCCAAGGATGCAGTTCAAATCTCATTGGAGAATGTGTGTTTGAACCCACTGAATGGCAGAGAAGTTTGTTGACTTGCTTGTCAGAGCTGGTATGCAGTCAAAAGAGGAGCAGGAATGAACCCTCTGGAGTGCAGGCAGGGCTGTCAAGCCACACCTGGTGTCCAGTGCATGGGTGTGCAGTGAGAATAGGACACTAGACCTCCTGCAGCCCAAGAGTCTGGTGTCTCTATGGAAAAGAATGTGAGGTTGGGAGAAGTGCAGCATGAAGAGGACTGTGGGAGACACACCTGGGGAGGAGGTGGGTATAGTCAGGGAGCCAGTGCCAGTGGAAAGCCTGGAACACAGGATGTCCATATGGAGAGGGCAGCAGGAAGGTGACTACCACCCATGCTGGAGCTGCAGTGTCCCTGGGGGGCAGTGCCTTGTGCGTGAGTGGCTGGGGCCAAGTACCATCGGTTGTTCTCATACCTACACTGCTAATCTACCATGCTATAGCCAGAAATCCCAGAAGAGCCCCTTCCTCCTGCAATGTCCTGTTCTCTTTAACAAAGAAATGCTTAAAGTAATTCCATCCATTATTACAGAGCATATATTTGAAGGTGAATTTGGAGCCTAGAGATAATCAATTGATACTGGCATAGAAACCATGCAACTTGCTACTTTGTTTACCAAAGATCTTTCTTTCCATCTCTAGTAAAGATGAATGAGATAGGACTGAGGAGGCACTAAATTGGAAGATCATGAATTTTTAACAGCTCCAGTGCGCCGAATTGTTTGCTGTTTAAGCAGTTTTTAGTCACTCTGGTATCCAAGCAAAGAATTCAAATAAAGCATCAATCTAGATTTGCTTTTTGTTGTGGGGGGTTAAGCTGGAGACCTTGTGTCATGTGCCATGGTCTTCAGTGAAAGAATGGAAGTTGCCAGGAAACAGTAAATGACATTACCAAGGAGGAAAAGAAGTGGGACAGTGGAATAATGAGCCTCTAGTAGGGTAAGCTCTTACCTCTAGTAGAATGCGGAAGATCAGCAGTTTGGAAGCCACTGAGGGAAGCTAGGAGGAGGCCTAAATATGAATTCAGTTAGCAATGGAATAAAGGATCTAGCGACCACAGTATAAGGGAAGGGAATGGTCAGTAATAGACTGTACCTGAGGCGAGGTATTCCATAGCAGTAAGAGTGTGACAGGGAAGGGTGCCAGCCCTTTCATTAGGGAGTTTAGGAAAAAAGCATGAATGACAGTGATTCAGCTCAAATGTCCTCCCTTTGACATAAGTCTTTTTGGTATTTGAAGTGTAGTTCTGGTCTCAGAGATGTGATGAGGGCTGCGAAAAGGCTTGCAAGAGCCCAGTGAGGGTCGCATTCAGAGTGGGACTTTCTCAGTGTTCAGGAGTGGTCAGAGTCCTGCTTAGGGATCCAGGATGCTTGGGAATTATTTATTTAATTCGTTGTTTTTAACTTAGACATTCTTTTAGTATAAGAATAATTGAAGAAACTGGAAAGTGAGAAAAAAGGAAAAAATAATAATTCCCACCCTAATGTAACAATTTAGGAGTTTTTCCTTTTAAGGCTTTTTTTTTTTTTCTGTGTACATTTTAAAATATTGCTATATTACTAGTGATACAGAATTTTATGTCTTTTAACCTGATAAATCGTAAATGTTCTTTATGTTGCTACATGGTCTTCATAACTATAATTTTAAAGGTTTGTGTAATAGTTCATTTGTTGGATGCATTTCATTTATTTATTTTTCTGTTGTTGAACTGATTGCCTCAGAATTGTCAACAAATTGCTCAGTGAAGTATGATTTGTGAACATGACTGTGTACGACAATTCGTTTTTGTGCCAGAGTCAATATTTTTTAAAATTCTGGTTTCAAAATCATAGCTATTCATAAAAGGTTCCTAGGCTACATTTTGGATTCAATGTATCTTTGATGACATCATAGTGGACTGTCTTTTCTTTAAGAGGGAGGCATACAACTCCATCTGATGTTCTTTGACTCAGCATCAAAGGCTTTTATGCATTTACAAGTAAGAAGTGAAAGAACATAAAAGAGCTCAGTGTCCTTAGAAATAACACATTTCTATAGTGGCTATAGATCTGGAAGCTTATTCAGTATGAGCATTTCTCACACCACCCCCACACCTATTTTCCACAATTCAACTGTAGCCGCCTCTCTCAGTGTTTCAGTTCTCACCTGCACAATTGGATAAAATATTAAAGTGGAGTAAAATAAACTCATAAGTGTGTCTTAGAATGGAGTGTAGATACCATCTATAGAAACCCAAGATTTAAAGTAAATAGGTTCTTTGGCAGGAAGCCATTCCTTGAGGAGACTGGATATTCTCACCGTAGAACTAAAGAACAAGGAAGGGACCAGGGGTGTGAGGAAGTCTGAAGTAGTCAGTGCTCAATATGTGAATCGCTGGCTTAGAGGCCTTATGCTCCCTGGGTCAAGGGACAGGATGGGTCTCAGAATCTGGAATGGAATGATAGCATGCCTACTCGTTGGAGTTGAGCAGTCTTACCTGCTGGGAAGTAGAACCAAGTGGTCAGTCCTTCCCACTAACTTTGTTAGGGATGTGCTAGAGCTGACTTGTACTAGATCCCAAGAACTGACTGTTCAATTTTCAGGAATTTTGCAGCTAATAGACTCATGTTAGTAGTTTGAAATTAGCTGTCATGGGAGTATGTACACCACAGAAATCAGCACCATAAAATTACACTACAGAAATGCTACAAATAAGGGCTCCCCGCTCCCCTCTTCCCCCCACCACAGCAGATTTGGTTGTTAAAAATTAACCAGCACATCTCTGATGGCACCTCCACCTTTATCAATAGGCAACTTGGAGTCAACTTCTCTAAGCCTCAGTTTTCTCATCCATAAAATGTGAAACCTAGAGTTTAGATCCGAAAGAGATTTCAGAAATTATATCATGGATGCTATTAGCTCTGACTAGAAAGTATACTTTTTTTTTTCTCAGAGACAGAAGCCCCGTAGGCATTTATCACTATCACTTGGTAAGATAATCAGAATGGCTCAGTCTGAAGCAGGATTCTTGGCAGGTGAAGACTGAGGTGTTGTAGAGTTTGTCATATTTTCATAACTCACGATGATGGGCCATGCAGATACAGGAAATCTAAGTCTCGGAGTGAAGGCCTGGACTGGGAGCCCAGATAGGCCAATGAGATTAGAAGAGGTTCAGTCATTCCAGGAAGAAGCAGGTGGGTTTTGTGGTTTGATGGGTAGGGTGGTATCTGGTAGTTTGAGCTGAGAACATATAAGGTTCAAACCTAGGCCAGAAGCAGAGTTTTCATTCAAACAGGTGAGATAGTCATCTGACAGAGTCCAGGTGGGAGGACAGTAGATATCAGAAAAAAAAAAAAAAATCAGTTTTCAGAGCTTGATCCTTAAGGTCAGGGAAAATAGATATAATCATTTACAGCACTGGAGGCTCCAGGACCTATTTCAAATTGCCTAGCCCACACCCTACATATACAAAATCAAAGCTTGGCATTTGCCAATATAATATTCTGGAATGGAGAGTCCACCATAATGGTATAGTGCTGGGGAAATGGTCTTGGTTCTTAGTCCAAAGAAATCCTTGAAAGGTATCTTAGGAAAAAAAAGTGGGGCGGGTGGGGGTGGGGGATATACTTTTCCCCTGGATTCTTCTTTTTATGATATGTTAACTTCTACTTCGATGCTTTTTTCTTCATTCCAATCAATGTTGCAGTTAATTTTGATTGCAGAAATCTATCTCAGAATTGGCTTGCTGCCTGAAGATGACCATAACTAAGTTCACTAGTCTTTCTTTATATTCTAGCAGTTACAGGAGTGGTTAAATCATGTTTGGATTGAGCAGTTAAAAACAAATCCCTTTTCATTTAAGTACAGATATATAGGTGAGGAACTAGAACTCTCTTAGGCACCATGATCAGATGAGGACTGGCATCAAGATAGGAATCTGGTCTCTGAGGAACAGATACTGATGGAGGGGGCCAAAACTGGAGCCCAGCTAGTGGGGACTGGAATTTTTAATTCAGAGAGAGTCTCAGATCACCTTGATTAGAGACAGCATTATTTCAAGAACAGAAAGTGAATCTTCAGGTGATGTGGATTTGGGGAAACACCATGCACTGTATTATTACAGAAGAATTGGTTTAAAATAGTCTCATTTTTTTCTAGTAACTAAGTAATGGAAGAAAGATGTTGTGTCCACAAGTATTACTAGTAATAGCTAATTAATATTATTCTCCCGTAAATCATGGCTCATTAGCCATAGTTAGATCATTATAAGTTTTCTAGTAGCTATGTCAGAATTCTCCACCTTATAAGTCTGACATGTGAAGACACACTTAAGTTTATTTTATATATAATTTGTATGTGATATCTTCAGTGTTGGAAGGTTGATTCATTTCAGTTGTTTACCCATGTGCCTTAGTTTATGCTAATTTTTGTCAGCGTCACCTTTCTTTATTCCCTCCCTGTTGCCAAATTCATAGATCATGTATTTATTTGTAATCCCATTAATTTCTGTTACAGAGTTAAATTATCCACATCATGCCAAGTTAACCAGTATTTGGAAAAATTAATACCTAAAAATTTTTTTTGAGTTTAGATTGTATAAAAGAGAATTTGACTCACTATAATTTAAATGGTATTTGATAAATATTTATTAGGTAGTTTACTACCTAAATCATACATTAACTGCAAGTTTTTTTTTTTAGAAATCCAATAAGAGTTTCGCACAATATTTTTTCTTTCTGAATTATGGGATGCATTTTGCATATGCTTTCGCATATTGAGATATAAAATGTGTTATGAAAATATTGATATCATGGATTTATATAGTCAAATTTTCCCTTCAGGACATCTACATTATGGCAAATGCTTTTCAGCTTGTTCAATAATAGAAACATAAAATTTTGATTAGTAAGGGTCTCAGAGTCAATGGGAGAAAGAGTGAACTTGGGCCACTGGACACAAATTCTACCCTACCATTTACTGAACAATACTAAATCTGTATGACCAACATGCTAATTATAAAAGATGCCATCTGTGATGTTCACTCAAGGAAACATGATTAGGGTGAACTAATAAAGTTGAGATGAGGACAGTGCACAGCCTGAAATTAGGCATAGTGTGTTATTAGTCATGGGTGCTAAAGGCAATGGGAAAAAATGTATTAGTAGAAAAAGGAAGGTACATGGCTAGTGTAAAATACTGCTGCCTACAGAGTTGAAACCATTTTGTCTTAAGAAAGTATATTTTATCTGGCTCTGTGGTTGTTGAAAAATTGGGGAATTGATTGATTGCACTTCACAAGTGATGGACTGTGTGGAATGTACCAAATGAGCATTAATGTAAAACAGCTGTTTGTATATTCCATTGCCAGCATCAAGGAGGCCAAATAAAATTAAGATGCTCTGGCATAAAACAAAGACATCATTGTAATCATCAGGATGCTTTTACACACTGTTATAAGATTATTGTGTAATTGTCTGACCCTCTCGATAAATTCTTCTCTGACACTGAGCAAGTTCTTTTGAGAAATTAAACATTGATGTTTTAATCTTGAAAGACCGAATGACTTTTCTAAGTCAATAGTCATGCAAGGCAGGCATCAGTGGTGGAAGAGGGGAATTTCTCTCTCAGTCTTATACAGTAGCTTTAGCTTTTTAGTGCTTTCTTCCTTCATCCAATGGTGTCACAACATCTATGCCCACCACACCTTGACACCATACTTCAATTCCTGAGGATGCTGGACAATTCTGAACAGTTTGTAGTTATCATTGTTCATATTTCATAAATGTTTCTACATCTAAACAACAAATAAGCTAACTTAATTCCAGCCTCATTAATTATTGTTCACAGCCAATTGAACATAAGCCCTTTTCAGAAAGATTCTGGAATAAATTAGGAGTATTTGGTTTTAAAACAATCTTGGTCAGACCAGCCTTGGTCAAACCAAACTAGTCAAATTTTCCTTGCCTTCTGAAGTTTGAATTCTTCATTAACTAGAGTTAAGGTAGAAATTTAACCTCCAAACCAGATGAATTTGTGTAAGTACCACATTCTTTAGCAGGCAAAGCATATTTGAAACTTTTATCCTTAATTCAGCTATCTAGCACCTAAGAGGTTATGATTGTTTATTTGAAGGTTACAGGAAACTTTCAAAGATATTATCTATAAAACCACATGAAAAGTCTGCTATAAAGTTAATAGTTAATTCAAAATATTTCTGCCCTCAGATTTTAAAACTTTTCTGTTTAGGAGGAAAATGGATTACTTTATGTTTTAATCATAATTTCAATTTATTTTTTAATCATTAAGTGTTTATGAAGTTTCCAGGAGGTACTAGTGAGGTGTTACTGAAACCAGATCGCCATTTAAAAAATGATATATCTTTGTACTAGTTTAAGACTTTTGCAGATTACCTTTCTATCATCTACCATGATAAATAGGAATACTGAACTCTGTAATTCCTGCTGCTCTCTGGATGTGCTTGAGGATGGGTTTGCAGTGTTTGAGATGGACAGATGAAGGCAGTTTCAGTAACCAGGTATCAAGAAATAGAGGGTCACTGCTTGGGAAATGGGAGAAAGTTTTATCTGATTGAGAGCAGAAAAGCAGAACTGTAGAGTTTATCTTCAAAGTTAAAGATTTAGAGTTTGGTTTTGACTTGAGAAATGTACAGATCAAGGTTTAATTCTACAACTTTGGACACATTGCAATGATGGACAGGCCTGTGGAAGTTTCACCAGCAATTCTAAGGTTGTCACCAGAAAATATGGAATTGGGGAAATATGAGTAAGATAATATGACTTACTTCTAGAGTGGAGAAGTACTGTATAGAAATAGGAATACGCTCTCTACCTACCCATGTTTTTAAGTCTGTTTGTTGCAATACCATGGTTAAAAAGCATTTCTTTTAAAAACTCTGGTTTGTACCTTCACTAGTTTGGCAATTCAGTTTTCTAAAATATGTGTGTTCACCTTATTTGCACCTATAACTGGCACAGGCCTTTTTCACTGCTTTCAATCCCATTTGTTTCAACTTGAATTTAGCTGCTATTTTTAACCCAAGTGTTAATTGCCTCATTAACACCATAAGGCTTCTCCCACAGTAGTTCAGTGCTTCCAAGCAGCAATTAATTTATCCTGGCCTGAGTGATACCTCTGGCCATTCTGGCACTCTCCAGCTCTTCCTTAACTTTTTCAAAGGAACGCCTGTGCCTACTCCCAGTGGCTTTTAATTCTTTCGTCGATGGCTCTTTCTCCTAAGCGAAGGCTACAATTCCGTTTAAAGGGCACAGATTCTTATTATTTAGGAAACCATATTTAAAGGACTAAGACAGATTACAAGGTCAGTTTACATAGTTCACAAATGGCTAATGTGATGGGAGTGGGAGATAAAGATGTAACATTTCCAAAGGCCTTACACGCATCAGGAATTCTAAAAAGCACGTCATTTGCTCTCACATTTAGCATTTACAATACCTACATAAGTCGATTATCCAGTTTTAGAAAAGAGGAAATAGAGGCCCAGGCTCACAACCTCCAAGAGGTAAAAAAACTAGGATTTGAATATAGATCTGCCCAACTCAGACTGTTGCGCTGTTAGGAGGTAAAAGAGTGAGAACAAGATTATAGACTGGACAAAATGGGGAAGAGAGTGGAGCTGACTGATACTGTGTTCATGTCACGGAGTGAGCCTCTGTATTTCATCGTTCGTATGCTTAGCACTTCAAGTTCAAGTATTATTAGAAGGTAAACTTCAACAAGCAAAACGGCCATATGAGAGAACCACAAAGAGAACTTATTTCTCAAGACTTTTCTGGAGAGCCTCAGACTAAGAACAAACAACTTGGGCTAAAAATTTAAGCTTGACCACAGAGATTCCTTAGTATGATATGCTGGAAATTTTTTTTTTTTTTTTTTTTAAGGAACTTTGATCTCCTTCCCACTTCAGAAAAGCCGTTAAGTCTCCACAAAGGACTGCTGAAAAAGCAAGGATTTGGGTAAAGTCCATCCTATTAATTTTGTCATTAATTCTAATGAATCATTCCCATAAAAATACAATTCTTTCTCTTTGCTTTTGATGATTATTAGGGATAGAAAGATTTGTGATCAAATATTTTAAACTAGAGTAAGTGGCGGTATTGCTATCATAAACACACAATGAATACACTTAATGACCTCATGTAGTAATTAAAAAGTTTGAAAAACCTGGGAAGGGAAAATATGATTCTGAGAACAGAGCACTCTGAAAGTTCTTTTTTCCTTAATAATAATAGTAATGGTAGTAGCTAACACGAGTTGTGTGCTTCTTATATGCCAGCGACTTTTCTAAGTGCTTCAAATGTGTAATTCCCTTAATTTCTCATAAGAACTCTATGAGATAAATACTATTATTATCCCCATTTAACATATAAGAAGTGAAATAATTTATCCAGAGCCACACAGCAGGAAGTCATAGAGCTGGGGTTCAAACCTAAGCGGCTTCTTAACAACTGTGCTATGTGGGAACACCATTACGTTTCTCTGGATTCAGTTAATTAAGTCTTCAGGCTCACAGAGGTCATGTTTTCTAATATTTAGGAAGATATCTAGGCCTCCCGACAGAAAAAATATTTAACATAAATTGTCAGTGCCCAACAACTACTCAAGAGGAAAACCACATGATGGTTTAGAACAAATCTGCTAATGTTCTGTAAAGGGCCAGATGGTAAATATTTTAGGCTTTGTGGGCTATATAGTCTCTGTCACAACCACTCAGCTCTGCTATTGTAGTGCAAAAGCAGCTATGGATAGACGATATATAAAGCAAATGGGCATATATGTGTTCCAATAAAACCTTATTAAAAAAATAAACAGTGGGCCAATTTGGACCCAAATGCTGTACTTTGCTGACTCTTGATCCAGAGCATTGGTTTTTAATGTATGATCTGGAGCATCACCTGGGCACTTGTTAGAAATGAAAATTCTTGGGTCCCCACCCCAGACCTACTGAATCAGAAACTTTGGGGGGGGGTGTCTCACCTCTGTGTTTTAACAAAGCTTCCAGGTAATTCTGATTCATGCTATAGTTTGAGAACCACTGATCTATTGAAAAGGAACTAATTTTTTTGAGTATTAAGTAGAAGAGCTGAGACCCAAACCAATGGTTGCTGGACTCCAAAATATACCTTAGCTAACATATCTCCAAAATAATCTTGGAATCATTCTATTCTCACCTGTTGAATGGACAATTGAAAGAATTAGGTTACCAGATGTATTAGAGAAACTTATCCCAGTGTATTTCTCAACGCTCCCAATTCAGTATGCTTTCTTCTGCACCCCGTGGGAACTGCAAAGTGAGCAGAAATCCCCTTCAGTGATTACACCTGAACAGGCAATTCCCGGCACTGCCTGGACTGATGGAAAACCTCTACTCCTTCTAAGGGAAACCCAACAGATTTCACACTACTAGGGCAGAAGCTGGAATTTCCTAGTTATCGCACCATTACTTGCATTTATGAACATCATGCTGGAATTTCATCCAACCTCTCCCCAGTTCCCTGATGTAAAGGCATAGAGATGATCTCAAATGTGTATTAAAGATTTAATGGAGAAGAGAGAGGAAAATATTTATTGATCATCTATCAATGCTAGAAATTATTCTACTTTGTATATATTAACTCAAATAACCCTTTAAAGAACTAATGAGGTAAGACTTATACAATTATATAATATAGGTGAGAAAACTAAAAGGTAAAATAAATGTGACTATATGGACTCTGTGTAACTTCAAAACTCTTTCTTCCTCCCATGCTGCCTGCTGCCGAAATCCTGGATGCCCCCTACTGCTTAATGACCTCATTCATAATTTAGGGAGCTAATCATCTGTCCTCTATCGTAATAGAACTGAGATATCTCAAAAAGCACTGTAAGTTTTTAATTGAAGAGCAATGTGTTCAAATTTCGATTTTACCTCCAAAAGAATTGTTTTTAATGCAAGTCAAATCAATGTGAACAAATGCAATTGAGTAAGAATGAATTTGAAGGCTATTTATTAACACTCCTCAGAATTTAGCATTTTGGAACATAATAAAAGATCACTTTGTTATAACATCTTTCCCTACCCCCAGCTTCAATGTTTTCTCATACATAACACTTAAAAGTCCCAGCCAGAGACCCATAAAGCAATATTTTCCCCCATGTAATGGTTTCCTACTCATAGAGTTCAAAAACCTCGTTTCTTGGAAAACATTATAAAGAACTTCCACAGTATAAGAATGTAACTCACACTCCTTAAAGATCAGTACATTACTTAAACATATCCAATGTTTAAAATACCTCTTCCTGTAGTTGTATTTCCATAGTTTATAAATATCATTCCCCTCCAAAAATTTTAAAAACGAAAATGAAGTGTGAAGTTCCTGCCTACAAACCATATTTTTTAAACAAAATCCAACTAAAGATATTTTTAAAGTTTTGTTTCACA
>NW_011888803.1:8671831-8698974 GCF_000151845.1 Pteropus vampyrus | reverse complement strand
AAGCTGGAATTTCCTAGTTATCGCACCATTACTTGCATTTATGAACATCATGCTGGAATTTCATCCAACCTCTCCCCAGTTCCCTGATGTAAAGGCATAGAGATGATCTCAAATGTGTATTAAAGATTTAATGGAGAAGAGAGAGGAAAATATTTATTGATCATCTATCAATGCTAGAAATTATTCTACTTTGTATATATTAACTCAAATAACCCTTTAAAGAACTAATGAGGTAAGACTTATACAATTATATAATATAGGTGAGAAAACTAAAAGGTAAAATAAATGTGACTATATGGACTCTGTGTAACTTCAAAACTCTTTCTTCCTCCCATGCTGCCTGCTGCCGAAATCCTGGATGCCCCCTACTGCTTAATGACCTCATTCATAATTTAGGGAGCTAATCATCTGTCCTCTATCGTAATAGAACTGAGATATCTCAAAAAGCACTGTAAGTTTTTAATTGAAGAGCAATGTGTTCAAATTTCGATTTTACCTCCAAAAGAATTGTTTTTAATGCAAGTCAAATCAATGTGAACAAATGCAATTGAGTAAGAATGAATTTGAAGGCTATTTATTAACACTCCTCAGAATTTAGCATTTTGGAACATAATAAAAGATCACTTTGTTATAACATCTTTCCCTACCCCCAGCTTCAATGTTTTCTCATACATAACACTTAAAAGTCCCAGCCAGAGACCCATAAAGCAATATTTTCCCCCATGTAATGGTTTCCTACTCATAGAGTTCAAAAACCTCGTTTCTTGGAAAACATTATAAAGAACTTCCACAGTATAAGAATGTAACTCACACTCCTTAAAGATCAGTACATTACTTAAACATATCCAATGTTTAAAATACCTCTTCCTGTAGTTGTATTTCCATAGTTTATAAATATCATTCCCCTCCAAAAATTTTAAAAACGAAAATGAAGTGTGAAGTTCCTGCCTACAAACCATATTTTTTAAACAAAATCCAACTAAAGATATTTTTAAAGTTTTGTTTCACACTGAACTTAAAAAATGGAGAAAAATGTCCCCTCCTCCTCCTTTCTGTAAGTTATTGTATTCCTTTCCATGGTCTGTCTTAACAAAGTATCAAAAACTTTGTATCTTAAAATGACAAAAATGTATTCTCTTATTGTTCTGGAGCCTTAAAGTTCAAAATCAAGGTGTGGGTAGGACCATGCTCTTTGTGAAGGACTAGGGAAGAATTCTTCTTTGCCTGTCTCTAGCTTCTGTGGTTGCTGGTATTCCTTAGTGTTCCTTGGCTTACAGCTCTATCAGCCCAGTCTCTGCCTCTATCTTTATACGGCCTTCTTCCCTGTGTGTCTGTGTCTCTGTATCTGAATTCACTCTCCTTTATCATATACAGACACCAGTCATTGGATTTAGGGCCCACCCTAATCCAATATGATCATCATGACTGATTCTATTTGCAAAGATCCAATTTCCAAATACGGTCACATTCTTAGATATCAGGAATTAGGATTTCAATATAACTTTTGGGGGGGACGCAGTTCAGACAACTATAGTTATTGAGTAAATAAATACTACTTCAGGCGTAAGAATAGGCTACAAGTATTTAAAAATCTTTGCTTTATACAAGAACTAATTTTCTTATTTTCTAGAAGAAAAACTTGGTATGTAGCCAGAAATTTGGTTAATAACCAAAGTAGTTATATGTGTTGCTTCTGGTTAGCATTTATGAAGATTATCATCATACTCGTTAATTTATCTCCTTAAAAATTATTTAATAACGGCAATAATAATTGTAGTAATAAGTATATATTAAGATCTTATTGTGCCCAGCAAATGTGTACTCTTTTAATCTTCACAGTAATCCTGTGAAGTCAGTACAATTATTACGCACATTTTACAAATGAGAAAACAGACCCAGAGACATTAAGTAGCTTGTCTGTTGTCACACAGCTAAATAATAAATGTTGAAGCTGGGGTTCGGGTTTCAAAGTGCCAACAGCTATTTCTTTGGTAAGGAATGTCTGTTTTATTCCACTAAGTCAGGAAAGCACGTAAGGACAGTTTGGACTGAAGATGACAGGATATCAACATGTTACCTTTCAGTAGAATCCCTTATGCCGAAGTAACTGGTACAGTTGTCTTTTCATGGAAGTCATTCAATAGCAAAGATTGGTCAAGAACATTTTTAATGAGTTAGGCACTAAGTTAGGCACCAGGAATATAAACAAACAAACAAGAAAGCAAGCAAACAGAATACAAACTTTAAAGCAATCTACCCTCTAATGGTCACCAAGCTATCAAAATAAGACCATAGCACTTTCGATTTGTCTTCATGCAACTAAGATTAGTTCAAATTAATATGCATTCTTATAACATAAAGAGCAGAACCTGAGATAGTCAGAAATAGATCATAGTGGAGAGTAGGCAGGGAGCGGAGGGAAGAGCAGGAGAAGTAAGGAAAGCTAGTGGAGAGGAAGAGAGTGAAATCGGTAAACTTGCAGTACCAAATGTTCCTTCTGATGAGGACTGTATTTGACATATTTAGAAGGGAAGCCTGAAGGTGAAAATCACTGTGGACCTTTGTTTCAAGGTCGCAGCCCCCTTAGCTGCCAACCATGTATGAGGAATGCCATGGACTGAATGCAGTGGGAAGCTGCCTACAGACTTATGCAGAAATGGACATGGTGTAATTTCTATTTGACAGTGGCGCTATCCCTGAATGATTGCCAGAAGAATTTTACATTCTAATTGCCAGTTGCCTTTTATTCTCCAACTGGTAAAACTGAAACTTTTATGGTGGAATAGCAATTGCTCGGAGTTGTTCAGTGATAGTGTTTTTACTTTAATTCCTGACTTAGCCCACAGAAACACCGAAATATATTCATCGTTATTGCTCATGTTCTTCCAGTTGTGTCAGCACCTTAGTTTCATATTTGTGGTTGGTACATTGGAGGAGTTTTACTTCAGTGAGAACACATGTATGGCACAGAGCTATATCTAGCCTACTATAGCTGAGAGGTAATACTCATGCAGGTTCGAATAAAAAGAGAAAGTTAATCACAAGATTAAATAGATGCTCATTCTCCACTCTAAATAAATAAATAAGCCTTCAAATTTTTGACACATCACTGTCAAAGCAAACTTTATTTTTCATATAACCTTGATTCTAATTCTAAAATAACCGAAGGAAGAGTCAAAATCAATGCTATGTATATTTACCTTTAAAATTTTTAAGAGTTTATTTAAAGTTATATAACAAGAAGGAATAGCTTACATATGCATAAATGCACATCAATTTTAAATGTGAGTATTAATGAATGGATAAAAGTATCACTATCTCTACCAGCCTCTCTTATATCTCCTATGTAATATGAACAAACCCGAGTCATCATTCCTCCCAAACTCATTCTTGATCATAGATTTCCTATGGCAGTTAAAGGAGCCATCACCATGAAGACATCCAAGCCAAAAAGAAAAATCATTTTGTACCTGTAGAGGACTTCTGCTTTTGGATAAGACTGATTAGCTGGGACAGGACTAACCTTTTGCCATAAACAGCTATAAAACTAAACACTATATAAAGCAAATATTTTCAGACATTGGACCACAGGCAACACAAAACTTATCTCTGAGAGAAGGAAAGCTCACAAGGTGAGCCTCAATTTTGCCCTCTGTCTGGGGACAATTTCTTTACCTTGGCACAGTGTGCTGTAGTCAAAGCAGTGCTGGAATACATTGTAGTTCTAGCCCCATCAGAATAGAGAGACTGAGTCCATTTGTCATTCAGCTGAAATACCAGTAAGACCATATCTTATGAGTAAGATCCACATTCTAGAATAAGACCTATTTGAGTTCCACTTTGACAAAGCCTCAGTCTCCAAACTCTGTCTCCCCTGTAGAGATAAATATGGCCAAGTAATGGGAACTTGGAAAGCACCTTGCATTTTCTGTAGAACCATGCTAATGAGGTATAAGACCAAAGCTGCTCAAGTTCAAGTTGATGAGCCAGTAATTGAACTACATCTAAAACTGCACTCTTCAAAAGAAGGTAATGAAATCCAGTGTCTCCTCAATCATCTACAAAGTTTTGTACATTAGCAAAAATTATTAGACATGCAAAGAGCTTTCATAGTCAAGAAAATAATAGTTTATACAAACTAACCCCAAGAATGTTCTCGTGTTAGTTTTAGCAGATAAAGACTTTAAAGTGGCTATTATAAATATGTTGAAAGAATTAAAGGAAAATGTATTCAAATAAATAAAAGAATTTAGTCTTAATGAGGTAACGGGGTTTCTCAGTAGAGAAATAAAAACTGTAAACAAACAAACACAATCATATAGAAATTCTAGAATAGAAAATTATGACTATATTAAAAATTCACCATTTAGGCTTAACATCAAATTGTAGATAGCATATGAAAGAGTCAGTGATCTTGAAGAAAAATCTAGGAATTTTCTGATCTGAAGAACAGAGGAAAAAAATAAAAGAAAAATTAACAGTGCCTCAGGGCCTGTGGAACCGTGTCAAATGGTTTATCATATAATAGAGTTTATCATGTAATAGAGCCCCAAAAGTAAAGAAAGTGAGAATAAAAAATAAAATGTATTTAAAGACATGATGGCTGAAATCTTCCTGAATTTGTTTAAAAACATTGATTTATACCCAAGAAATAAACAGTATTAAATAAAGGGGTAAAAATACATCAAATTGTTGCAAACCAAAGAGAAAATCTGTAGAGGGGAAAAAAGACATTAAATACAAGAGAATAATGATACAAATAATGGCTAACTTATCAAAATCAATGGGGGCCAGAAGACAATGGTATAATACCTTTAAATTGCTGAAAGAAAAAAACCCTGCCAGTCCAGCTTTTGAAGAACATTTGAAATAGTCTTCAAAAACTCTAATAATGAACTTCATTATAAGAAATGATAAAGGATACTCTGCAGACTAAAGGGAAATAATGCCATATGGAATTCCAATATGTAGTAAGGAATGGAGAGCACTGGAAATGCTAAATAAATGGGTTAATATAAATGTCACCATTTAAAAGAAAAATGACATTTTAAAGTGAGGTTGATAGCTGTGTAGGAGTAAAAAATCTGACAATAACATAAAGGGAGAACAGGTAAATGTAGTTATACTTTTAAAGATTATTACTTTTGTGGCATGGGAATTATGAAGAATCAAATATAAAGGGCGAAGTGTTAAAATGTTGGACTATAGTTTTTGATAAATTCAATATGCATATTGTTAACACTAGAGAAACCATTTAAAATTTTTTTAAAAAGTTTAAGAAGCAATAAGAAAATAAAAAGAATACTAAAAAATATTTGATTAACTCAAATAAAGGCAGGAAAGGAGAAACAGAGGAACAAAAAGTTTGAAGGGACAAATGGAAAACTAATAGCAAGATTATAGGTTATCCATAGCAGTTTTATTGGAAACAATCCAGATATCCATCAATAAGGGATAGAATCAATAAATTGTATATTTATACTATAGAATATACTCTGTATCTGTAACAAAAGGAAAAACTAATGCACACAACAATATGGATGAATCTCAAAAACAGTTAAGCAGAAGCCAGAAAAGAGAATAATTATTGTGTATTGTCATTCATATGAAGTTCTAGAAAATATAAAAGTAATTTATAGTGCTAGGGATAAAATCAGTAGCTTCCTAGGATGGCGGAAGGGATTGACCCCAATACGGCATGAGAGAACTTTATAGGGTGATGGAAATATTCCAGATTTTCTTTGGGATGATAATTTCACAGGTGTATACATTTGTCATGAACATCAAACATCACATTTAAAGTGAAGCATTTTAAAACTTATCCGTGGAATCTATACTCTTCTGCTTAGTAAGTAGCAAATCCAGGCATCTTGATGCCAGACCAGGTTCTTTCTAGAAGTCATATTGATCCCGTATAACCACTTACTGTTGGTTTCCAGGTTTTTTGTTTGTTTATTTTTATTTTTTAGTAGACACTGATTGTCATCTCATTATCTTTTATCAAGAAGAAAATTTCTAGGAATCACACAATAGTAACTAGTTCCAATGAGTTATTAAAGTTTCTCTGTATTTCTGAATTTTTCCCAAGTAAAATTCCATGTGTTGGAACCATCTGGCTTATTTCTTAGCAAGGGAAATACTGGAGTGGTTTCTTAAAGTTTCCTCTCGGGGAAAATAAAGTTTTCCCTAAATAATGTAGAGAATTGGGAAAATTTATAAATCTTTAGAAATATGATTTCTAAGAGTTGTTTGGGACTTTATTTTTTATTTCAATGGCTTTGGCCATTCTAGAGCAAACATTTGAAGATTCCTAGGAAATGCAACATTCCATAGCTATTTAAAAGCATTATTCCTAATGGCCAAAAAGTGGAAACAACCCAAATATCCATCAACTGATGAATGAATAAAAATGGCATATCCATGCAATGGAATATTATTCAGCAATAAAAAGGGATGGAGTATTGATACATGCTACAATGTAGATGAATTTTGAAACCATTATACTGACTGAAAGAAGTCAGTCACAATAGCCCACATATTATAGGGTGGTGTTTTTTGTTGTTGTTGTTGTTGTTTGTTTTTGGTATGAAATGTCCAAAACAGGCAAATCCATAGAGACAAGAAGTAGATCAGAGGCTGCTTAGGGTTAGGAGTGTTGTGGGGGGAGGGAGAAATGAAGAGCGACTACTAATGGTTACAAGGTTTCTTTTGGGGGGACAAAAATGTTCTAAAATTGTAGTGATCATTGTACAATCCTATAAATATAATAAAAAACACTGAATTGTACACTATATAAAGGTAAATTATATGGTTGTTAATTACATATTGACAAAACTATTAAAAACAAAACAAAAAAATTGATTTTATTACATCATTTTTCTCCTAATTATCTTAGGTTGATGATTTCATATTTGATTTGGAAAAATCCTGGTTTGTCCAAGTTTAGATAACAATGTCTAGGCATTTGATATTAACTTTTTTTATTATTATTTGCTTACTTAGTAGACTTTAATAGTATTTTTAAAATTCACATATGCATGTTTGGAAGACTTTTTTCTTGGAAGTCACATATTGAGTTATGTATGGCTAATGTTAAAGTTTAATATGAAAAATAAAACCTATTTTGAAATATTTCATAAGAAGCTGGATTAGGAAAAGAACTTGTTGAGGGACAGCTCAAATGGGATACTGAGAAGGGAATAGGAGAATAATCTTTAAAATGCATTTGAATATAACAAGAATCCTTGAGAGAGAATAAACTACAAAACAGAGAAAACGACATGTGGCAGAGGAAGAGAGACTCTAAGTCCATCACACTGAAGTCTTTTCTTGTAAGATCTAAAAAAGACTGTCATAATAATAGCTATCCTATTTGGGGATGGAATCAGATTTGACATAAGGAAGTATCACATTTCTGCCTTTCTGAAATAAATTCTGAGCACAACATATCCTGTTCTGATTGTCATTTCTAAGTCCAATGCCGTTTTCATCTCCACCAGTGGTCTCATCACTTCGTGAGCTGTCTCTCTTCTAAACTCCCTTAGCAGCACACTGTCTGCAGCACTCATATAACATGGAATGTGCTATGTACTGTATTTGTGATAATCTTTACAATCTTTGGAGAGCAGCAGTTGTACCTATTCACATTTGTATCCCTAGAGCCTGAGACAGTGTTGACACAGAGTCAACTCTCCTCATTGATGATGAGGTATTATTGGTAGAGTATAACATCTTTCCACCCAACATGACCGCATTTCATATTTACCACACTGTATGATAATGGCTCATTTACTTGGTAGAATTCTCTAGACTCTAAAGTTGAAGGTTTAGATGATATTTTAGTCACCTCCTTACTCTCAGTATCTTGCACATTGTAAGAGTTTAAGAAATATTTGTTAGATGAAAATATGAATGAGGGCGCTGAATCAGGAGGGGTAGATTTTTGTCCCCTACCACTCATTTGTTCAGAAATATTGAATAAATCACTTAGCATCACTGTGTCTCAGTTACTTCATTATATGAAGGAAGTAGGAGTAGAATTCGATAATCAAAAGACCTCCCCAGCTCTAAAATTTTATGATTTTTTGATAACGGTAATGGCTTAAAATAGGTGATTCAAAAATTTTAGTTAAAAAATTGAGTCAATGAGCTAGATGATATCAACTCTTAGCAACTGCTTTTCCCCTGCCTTTGAACCTCTCATCACCTGGAACTCTAGGGACCCCACACAGGTAAGCTTGCCAAAGAGTTTGGGGATGTCATTATATCATAAATAACTCTTTATTGGGGAAAGACTGGAGACCCCAGGCCCTGGAAAACAGGTATGAAAAAGTGATTTACACCAGTAGTTCAACAAGTGAGGCAACCTATTTTGAACCAAAGGCTAATTATACTAAGCAATCTTGGTCCTCTTCCATTTCTTGCTTAGGAGGAACATCAGTTTGCTTGAAAAGTTGTCCAAATAAATAGGTACAGAAACTCTGCATACATTTGTGTCCTGCATACATTTGTGGGCACTTTGTACCCACACTGTAATAAACTATGTATTATGACTGATTTAGTTCTTATAACAACCCTGTTTGACTGAGAAAGAAACTGAGACAGCGATAGCCAAGGTTATATAGGTAATAAATGATAGAGGCAGCATTCAAATCCTCACTGTCCTTCCCTGTAACGATATTAGAATGGTGCAGTTTTTATAGAAACCTCAATTTCTCAGCAGTGGAGATGGAGGGAGTATCAAAAATGAATAATTCAGGCTTTAAGACAACAAGAATGTATTGCCTTCATTCCCAAACAGCTTTGTCTGTGTATAGAATAGAGAGATGATTCCCAGACTGTTCACATTTGTTTGGAAAGCCCCTTACAATTCCTCAGAGACCAGCAATGGATTACATTAACTGGCGATCTGAATTTCATCCAGGTCTGGTGGTTCCCGGGAGCAGACCTTGTCTGAGAGAATGCAGCTGTGCTGTAGGTCAGTGTGATAGGGCAAGTGGGCCTCATCATGAGTTACAGAACCAAATAAAGTACTCAAAGGCAAAGGTTGCTCTTTTCTTCCAGCTTGAAGGTGGAATATTTATCAAGTGACTTTTTGGAGAGGTTTCACTGTTGCTTTTCATTTTCCGGGGAATCTGTAAACCTCATGATTTGATACAGAACACAAGAATAATTCTGCTTTATAGTTGCATTCATATTTATTCATTATCTTCCTATATTTATGTTTAATAACTGTAAATAAAACTTTAACGCACACAGGCAAACACAATAGGCGAAGTTGTCTTCTGAATTGCTAGCAAGTTCTCTTACTCATCTTTCTGGAACCAAAGTGTTTTGGCCAGTATATCTGAGTCTTTCAGCAAGCATTATTTCTAAAAGAATCATAGTTATTGTTTTGGCTTATATTCCCAAAATATTTGCAGCAGTTTCTGTGTGGGATATGCCTGGCCCTTAACTTGGAAGACTATAGAAGCCTAATATATTTCTCTTTAATGAATTCAATCAGTCCTGAAAACCTCGAGTATTAAACAAGTAAAGATCTCCCTGGTTTTATTAATTCACATTGTTTTCTGATGAAACAGTAGGTTTTCTAGTTATTAAAAAGAATACTTTTAGCATGGAAACCAAATCATCACCAGGGAGTGAACCCGTCCTGTGACATCCAGACAAGTGGTTGTCCTGATTCTGATAATAGCCCCAAGGGCTGGGAACTCACTTTCATCAAAAGAATTCCCCTCACTCCCTGGCCCCCCCTATTTTTTGGACAACTCTAATTTTTAAAATGTTCTTATTTTAAGCTGAAATTGTATCTCTGTAGATTTCATCTTTATGGATATTCTTTCTTTTTCTTCTTATGGGCTCCTCTTCCTCTGTCAGGCCCATGTATTTTTATATTTCTCAGAAATCAATATGATTTTCTTATTTCACACACTGTCCTTGGACAATCTATGGTGCCGGGGTTTACCTATACAGAGATAAATATATCGCAAGCCCAGATATTTATGCTGAACTCCAGGTCCAAGTAGTCAACCACCAACTAGGCATATTCATTTGACTGCCTCACAGGTACCTCATATTCAATTTATCTAAAACTGGTTGTACTTTTCCTTAGACTCTTGAAATTGGTGAATGAAAATAGCAAGTATTAGTAATGATATGGAGAAATTGGAACCCTTGAGCCCTGCTGATGGAAATGTAAATTGGTGCTGCCACTATGAAAAAGGATATGGTGGTTCCTCAAAAAATTAAAAATAGAATTACTGTATGATCTAGCAATCTTACTTTGGGGTATATACTCAAAAGGATCGAAAGCAGAAACTCAAGCAGATGTCTGTACACTCATGTTTACAGTGGCTTTATTCACAGTAGCCAAAAGTAGAAGCTACCCAAATGTCCATCAATGGATGAATGGGACTAATGGATAACCAAAATGTGATACAGTTGGTTAGTCTTAAAAAGGAAGTAAATTCTGACATATGCTATAACATGGATGAACCTTGAAAACATTATGCTAAATAAAATAAGCCAGGACAAATCCTATATGATTTGACTTATATGAGGTACTTAAAGTAGGTAAATTCATAGACACAGAGAGTAGTATGTCGGTTGCTAGGGGTTGATTGGAGGGAGAGTCAATATTTAATGACTACAGAATTTCAGGTTGGGGATATGAAAACTGTTCTGGGTTGGATGGTGGTGATGGTTGTACAACGATGTGAATGTACTTAAAGCTACTGTTCACTTAAAAATGGCTAAAATGGTCAATTTTATGTTATATATATTTTACTACAATTAAAAAAAAATAAAGATCCTATAGAACTGTATTTTTAGCTGTCTGTTTGTCTACTAACACTTGCTCTGGCAATCCTGAACCACTTGTAGCTTCTCAAACATACTAGGCTTTCATGAATCAGTGCTTTCCTATCTGCTGCCTGGTAATTTCTTATTCCTTGTAGTCACCGTTCAAATCTTGGGTGACAAACCATCACCCTGGTTTGCCTGGGACTGAGGGGTTTCCCACAATTTGGGACTTTTAGCACCCAAACTAGGAAAGTCTCAGGCAACTTGGGACAACAAGTTGGTCACCCCACTGAAAGAACATATCATATCCATGTGTGGAACTCTGTAATATGCTGGAAGATATTTTTTTAGGTTCATAGTGATTTATTACATCCCTTGAGTAATTATATATTCTTTGGCTTGTGTTATCATCGGAAACATATTTCTCTCTTCTCTTCATTAGGGGATTCTAAAAATCTAGTCAAATGTCTTGCTAAGATCCAGATATACTGTATTGAAATGCATCCCTTTGATCTACCAGTTTTGCTGACCTGTCCAAAATGCAAATTAGATTAGTCTATCAGATCTTGGTCTTTATGAACTCATACTGGCTTCACATGGCCACAGCTGTGTGTGCTCACGTGCATACGTGCGTGCACACACGTGAATGTGCATATCCAAACAATCCTTTCAATTAACCCCTCTAGAACCTTACCTTGGATCAAAATTGATTCACTTTTATTTATTTATTTTATTATTTTTTATGGTGACATTGGTTAACGAAATCCAATAAGTTTCAGCTGTATAATTTAACAGTAAGGCATATATATATTTACTGTTAAAGAATATCATATGCTACCCTGTACCCACATTGCCACAGATTTCCTAGGCTTTCAAAAATAGTGAAATCAATATAAGGAAGGGAATGAAAGATTTTCTCCTGACCATATTAGATTCAGAAGACAATATTATGCAGTATCTATGTTACTGAAATATGTCTCATAGGACAGTTATGGGCTCTGCCTGCTAATACTTGGTGAACTGGCTGAGTTGGAAGCAAACAAATTCTAGATTCATATGAATGTTTGTTTCATATGCAAGCTAGTTATATGAATATACATTCATTGGTAGTGATATAAATACAAATCTTGATTAGTGGTAAGTTATCAACGTTAAAACTAGTAATTGCTACCATTTGGTGAGTTTTGGAGACAGATGTATCTCTTTAAACTGATGTATCAGTTTAAACTGATAGCTTAAGTAATTACAGCATTTGTTTTGTTCTGTTTCCAAGTGAAAACAGGGCTGTTTATGATTGTCCTGTGCTTGCATCAAGTAGCTAGGGAAGAGAGCCTTTACCCTCTGTGACAGAATGGTTCATTTTTGGCCTGCAATGTAAGCTTCATAAGAGTTGCAAATAAGAAGCAAATTTTAAACACAGAAAGGAAAAGGGATTTTATTTAATATATAAGATAAATTTCTGGAAATGAAATCTTTAGCTGCTTAATATGTTTAATTCCAGAAACTTCAACCTCATTTTTTTCTTATGGCACAATAAATGGATTCAATGTCCTAATCAAGACACCATTCCTGAAGTATGTTCTATCTTAGAGTAAAATGTCAACCAACCAGCACGATCATCATTACCTAATGTAAAAATAATAATAATAATGTTACTACTATTATTATTATCATCATCAGAAAGACCTGTGTTTCCAATGTGACTGTTACAATTAGCTCTGTGACTATAGCTTTGTCTTCAGTTCTGATTCATAATTTGTAAAATTGGGACAAACAATACCTGGACTGCACACCTGAAGAACGGTTGGGAGGCAGTAACATTTCTTGACCATGCCCCGTGTGCCACAGACTGGCATCTTACGTGAATGATATCATTTATTCTTCATAGTACCACCATGAACATGAATAGTAGTATTACTCTTATTTTGCAAACAGGGAAACTGAAGCTGAGAGAGATTGAATAATGTACCTGAGATCTGTGGTTTGTAGGTGGCAAAGCTAGGATTTGATCCTATACCGGGCTAAGCCCACTCTACCATATTGCATATAAATGTATTTGGGCTTTTTCAGTTATAAGCTTCAGACCTACCTGTAGATATATGAGTACATGAAAAGAACACTCTCTCTCATCCAGAGAGGGAGAGAGATTTTATATTCCTGTGGATTTCCTTTAAAAACCTATATAATTTCACTGATTTCATAAGTAACAGGATTAGCAGAATCTTTCAGAAGTGTCACATAACAAAAGAAGATGTTTATATATTAAAACCATTACCATTATTTACACAAATATGCTTAGTATCACAATGCCTTTAAAAGAAGCATTCCACACAAAGCAGTTATTTATTCATGGATTCAAGTGCTACTTAACTTTCACATAATGAAAACAATCCTTTATGCATTCTGGTTCATGAACTTAAAAGTCTTTCCTTTCATATTCCTTCTTTTATAAAATGCTGATCCAGAAGGAGAAAAAATGTTAGCTACTGTCCGCTAACACTGTTTCTCTTGCATTTTATTCAAACCAAAGATTTTTAGGAAGAACATCGATCTCTCCTAAGAATTAGTCCGGTTATCCTTGAAGACACACTCTAATTCTTTCCATTTCTTGTATTTCCTAAATATTTTCTATCCACATTTAATATTTCTTTAACCAAAGTAGTGCCCCATACTTTTGGGTTGGCACTAATGGTATTCTAAATACTTTCCCCTTGAATATATATTCCAAAATAGAGTGTTCTGGTTCTAGGCTACAGATATTTTGTTCTACACATAGGATACAGTGGTTATGAGTGTGGAGAAATTAAAAAAAAACACACACTAAATAATCTCTGAGAAGAAAATGATCAGCAATTACAGTGGATAGATATTATCCTGAATCCCTAATTTTGAGGCCATCTATACATCAAAGTGTTTTTGCATTTCTTTTAGTTTTATTCAATATTAACACAAACTATTCCATTGATTTAAGGAACTGTTAGAATTGCTATGGAGTCTTTAAACATGACTAAAATTTCCTCTAAGGAAAGAAATGATTTTTATGCTATCCATCTAAAGCCTTCCAGTCAACTTTCTTCCTCAATTAAAATGTGGAAATAAGAGCTGAATAGATAGACTTAAAATAAAGAGAAGCGACGAAAGAGAAAATTTGGTTCTCGAGTCTTGTCTGTCTCTGTGTCTTTCTGTCCATCTCTCTCTCCCCTCCCCTCACCACGCGTGCACACACACACACACACACACACACACACACAAAACAGGTGCACAGGAATATTTATGTAATTGTATGCGAACACTACACAAAATTAAATAGAAGGAAAATAATTCTGCAAGATTAGTTCATATGGTTAGTGTAAGCTTTTAGTGTTTGCTTGAACTAAATGGGAGACATACTATATCATAATAAATGTTAAAGCATAAATATTGTATGTCAGAAAAAATAATTTTAGAAAGTGCAATTCAAAGGGTAAATTTAGAAAATTTCATTTTGGAATTCTTGACAATCTGAAACCTTTGAGATTTTTGAATAAATAAAAGTGAGACTATGTTGGAAGTCTTATTTTAGAGCAAGAGGGTCAAATATAATTGTTTGGAATCATTTTCCATATTGGATGAGAGCCAGTGGAATCAAGTATAGTTATATTGAGTCCTACTGTTAATCACACACTCTTATTTTCAGGTCAGCTACGAAACAACTGTGGCAGCTGGATCGGCTGGCACAGAGAGATCAGAAGTGGGAGTGCCCTTTCCAAGCAAAGACCTAGATAAGCCTCAGGAAAGGAGTCATGGACAGACTGACTGGACAAATGCAGAATTGTTTGAAGCTAAAAACCAAAGGATTTATTTTCAATAGGGACAGAAATATAACCCCCACCATAATCTTTCACAAATTACTATTGAGTAAATGGTAATTCTTCCTATACTTGAAAATAAATTTGTTTCAGCCTAAATCTTCTTTTAAAAACTATATTTTTTAATGTTAGAAGATGTGACTGGGGCAGGGATGGGAGTCAATGGAGAGGAATGGGGCACACAGAAGCTTAAAGATATTCATGTCATATTTCTTATGTGGTAGTGTTGTTTTGTTCTCCTTTCAATTTTACATATATATATGATGTACTCTCTTTCAATGATATATTTCTCGATGAAAAATATTTTAACATTAGGAAATGCCAGTGTGCTGCTATGATTCTAAGCACCTCAATGATCTGTTAACATATCTTCAAACTGTTATTTGAAAATTATTTTATTTCTGTACATCTAGAACAGTATCACACTCTACTTAAAACATATAACATTAACCTTTTTTTCTCCAAAAACTTTTAGACTAGAATTTTGTCCTAAGAAAAGTGAGAGAAATTGCTAGAGGAGATGCAGAAAGAGTAAATCTGAGTAGACTTTTTTTTCACTCCTGAAATACCTGTTATTCCCGTAAAATGGCTCTATGACTATAGTTTTGTAAAGGAATTTGGATGAAGATACACTAAAAGGTTTAGAGAAAAATATATCTCTGGAGATAATTCTTCCCTAATCAGGCTCTCTCCTGTCTCCAACATACTACCACATATTGTACCAGGAGTACATTGTTTGTAGCAATTATTTTTTAGTGGGAAGAGGAATGAGTCAGGAGAGAAATCTCTAAGTTTCAAAGGCAAAGTCTAAAGTACCAATTTTAATTTAACTATATATACATTTGAAAATTAATGGGCTCTGGTAATGCTATAGCTTTTGGAATTCATTCAGAAGGCGTTTAAAATGGAAATGCTGACAGATTGTGAACATGAGTGGTTTGAATGGTGCTGCTGTAACACTTTGCTACACAGGCATGATGCCCATTGTAACATACATCCCCAGGGCCATGTTCTTTTAACTTCACACACACACACACACACACACACACACACACACACACACACACACACTTGAAAGCCAGATAAAAACAAAAGAGTACTTAGTGGGGTGATCTACTGTACATATGTGTCCCTTTCATCTTGATTGGTGTTTGGACTCAGATTATCCTAGTCCCTTGGCTATGACCTTGAAAATGATTAAAGTTCTCCACCAGAAAGAAAGTGAGTTGCTTTCAAATCAATGGGTAGCCTCTATTTAGTTCACTTCACAAATGAACAATATAGAAACTGTGCTAAAAGGCTAGAACAGTAAGCCATTACACAGGAGGAATGAGAGACAGGTGACTGGGATGGCAGAGATAATTAATGAACAGTAGGCTCATCCCAGTTCTTGGTACTTTCAGGTTTTATTTGAACAGGTAAGCTATGATACAATGGGTGTAAAATAATTGAACTGTATAATCCTGAGATTTTGCTCAAAGGGAATGTGGTTGGGTGGAATTGAAATGGTGTGCTCCGTGTTATACAAAATGTGTGAAGAGTATCTGTTTCTCTCTGATTTTCAGGTCTAGTCCCAGTAAATATGTAACTCTTCCCACCAAAAGTCAGAACAAAACACCCTTCCAGCACAATATAGCCCAAAGCACCTCGAAGAACCTGGGCATCCGCATGGAAGAAAACATTTTACGTAGAGCTCACTAGCTCCTGGACCAGCAAACCAAGAAAGGAAGATCATTCTGCCAAGTGATGCACATTTGAGTAAATTCATGAGACTGAGAATAAAAGACCAGAACAAAGGAAGAAAGATGGTAGCATAAACAGACTTGGGGAGGAAAGAGTAGCAGCAAAGAAGATTAACAAAGTTTGAGTAATAAAAGACAAGAAATCCATCCTGTATTAGAACTGAAAAATTTCTTCAATATCTAAGATAAGGCTATTCATTAGTTTCCCTAGTGAGGAGAGATTGAGATATTTTATCATTTGGAATCTGTTGTATATAAAGATGCCATAGTAACCATGTGACTACTTCTCAAAGTGAATTTTAAGCCATTTTTATGAATATTTTTGTCACCTTCTCAAAGTCCCCAGTTAAAGACTGGCCTAGGGACCCAATTATTACAGACATAAGCATCCCTTATTCCTTTAACAACTTTGGTGTCTCTAATTAAAATGCATCATGTTCTAAACCCCAAACGAAATCTTAACTTCCAGGAACCATATTTTAAAATGAGTAAAGTTTAAGCATGCATCTCTCAAATGTTTCATCAGTTTCCAAGGAATCATGGCCATTTTCATTATTATAAAAGATTGGATAGGAGAGGAAATTAGTCTAAGTCCAAATTCCTGAAACTCTGTGATCTTTCCAGCCTCATCTCTATATTGTAGCCATTCCAAATGCAGGTCCCTGATCTCAGTGCCAGGGCTTTTCATACCTCCATGCTATCGCCACCCTGGATTGGTTCAAACTTTCTCATCTACTTGGCAAATACCTACTCATTTTTAAAGATCTGAGCTTTACATGTTCCTACTCACTCTCAATAGAATTGTGTACTATCTCTTTTGTTTCCCAACTGTGCTACATCACCAGTTGTTTATTCTTTCTTTTTCTATCATCTATACCAGTTGATTTTCTTACTAGATTCTGTCCCTAGCAGGTTATAAGCTCCTTAAGAGTAGTAATTATGTCATATATCTTCACAACCTCAGGTTTTAGAACATTGCCTTATACATAGTAGACATTCAACTCTTTATTTAGTTATTCATTTATTCAATAAATATTTGAGCATGGAATTTTAATTAAGCCACAATTATTCTGCCCAGGTACTTAACAAGAGTACTTAGTATGAGACTTCACAGGCAGTCAATAAGTATTGTGTGTGGTAACTACATCTAGAATGGGTTGAGATGTTAACATATGATCACTATTCTATCTGCATCACAATTGTTTGTAGTACTTGTTAAAAATACAGATTCCTTAGCCCCGCCTTAGATATACTCAAACAGATTATCTAGGCATTAAGACTCTGGAATCTGTAAAAATTGTAAAAAGCAACTCATGTGGCTTATGTGCACACTAAAATTTGAGAATCATTGAATTGCAAAGATCACAGACTTTTTTAGCTCTACAATTTATTCACTATATTACCTCGGAAAAGTAACTTAGCCTCTCAGAGCCTCAGTTTTCAAATTAATATAATAATGTCTCTTAATTGGGTGGTTGAGAGGATTTTTACAGAAGATATGTAACAGCGCCTAAAACTGTACTCCATTATCTAGAAGTGCTTGGTAATATCAATTTATTTCTTGTCTTCCTTTTCTAGCTTCACTTTTCTCCTCAAGGTCTCTTCATCAGTCAGAACATGTGAAAATAAGCACCACACCAGTTCCTTAGTTATCCTCTGTGCAGAATCCAAGCAATCTTGACATCATTATAATAATTTCAAATATGATTGCTTGAACTCTATACACATGCTAAAATATTCATATTGCTTCTTTATACCCTTGGGCAACTAATCAGACTTTGATATGGGTTATTAAATTTTGACTTTGATAGAAATGGATATGTCCTTTCTAATATATGCCAAGACTTGCAATAATGTGACAGGATCTGTAGGCATTTGTTGCCTCCTATTAATTTCAGGGACTGGCCTGGTGTAAATTAACTTTCTTCTCTTCCATGGAAAAAATAGATATTTTTATGATCTTTCATAATCTTAGCACTATTGTTGCAAGAATATTATTCCAAAATATGAAAGTTCCTTCTATTTCTACAACTCAAAAAACACTCTTACCATTAGTTTGTTTTTCCTTTTTTGGAAAAGTGTGGGGGCTGTCTACACGTGGAAATAGTTGGAAAAGATAAAATGGAAATGTTCCATATTGAATTTTCTGATGTTCTTAGTAATGTGAGAGCAATTTTAACTAAAGGTGCTGATTGAGAGTCATGAGTATGAGTCGTTCTTATGTGCTACCACAGGCAAATTACTATCCACAATCTGACTTTCGATGACGTTATCACATCACTGGTTTCTATAAGTTAGGTCCTCTGTTAAAATCTGTAGCATGTTGTATGAGTGAGTATTTATGTAAAATATACTAAATATCTGACATAAATTATTGGGAAATTGTAGTGCTGATTTCAGATGGGGAAAATAAACCTTATTATAAAAGAACCAAAGATATAATGAAGCAAGAGAAGTAAGACATCTTATTTGGCTCTTTAATACTTCCATAGACAAGTATTATTCACATGTGTTCTTTAAAAACAGTATAAACCATAACCTATCTTATATTTGAAATTCAAAATCTTGATTTTTTTCATACTATATTCTTACCTCAGCCACCTCACTCTACGTTACCATCTAAATAAGATTCCATAAATATTCAAGCAAATGTTTGCCAGTGCTATGCAACGCTTTTATCTAATTGTGAGTTCTCTGTAGTCTACTTCTTTTTAACATATCTTTGCAATAGTAAAACAATAACCTTTGCCCTTACACTCATATGACGTTGAGAAAATTAGTATATAGTTAGTAGAAAATTGGCCTTGTAAGAACTGAATATGAAAAACACTAAGTTCATTTCTGGATAGAGGCATGTGAACCTGTCAGTTTATAATTTAAAACAGAACTCTAGACTTCCTGGAAGACCATCCCAGTAGAGGGCTCTAGCTTGCTTTAACATGTTATGGAGGAAAAATCATAGGCAGGTTTTTGAAGACAAACTTGCAACATTACATTTAAAATGTAGAGTTTTTCTCCTAGCATAATTATGCAAGTGTGTGTGTATCTAACTACACATTTGATTGTCCCTGCTCAATTTATAGATCTGCTTTCTCTAGCTACACAAACTCATTTATTATATCTTTTTAATTCTCTTCTAGTATAGTATAGCCTCTATGTTAGTTTTTCCAAACCATCCATATACTCCTCAGGAGCCTAATCCAACTATTATCCTCAATCTTAAACTTTTATTAGTTCTTCTCTGATTTATGTAAATAATACATGCTTATTATCAAAAATAATGGTAAAATAAAAATAATAAAGGGTAAAATTTAATTTATCATTACCAATTTCACCACCCAGAAAATATTTTTATGTTACTATTACTATTTTGGTATATTTCCCTTCAGTCTTTATTCTAGAATATATAATATACACTGTAGACACACATATGTATTGCTTTATATATAGTTTCTCATCCTCTTTTTTCAACTTTAAATATTTTAAGAATTTTCTGTATTAGGAAATATCCTTTAAAATTTTAATTTTTGTCATTGTATAATATTACACTATTTGAATATACCATAATTTGATTATTTAGAAATAGAATAATGCTGCAAAGATCACTCTTATGCATATGTTTTCATGGGCATATCCGATAACTGTATCCCTAGGATATAGTTCTAGAATCAAAATCACTGATCAAAAAAAATAGCATTTTTAAGGACCTTAATCCATATTGGCAAATTTTCTCTAGTTGGACCTAATTTATACTCCTCTAGCTGGTATAAGAGTACCAGCTTCACTCTACCTCATCAACATTGAATGTTATATTTTCTTTAAAAATCTTTGTCATTTGCTTTAAAAAAAAAAAAACCATGGGAGCTTATTATTTTAAACTTGGATTTCTTGAATTGAGTTGGTTAATTTGTTTTTGGGCCAATTTTATTTTTCTTATGTAAATTACATATTCCCTTTGCCCATTATTTTATATTTCTATAATCATCTCTTTTCTTGCTGTTTTATAAGAAATCTTCATATATTATAGATCTTGACAATCTGCCAAAAAATGATCTGAACTCTTTGAAAATATCAAGGTCATGAAGAGACCAACTGTCTTAGTTTTCCTTAAACTAAGCTAAATTTTGAGGTCTCTGGTTAATTCGTCTTGATCAATTTGATCTGTGCTGATCTCCACCATTTTTAAAATGTCTATAGCATTTAAACCTTACATTATTTATTTTTTACTGAGCAAATTTCTTCTTTTCTCCAAATGATGTACGCTCTTTGAGGGTATGAGTACCCTTTGGCATCTTCTGCATGATAAGGGCTCTATTAATTCTAAATAGGTCATAGTCTTTTCTTATACTCAAAGAACCTGACTTAAATTTAAATAATAATTCCATTTCATATGGAATTCAAAAATTCAGACTCAACATTGTGAATAGAAAAACAAATCTTTTTAATTTTCAAATATAATTGATGGGGAAATAGAGACACAGATTACGTGAGTTACTTAACATCTGCTTAATTCTTATTTCTTCTTTCCGCCAAACCAAAAATTACCTGTCCTTCCTTAGTTGACCAGAAGTCAAAAACAGAAAAACTGTACTTTAAGGCTGTTTAAGAATGACTATCTTCTCTCAGTACTGGATTTCTTGGAAGATTTCAGAAAGCCGTGACTATTTGTTATGAAAATTGGGGGGAAGGGGTTTTACAGTGACTAGACTTGGCATGCGGCACCTTAACCAAGCGATCAAAGTTAACATCACTAGTAATATAATAAAACATATCAACATATGTATACCAGATATGATGCTCTGAGAAAGGCACAACATCACTTCAGTGATATTTATGCTGAAAATATGTAACCTGAATATGTTCATGAGAATACATCACACAAATCCATATTGAAAGACATTCTACAAAATGACTGACCAGTGCTCTTCAAAATGTTAAGTCATGAAATACAAAAGACAGGAACTTCCACAGTTGGGAGGAGACTAAGGGGAGATGACAATTTTTTAATCTCTTTGTTAATTTATTAATTAACTAAACATAGTGTAAGATCCTGGATTAGATCCTGGACCAGGCAGAGGACATTTGGGAAAACTGACAAAATTTGAGTATGACTTGTAGATTAGTCAATAGTATTATAGCAGTGTTAATTTCCTGACTTTGATAATTGTGCTGTGGTTAATGAGATATTAATTAACACTAGAGAAAGTCAGGGGAAGGCCACACAGAATTTCTCTGTAGTATTTTGGTAACTTTTATGTAAATCTAAAATTATTTCAAAATTAAAAGTTGAAAAAGTGAGGGAGAGGAGGATGAATTAAATTCTATATATTGGTCTATGGTCATGCCACCCTGAATGTGCCCAATCTTATCTGATCTCGGAAGCTAAGCAGGGTTGGACCTGGTTAGTACTTGGATGGGAGACCACCTAGGAATACCAGGTGCTGTAAGCATTAAAAAAAGAAATTCTATGTATTGGAGGAAAAAAAATCCCCAATATTTTTCTTGAGAAAAAAATTCCCCAAATTCCAAGGATCATATCAATCATTCCTATTCATCAATACTGTCACTTTAACCTTTATCATATGTGTGTAATGTGAGATGTCTTTCAGCATGTGGACGGGTCATTGGCTGTGGATGGTATGCAGAACAGACAAGGAAAACTTGGAGAAATGATATTCAGTGGTATACAGCAGTTGTTCATTAAACAAGTATGCCAAGTAGTATTTTAGGTGCTGAAAATATAATTATAAGCAAGATAATAGATCCCTGGCCTCCTGGGATTTCCAGTCTTAATAATAAAGAAGATAATATCAAAATTTAATTTTTTTTTTTTCAAAAATTGGAAGGTGGACTTCTCAGTATGAAAAGGCTGTGGGGGAAAGAGGGCTTAAGTCAAAAAAGAAATTTGTTTAAAAAATTGAAAAAGGTAAGGCTATGCTGTGTTAGCATGCTCCTGATGCATTAATGCAAAGCATTAATCCCTGCGTGTAAGAGAAAAAAGGCAGAAGCAGAAAAGTAGATTACAGGAGAGAAAAATCACTAGGAAGTAGCAAGGAGGACAGAGTGAAAGGAAAGAAAGAAGGAGAGAAAAGGTAGAAATGAGAACCAACCGTTGCAGTTAGTTTACAATATGACTTAGGCCACAAGCATCGCTGCAAAAAAAAAAAAAAAGCAAAAAAGTTGGAGGAGAGTAAGATCTCCCGCTGAGGTGAGATTGATTTCAGGTATGTGTCTGAAGAGGCTACAGAAAAAGGTTGGGGTTGGGAGACACGCAAGAGGAAGACATCAAATTGGGGACTGCTGGAAAAGGGAATGGTACATGGACAATTTGACGAAGGTAGGGAAGGAAGGAGACTAGTCACCTACAAGTTTTTGAAACGTAGAGGAAGGACCGCGTGGGAAGCAAGAGTGTCCGGGAGGTGCCGGAAGGCTGCGTGCGCTCCCCGGGCGCGGCTGGCCCAGGGGCTTGCGGACAAGGGCGCAGGAGCTGGGTGCGGGTTGGGGGAAGGTTGCGGGGCGGAGGGGGTGGGTGTGCACTATGTTTAGTGATGTCATTGCAAGTCAGTGAGCGGTGAAATTTAACACCGGCCGGATTTTCTTGGCTTCTCTTCTTCCAGGGGAAGCAGCCGGCGGCAGTCAACGCTCAGCGCCTTCAGTTGCCACCGGCCCCCTCGCACCGACTAGATTTTTCGAAGTGGGTGTGTGTGCTTGTCTGACAAATGTTCCGGCGCGGGTTGTTTCCGAGGACTTCCTCCCCCCTAGCCCCCCTTCATCTCATTCCCTCCCCCCACCTCTTTCTCCTCCCAGGCCCAAAGCAGAGGACTCCACTCGAGTCAGAGTCGCCTTTGAACCGCAAGTGAACTTGAGGGCTGCACTCGCAGCCGAGCTCACGCTGCTGCCGGCGCCCCGCCGCCCGACAGTGAGGTCTCCCTTCTCGCTCGCCCTCCCAGGGGAGCGCTTCCCCTGGGCTCGTCGGTTTCCTAGTTAGGGAGCTAGGGAGCCTAGCCATCTACCCTTCGGGTGCTATTTCTCTTCCATCCCATCTCCTCCTCCCTTTTTTTTTTTTGTTGCTATTGCGGTTTTGGAGCATCGTTTTCATGTGATTTTGTTTTCCTTTTTCATGGACAGTACCTGCACCCTTAGCGGCTCGGAGTTGGCTTCTGTTTTCCGTTAGCGCTTCGCTGCTCGGACAAATGCATACAAATGCATTTAGGAGCCCACAGGACAAGGCGTGGAAAGGTCTCCCACACGGCAAAAACGTAAGTAGCCCACCCGCTGGGACAGGGGTTAGACCAACCCCTCTCCCCACCCCCTGAATCCTCTGAGCCGGTTGGAGATTTGTGCTCCCGCTCCTTGGCACTTTTTGAAGTTGGGAGCCTTGAGCAGCCGTGGCATCCTCCTCCTGTCTCCTCAGTTTGTAAAATACTGTGTTTTAAAGGAAGCCTCTTGCCAGCTGGACTCTCAGACCGTTTATGCTAAAGAGATCCTGAGGTTCCCGAGGGAAAGCTCGCTGGCGCACATCCCGACGCCGGTGGCAGCGGCTCCCGCGGCTCCCGAGCGGGGCTCCGACGCCTTCCCGGGTCCCAGCTCCCGCTGCCTTCGCGCCCTTCTTTCCTTCTCCTCCCTCGGGGCCCTGGCTGAGGTCCCGTTTCCCCGCAGTGCTACTCTGGGCGTCCTGCCTGAGAAATTGCTGGGGCGCTAGCAGTCTCCTGGGTTCTGTTCGCGCAGCCTGGACTGCCGGGCGCAGGCGTGGGACAGGGTTGCGGGATGGGGAAAGCAGGAAAGAGGGAAAGAGGGTGCCTGCAGAACTTCGGGCATCAGGGCGATGCTAGACCCACGGGACTCAGGCAATCGCCTCTTGTACTCAGGAGGCCAGCAAAAGTGCTGCCCATCTGGGGTCGGAGCTGCGCCCTGATCACTGGCATGCCACTGGAGAAGGGGCTGGAAGCGGTAGGCGGGGCTCCTCCCGGGGAGTGTTCGCTGGGGCTCTGACTGGCACCCTGCTTCCCCTTTGGGCCTTGTACCTTTCCCCACACTCTCACTGGGAAGAGAGCGTGGCTTTTGCTGGCTGCCTTGGTCCTCTGGAAGAGGTTAGTGGGTTATGCAAGTTTGCTTATGGCCCTGGGGGCGGAAGGGACGAAAGCGGCTGTGGTCATTCTCTGCCTGGAGGCTGCTCCTCGGGAGAGTAGGTGGGAGGAGGGCACGCGGCGGAACTGACGGTGGCAGCTGAGGGCAGGCGGAGGCGGGGTGCGGAGAAAGACCGCCTTGTGGCAGTGTTTGTATGAACATGTGCTTCCCAGCCGCGTGTAGCCGAGCCAGCCTGAGACTCGCGCGCTCTCTCCTCCGACCCCTGGAAGCCCCCACAGCCGGCCTTCCCTACTAACTAGGATGCACCTCCCCAGGCGACCGCACCCAGATGAATTAGTGAGCAGGAACCTCCGAAACCCTCTGTTTGTGCAAGGAAGAGCCGGTGGGGGTGGGGTGGGCGGGGAGGGGGTGGAGGTCAGAGGGACCTGAGTATAAGAAGTCAGGCTCTGCCCGCTGCCTTTCTCAGAGAGTCTCGCGCGGGTCGCACCGGGTTCCCAGTCAGGTTTCTCATCATATTTCTCAGAGAAAACAACAACAACAACAACAAAACAAACAAAAACCCTTCTGACTGGACCCGCGGGGAAAGCGAGGCCTGGGGCACAGCTGATCCTGCGGGATCGGGAGCATCTTCCTGCCGATTCTGGCGCCCATGGAATGGTGGAATGAGGCTCGGGTACCCTTGCGTGCAGAGCCACCAAGAGAGGCTCGGTAAAGCTCTCCACCTCGAAGCTTTTCTGTCCATCCCTATGCCCTCTTGCCCTCCCAGCCAGCTCCCGCCGCGAGGGTTTTCCCTTCACCGCAGAGCAAGGCCTAGTCGCTGACTAACATTCTCCCTTGGTAGTTGTGACCAGCTTCTCGGATTAAAGCAGATCTGCTCCTGGCCTCTGTCTTGTCTGGTTTACACTTCCCTTCCAGACGCTCCCAGAAAAGGCCCTGCATAAATTCTTGGGCAGTTTGGGGTTTGTAAATTGGGTCCAGATGATTGGGGGGAGGGACACAGAGAAACCAAACAGAATGGATTACACAGAGGAACCTCTGAAGAAAAATTAGACTATGTGGACTGGGAAAAGAACCCTTGTGGAGAGATGTCAGGGTGGGTACCTGATCTTAGGTGAAGGCGTTTGTCTCTTTTGCGCTCCTACGGGGCCTCTTTGCCAGGGGCCTTATGGTCTCTAACATATCCAGGTTGTTCTAGTACAGTTGCTAGTAGGGGTGGGCTGTGCAGAATTAAAGGTAGTTCAAGGTTGCATCAGATTGCAGCCCCTCACAGCTCCAACCACACACATGCAAAGTGGGGAAATAGTAGTTACTAATTGAGCTGACAAAATTGTTTCTTAAAAACTGCTTTCAGATGTGTTACCTAATGTGAATTTGTGGAATTAATAAGAGGAATTTTTAAAAAGTTGCTTAGTTATCTTTGTGTTCAGGTAAATGTTTAAAATAAACTGATGCCTTGAGCAGAAAAATCGTAATTTATGGAAAGTGATTTTAAATGTCGTTTAGACATTCTGCTTGGTAATCTGTGAAGCTGCAAAAAAAATAATAATTTTATTACGGGAGTTATAATAGCTGTGCTAGTTTCCTTGTCATGCTTTACAACTATGACTTATTTTAGAATTTGTAATTCTGAGAAGCGAAGACCATTTCATTTTCATTCTCATAAAAGGCTAACATTTGGTCATTTATCCACTCATCATTTATTCACTCATTTATTCAACAACTGTTTACTGAGCTCCAAATATGTGCCCAGCGTGATTCTAGGCAGAAAGGATACAGTAGTTGAGCAAGATAGAAACACAATTGCTGCCCTCCCAATGTATCCAGTTAAGTGTAGGAAACAGAAAATAAAACAGCTAAGTATAACAACATGAGATAAGGGTATACAAAGGACAATGTCTAGCAGTTTGGGTAGCTGGGAAGGATAGAGAGGGATAATCCTGGAAGGAAAAGCTGAGCAAAGGAAATGAAATCTAAACTGAGACCTAAGTGGGAGAGGCATGGAACTTTCCAGACAGAGAGGACAGTAAATTGTTCAGAGGTGAGACAGCACAGTACATTCGAGGGCCTGAAACAAATAAAGTTGGTTGAAGCACACCTTCTAGGAAGCTGGATCTGGATAAACAGAGACCAGATCTAAAAGGCTTTTAAACTAGATTACTTTCTTAGCTAAATAAATGGAGGTTAGGATGACCTGACTTCTTCACCTTGAGATCAGCTGTGCAGGTAAAAGATGCTAGAGAAGTTATATATATTTTGAAACTCAGACAACCTGATAGTTCTATTGACTGATTCATTCGTTCATTTAAAATTTTTTTTTTTATTTAACAGTAGTGTGTGCCAGGAATTTTGCTAGGCTAAGCAGCAATCAATTTAACAATCTGTGGTATTATGAGGACAGACTAATTTAGATATAGTTTTCTTCCTTGCTACTGACAGGACTGTAAGGATTTTGATCACTTGAAGTCCTTAAACATTTATCTTTCACTTCATGAATTTGCCCGTGTGCTTGAAATTTAACCAAAAGTTCTAGTATGCTTCACACTGGATTAGTTATACAAGTGACTATTGAGTTGAATTAATAATCTAAGAAATTTATTGTGTATAAGTTAGTAACACTTTACTCCCTGCATCGACTTTATCCCCACTGCTGGGATGAGTACTGTTT
>NW_011888803.1:8658696-8671781 GCF_000151845.1 Pteropus vampyrus | reverse complement strand
ACACATGCAAAGTGGGGAAATAGTAGTTACTAATTGAGCTGACAAAATTGTTTCTTAAAAACTGCTTTCAGATGTGTTACCTAATGTGAATTTGTGGAATTAATAAGAGGAATTTTTAAAAAGTTGCTTAGTTATCTTTGTGTTCAGGTAAATGTTTAAAATAAACTGATGCCTTGAGCAGAAAAATTGTAATTTATGGAAAGTGATTTTAAATGTCGTTTAGACATTCTGCTTGGTAATCTGTGAAGCTGCAAAAAAAATAATAATTTTATTACGGGAGTTATAATAGCTGTGCTAGTTTCCTTGTCATGCTTTACAACTATGACTTATTTTAGAATTTGTAATTCTGAGAAGCGAAGACCATTTCATTTTCATTCTCATAAAAGGCTAACATTTGGTCATTTATCCACTCATCATTTATTCACTCATTTATTCAACAACTGTTTACTGAGCTCCAAATATGTGCCCAGCGTGATTCTAGGCAGAAAGGATACAGTAGTTGAGCAAGATAGAAACACAATTGCTGCCCTCCCAATGTATCCAGTTAAGTGTAGGAAACAGAAAATAAAACAGCTAAGTATAACAACATGAGATAAGGGTATACAAAGGACAATGTCTAGCAGTTTGGGTAGCTGGGAAGGATAGAGAGGGATAATCCTGGAAGGAAAAGCTGAGCAAAGGAAATGAAATCTAAACTGAGACCTAAGTGGGAGAGGCATGGAACTTTCCAGACAGAGAGGACAGTAAATTGTTCAGAGGTGAGACAGCACAGTACATTCGAGGGCCTGAAACAAATAAAGTTGGTTGAAGCACACCTTCTAGGAAGCTGGATCTGGATAAACAGAGACCAGATCTAAAAGGCTTTTAAACTAGATTACTTTCTTAGCTAAATAAATGGAGGTTAGGATGACCTGACTTCTTCACCTTGAGATCAGCTGTGCAGGTAAAAGATGCTAGAGAAGTTATATATATTTTGAAACTCAGACAACCTGATAGTTCTATTGACTGATTCATTCGTTCATTTAAAATTTTTTTTTTTATTTAACAGTAGTGTGTGCCAGGAATTTTGCTAGGCTAAGCAGCAATCAATTTAACAATCTGTGGTATTATGAGGACAGACTAATTTAGATATAGTTTTCTTCCTTGCTACTGACAGGACTGTAAGGATTTTGATCACTTGAAGTCCTTAAACATTTATCTTTCACTTCATGAATTTGCCCGTGTGCTTGAAATTTAACCAAAAGTTCTAGTATGCTTCACACTGGATTAGTTATACAAGTGACTATTGAGTTGAATTAATAATCTAAGAAATTTATTGTGTATAAGTTAGTAACACTTTACTCCCTGCATCGACTTTATCCCCACTGCTGGGATGAGTACTGTTTTGGGGGAACAAAAGACAGAAATTTTACTATTTCTGGATCTTAGCAGCTAGTAAAGAACAAAATCTGTAAAGCTGTCATGACTTAGAGACGTTTTTGGCTTATTAATGTAGTGTGATGGAAATTGTTGAAATTATTGATGTATATCACATGTGTGTGTTTTTTCAGATTAGTTCACCCTTTCCAATTGGTTTAAATAAAAATCACCAACTCATAAAAAAAGTTTTCTATTCATAAGATTTCACAAGTCCTTCTTACTACTATAAATTGAATCTATGTAGGAACAAGCATCAGTAGCTTGAAGACATGTATCATAATACCTGAGGCTCTCAAGGGTGCCTTAAACAAAAAGATGCCTGCCAGTCCCCAAAGTAACTTAGATCCTTTAGATAAAGAGAAAGTTAAAGAGCTCTAAGAATTATTTAGGGAAGATGTCTGGAGTGGATATTAGTTTTTTAAATATTCTGAATACAGTCTCTGGATATCTATTTCCTGCTTGATCCCCTTTTAGGCCTCACCCCTCACATGTCTGGTTATGTTTTGACTGTGGCTTATCTCAAACTGAAAATGTGGCTAGCAGACCAGACACAGAATATTTCATATTTTGTTAGATATGCTCGGATATTAATATCATGGGTTATATTTTCCAAACTTTTATTGAATGTTTGTTATCATACTATTGACTTCTATTAGACTTGGTCTGATTTTGTTAAATATCTGAGTATATGTACTTCTGTTACTTTACATTAGTGACACATAGTCCAAACATGCAAAAAAGTGAACAAAAACAGACATGCTTTGAATATTTGAAAAAAAAAAAACACCCAATATACTAACTAGACTTTTTGTTAGAGTGATTTAAATATATGGACGAATTAGCAAACTTAGTAGACTATTTTAAGATACTTAGTTAAAAGAGAATTAGTCGGAACTATAGGAAAACCTTCCCAGATTTGTGGTTAAATAACATGACCTTTATATATAGTAATTTATAGAACATCTTGCTAAGTAATTTGATCTTGGTCCTCTACTAGGATCAATACTGATACCAATAGGATCCCAACACACACACACATTTTAAATTTTATATTTTATATTCCAAATATGGTTTTATATTTGGAATATAAAATATAAAATTTATATTATGTCATCACATGGTAGATGAGTCAGCTAAGACTCTGAAAATTGAAATGACCTGCCCAGGGTCACGTAGTGAGTTAGAAATAGAACCAGGATTAGACTTTTGACTCACAATCTTTTTATTTATTTTAATTTAATTTAAAATTTAATTTAATTTAATTTAATTTAATTAATTTATTTATTTTTTAGGCGAGGCCACCCTTGGTTGACCTCACAGATTGCAAGGACCTTGTCAGCTTACAATCCCTTATTTTTTATTTTTTATGCCTACAGCACCTGGTCTTCCTAGGTGGTCTCCCATCCAAGTACTAACCAGGCCCGATCCTGCTTAGCTTCTGAGATCAGACAGGATCGGGCTTATTCAGAGTGGCCGAGCTATAGACCTTGACTTACAATCTAGTGTTATTTTCTTAACCATGTTGTTTTCTCTCCAACAACTTAATACAGGTTTAACTTTAATTTATTCAAGGACTCCAGTGTGTCTTAGCACTATATGCACAACGCAACAGTGGAGAAGCACAAAGCACAGCTGCTGCCCTTAAGAATTCTATCATCTATTTCTAATATGGAAATGTGATATTTTTTTAAATTAAGTAAATGTATAGTAAATGTAGTATCATGGGGACGGAGCGGGGGGGTGGGGAGGTGGGGGAGGGTGTGCAAAACCAAAGAAGTAAACAAGTCCAGCCCAATTAGATATTTCCCAGAAAACTTGGATTCATTAGACATCCATTTTATATACAGTTATGAAGTTTAGCTCTTTATCAAGTGGATTATATTAATTAAGTTCGATGTCATCTCTGTGTTTCCACTTCAGAGATGAGATAAATGGTTAAAGTTAAAAAAGAAAAAAAAAAAGGAAAAAAGAAGCCTTTCACTTCCCTACCATAGCAGATTTTTAAAAATATTTTCTTTTTCTTCTTTCTCTCTTTGGACATTTAACTAAAAGTATCCATATTTTACTTTACTTTTCCCAAGTGTTAAAAAATTTAATCCAGAGGGAAGAATTGACTTCCTCAGTCATTAGGAGATTTTACTGTTATTCCTTTCCTATTTAAAAATAGTTGTGTTAATATGTAAGAAAGATGAAGACGTGTTGCTTGCTCAGATATTTACTTAATAATTAATCATAAAAGGTACAACATACTCAGAATATAATAAAGTTACAATTAAAGCATCAAGAGTACATAGACGTGGGAAAGATCTAGTCCTCTTCAGGGATGATGGGAAACTTCATGGAGCAGGTGTTGTTCAAATTAGGCTTTGATGATACTTAAGATTCTGACAACTGGAGACAGAGCATTTCAGGCACTTACAAGGTCTGTCCAGGAAATAGAGAATAACATGGAATGGCTGGAGCTTTGAGGGTGTTAGGTATAGTGGGATCTATATTGCTAAAGCAAGGAGGTTGGAGCTGAATGGTAAGGGTCTGAAAACTTGGTGAGGAACTTAGCTTTTCCTGTTATTCCTTACTTGGCTTTTAGTTTGGGGCATAATTAGAAAAAGAGAAATAAAAATCTCTATTCCAGTCATCAATCTCTACCCCTCCGTTAGTCATCAACTTTAGTACATAAGTACACTTACATAAGGTATGGCTCAACTGATTTGTCATAATCTGCTAAAATCACATGGCTAAGGGATGATATTTGATGTGTTCAGGTTTTCCTACCTCACTCCAAGAACGAACTTGTTAACATGTCTATAAAGAACTGTATTTTCCATTTTTTTTCCCTGAGGTCATTGCGAAAGTCCATGGATTGGCTGAATTGCAGAGTGAATAGCACTGGTTGTTGTTAGTTAGCTTTATTCTGAATGGAAAAATGCCTTTTGGGCTGTTTCTAAGCTCTCAGTGAGCCTGATTACCTTGGGGCAGGTGAGCCTGTGCTTCCTTTCACATTCCATTTTCTTCAATACAGCATAATTCCGATGCACTCACCTTCACTGACTATAATCCTGACCTATTTTCTAGTCTCACTGATATATATCCTGCCAGTTATTTGTTGAAAGTATAAATTGGAAAGGTAAAGGAGCCTACTTTTACTCAAACTCTAGATCACATTGGGATCCATCCTGGAGAACCCAGAAAAATCAGTTGAATCTTATGTGGTGGTCTTCAACTTTGTTTGTACATTAGAATCACCCAGGAAGTGTTTCAAAATCCCTGTATCATGGACAAATTAAAATTGGAATCTCTTGGGCTGGGGGTGGAGAAGGCAGGACCCGAGTATTAGTCATTTTAAAAACTCACCAGCTAAGGTAAAAACCAGATTCACAACAGGTGAGCTTTACATCTTCTCTTGAATTCCATCTATTCCAGAAGAGTGGGCTTCAGAGTGCAATCCCTAGATCCGCAGCATCAGCACTACCTGGCTCTCAATGTAAATGCAAATTCTCAAGCCCCACCCCAGACCTAGTGAGTCAGAAGCTCTTAGGATGGGACCCAGCAATCTTTAGCCCTCCAGGTGATTCTGATACACCCTAAAGTTTGAAAACCAATCTAGAGCAGTAGAAAAGGATTTTATAAAAAGGGCCAATTAATTTTATTTGCGTCACTGTCATTAAATTAAGATATATGTGATTAAAGCAAAATAATATTTAAGTGCATTTTAAGTACAATGTAACTATAAATACTGTTGTAAGTTGCTTTTCTCAGAGTTTGATACCCATATAATCTGTATTAGAAGCACCTAGTTAAAAATATGTATATCCTGAGGATCCACTTCAAAGTTATGAATCATTTCTGTGGCAAGGCCCAGAATCTAATTTTTCACAAGCACCTCAGGTGGTTCTTTGGCAAACTAACATTTGAGAACCATTGTTTTAAATTGATGACACCTATCTGGGAATCTTTATAGGCTTCATTAAAATAAATGGTTCAGCTCTTTGCCCATACCAGTTAAAATTTCTATAATGATTCAGTTGATTAATTTGTAGTGTTAATGACAGTCAAATAGTCTATCAAAACTTTGTCTTATAAAAGCTGTTCTTTGTACTGAATATAACCACAGTCTGCATTTTTCACTTACTAAAAATGGTTACACCATTTTAATACAAATGATTTTCTATCATATTAAAGAGAATAGAATAATTTTATATTGTTGACTTACTTTGTAAAGGATTGTTTCTTATGTTAAGATTCTTTTCATACTAGTTGATAAAAGTAAAAACTTATTGATAATAGACAATGTTCCAATAACTACTAGTACACCAGGAACTTAATAAAAGGAAAAAATAATTTAAAGGGGTTCTGTAATCACTTGTCGCAGAACTGTATTTTACAGAAATGCCATTGGGGGAGTCCCTGGGTTAGAATAAAAAACAGAACCAGGGTCTGTATCAGTAAGAATAAGATAATAAAATATTGTTTTCAGCATGCTCATCATTTAAAAATGATCTCTATTTTTTTGCTTGGGAGGCAGAGATAGCCCATTATGAAGATTATTCAACAAAATCTATTAAGTTTAGTTCTAATAAAAAAAATCACAAAATATTTTTTACTTAGCTAATCAATATGAATGAGCATTTTGATTTGCAGTGATTGAATATTGTGCTTATGATTACCATTCATCACAATGTTCATTTTGACATCTACAGGCCATTGCTATTTTTGGAAGCAAAGAATCATGAAGCTAGTAGAAGTGATTTGAATATAATATTCAAATGGCTTTTACATATAAACATTCATTTAAACAAATAACTGGTTTCATCAATTCATAATAACTATGTTTAAGTGACTGTAAGTTGTGTTATTTTGTGTAAATTTCTACTTATATAAAATTGCATGTATGGTAATTTGAAATAATGTAATAATAATGTCATCTATACTAGTTCACATTTATTGAGTGCTTCCTATATTTCGGATACTGTTTTGTGTGTTTTACATGAAGTTTTTTCAGTTAATCTTCAAAAAACCTCATGAGATAGATTTAATAGATGAAGAAACTGAAGCACAAAGTGATAAACAGTTTGCCCAAGTAACATAGTAAGTGGTAAAGCTGGAACTTAGGTTCAGAGCTCTTGCTACTGTCTGATATGAATATGGAAATACAGTGTTAGTTAAAATAATAGCTTAATTGTTAATCTTGCACTAGAGTTCATTTTGGATTTTATATAATTTATAGGTTGTAAATGTCCAACTAAGTTTTTTCTAATTACTTTTTTTTTTTTTTTTTAGCAAACTGCTTCTTCATTTTATTGTGCTATGTGTGGCAGGGGCTGCTGCTCATGCACAAGAACAAGGTAAGAATGTTACCTTGATACATATTGACTTATATAAAAATTTTGCTTTCAGACAGCAAAAGTATATGACTTTAATGATTTTCTATCATATCAAAGAAAATAGAATAAAGTCATCATAACCTTAAATTCAACGTTAAATAATAAAAAATTCTACCAGCACAATGAGAATATAAGAGTGAAGAAACTAATTTTGGGGGGAAATATGACCTTTAAGAAATTACTCAGATCTTCCATCTGTGAAATTGCTTACATTTTTAAGCAAACTCACTATAAAAGAGAAGTTTTGTACAGTAAAAGGGCTTTGCTTGTGACTTCATTTTAAGTGGGAGTTCTTGGGGGTGGCAAACTGTGACTGAATTACCTTTGCACTTCTTGAAACAACACAAGCATATACTAAATGTTCCGTCTAGATTTACATCATGAAGAAACAAAATAAAATCTGCATATCAGTGGGCTAGGATTTTATTTAATTAAAATGGAGAGGTTTGAAAAATAATTCAGTGTTTGATTAGCTTTTGCTTGCTAGCTAGTTGCTCTGGTATTACCACGATAAAGTTTAAGGAATCTATGTATACCCTGATTAATTCATTAAACAATATTTTTAAAGTATCTTCAATTTGCCACATAAAAACCTAATTGCTAGTAATTGAAATACAAATAAGATAATATCTCTGGCCTCAAAGTGGAAAAAATATGCCTTTGTCAAAGATAAAAAAAAAAAAAAGCCAAAGTCAAAGATAAAATCCCTGAAACTGTGCTAGATCTACAGACAGTATCACCAAGGCGCCCATTTTTTCTCCTCTGCTTTTATTAGCGGGGCTGTCAAGTTATTTATTCTGACAGAACCAACTTTTCACCTTTAGTGAGCCACTTGTTAGAATTTGGTCAGTCAACCAAATAACAGTAAGAAAAAGACAAATGAACCAAGATAAATAAATGAAATATATATAGGTAGAGAGAAAGCACAAAGAAAAGGTGGTTCTCATCTGTTTGATCAAATTGACAAGTGAACATAGATAAACATTCCATCAAATAGCATGTAGATGAATTAAAATATATATTTGAAGGCATGTTCTCATTCTCTTTTATGAGAAAATGGTTAAATTATCTCGCATGTCACATGGAACTTAATGTACTGCTCTTCTTGACCAAGTCATTTCTTACTTTATTTTGCTTTAAGTAGTCATGAAGAAGAGAGAAACTGTATGTCTTTATTTCTTGTTATTATTGCTGTTAAGTTTCTGAGAACTTATTATGTATCAGTCACTGTAGTGGTAGAATACATATTTTCTTCACCACTATGTCATTATAGGGTTTTTATAATTATGCCCATGATAGAATTGCTGAAACCAAGATTAAGAAGAATAAGTAACTACCACAAGGGTTACAGGCTAATAAATGGAAGAACCAAGATTTGAAATCAGGTATTTTTGATAGCAAAGCCTACAAATTTTTTTTTAAAATGAAGCCTCTTTTTTTTAAAATGAAGCCACAGAAAAAATAAGAAAGAGGTAAATTGCCATAATTAATTCAATATGTATTTTGTGTCTTGTCCTTTGCTGGTACTTTACATATGTTATTCTAATCTTCATAATGAACCTGCAGGTTAGATATTATAGATGAAGAAACTGAGGCTCGAAGAAGGGGGTTGCCCAGGCTTACACAGCTGAGACTTGAATCTAGCTCTGTCCATCTCTGACAACAAAAAAATTTTCCTCTATAAATCCCCTTGCTTCACAATACATCCCCGCTGGTGTTATCAGTTTAATAATTTACAAAATGTATCATTATCAAAACATTAAAAATCCATGCAAAGAAAGATATAAATATTTATGAATAGTTTTTTAAAAATTCAGAACCAATGAAAGGAATAAATCTTTCAACCTTAAGATTTCACTTATAGATACAAAATGTACTTTAAAAAAATTTATTTAAATTAATTTCAAGTATATAGTACATTGGTTAGACATCTATATAGTTCATAAAATGATCCCCCCAATTGCTCCCTCCCTCCCCTGGCCCTCCACTTAGCCATCATATTAATGCTAACTGCATTCCTTAGGCCTTGCTCCTCATCCTCGTGACCAACTATCAACTACTAATTTGTACTTCTTTAACCATTCACCCCATTCTCCCAGTCCCTCAACCGCCTCCACTCTGTCCATCCCCAAATTGTCCACAAAATGTGCTTTTTTATTTCAAGGTGAACTCATTATTTTTAGTTTTCCTAGAACCATAAAATTTTATTGTGAATTCTTAACAAAAAGAAAAATCTTTTAAAAACATCTTTGAGGTCAGAAAATTAGATACTTTTGAGTACAAAATAAATAATATAGTAGTATGTTATCAGAAACAGTACTTTTTTCTCAAAATAGATTTTTTGTTGAATTGTAATCATATAATAATATAACATTTATTCAGGAGATTAGAAAAACATTTGCAGAGAAATTGTGATTTATAATTATCACAAATAACATTTGCAACCTTAATTTAATACTACGAAATATGTCTTTGAACTAGAGATTATCCCAAATTAGACTTCTCAGAAATAAATATATTTATTTATGCTTTTGATAGTTTTCAAAATTTAAGAAAAGTTTAGAGTAATACTAGCATATAGTTTAAAAGTCGAGTTGTATTAGAAAACATAAAACAAGAAACAGTATTCTTTGACCTTACCTATTCCTGCAATCCTCTACTCAAACTCTCTTTTAGCCCCCTCTTTTGGCTTTAACCTCCATATTTCTTAATAATATGATTATATATTGTATTGTCTTCCTATTTTTGATAGTGAGGTTTTTAACATTTTTATACTATCATACGCTCCCACTTTCCCTTCTTCTATCCTCTCAAAATAGCTTTATCACCATTTTTGGTTAAATTAATAGTTAAACTTTACCTTATCACGACCATGAGTGTACTTTTATTAACCAACATTTATATTTTCTTTCCTATGCAATATTATAAGATTGTCTACTTTTTTGGTTTGCTTTGTATTCTGTATCACTATACTAATTCTAATTCTTCTCAGATACTCCAAAAAAATTCTAAAATTACTTTGAAAAATACTTTCTAAAAAATACACCAAATACTCTAACCATTTTTTTCCTTCGTGATATTCCTTCTAGAAGCTAAAATTCTCCTCTTCTATCATGGATTGGTAGTTCTCTAAGCTTCCTATAGAGTTAATGTCTCTCATCTGTGTTAGGTCTACTCTCTTGGAGCTCATATTTTTCTTTTTCACCATCTATTTCCTTATTCGAGTGGAGCATAACATCCAGTAGAATTGTGAATAGTGTTGCTGTGAACATAGGAGTGCAACTTGTACTTAGACGGTGCACTTTTGCAATATTGCATTTCTGAGAATGTGTTTATTTCACCCATATGCTTGAGGGTAGTTTGGGGGAGTATAGAATTTTAGGGTGTAAATAGTTTTCTCTCAGAATTTTAAAAGCTTTCATCTATCATTGTCTGGCTTATAGTTAGAAATCTGATATTATACTATTTTTTGATTCTGTATGTGTGACCCTTTTATTTTCCTCTTTAAACCCTTAAGATCATCTGTTTATTCTTTTTTTAGTTTTAATTGTAGTTGATTTTTATTTTTTATTTTATTAAAAAATGTTTTTACATTATTTTCAGATATACAGTACAATGGCTAGGCATTTATATAATTTATGAAGTGATCCTCCTGATTACTCTAGAATCCATTTGGCACTACACACAGCCGTTACAATAATATTGACTATATTCTCTGTGCTGTACTCTATATGCCCGTGGCTGTTTTGTAACTACTAATTTGAACTTCTTTATCCCTTCGCCTTTTTTACCCAGCCTCCCAAACCCCCACCTCTTTGGCAATCAACAGTTTGTTCTCCATATCTGTGATCTGTTTTTGCTTAGTTTGTTCATTTCTTTTATTTTTTAGATTGCACATATAGATCATATGGTTTTTATAGCTATCTCTATCTGACTTATTTCACTCAGCACACTACCCTCTAGGTCCATCCATGTCTTTACAAATGGTAAGATTTCATTTTTCATGGCTGAGTAATAGTCCATTGTACATATGTACCACCTCTTCTTTAGCCACTTGTCTACTTAGGTTGCTTCCATATCTTGGCTATTGTGAATAGTGTTGCTGTGAACATAGGAGTGCATGGATCTTTATGAACTAGTGTTTTGGTTTTCTTTGGATAAATATCCAGAAGTGCAATTGCTGGGTCAAAAGGTAGTAGTTCTATTTTTAATTTTTTGAAGAACATCTACACTTTTCCATCATAGCTGTACCAATTTACAATCCCACCAACAATGTACAAGGGTTCCCTTTTCTCTACATCCTTGCCAACACTTTGTTTTTTGATTTATTGATGATAACCAATCTGACAGATGTGAGGTGATAGCTCATTGTGATTTTAATTTGTATTTTTCTGATTATTAGTGATCTTGAGCTTCTTTTCATATGTTTATTGGCCATCTGTATGTCCTCTTTGGAGAAATACCTATTCATATCTTCTGCCCATTGTTTTAGTGGGTTGTTTGTTTTTTCTTGTTGAGTTGTATGAGTTCTTTAGAAATTTTGGATATTAATCCCTTGTCAAATGTATCATGGATAAATATATTTCACTTTCAGTAGGTTGTCTTTTCATTTTGTTGATAGTTTTCTTTTCCGTGCAAAAGCTTTTTAGTGTGATGTAGTCCCATTTGTTTATTTTTTCTTTTGTTTTTCTTGTCTGAGGATATATACTCCCCCAAATTACTACATTACTCAGAGAGTTTGCTGCTTGTGTTTTCTTCTAGAAATTTTATGGTTTTGTGTCTTATATTTAAGTCTTTAATCCGTTTTGAGTTTATTCTTGTATATGGTATAAGAAGGTGGTCCTATTGCATTTGTCGGGCAACATCATTTGTTGAAGAGACTGTCTTTACCCCAGTGCATATTCTTGCCTCCTTTATCATAGAGTAAATGACTACATAGGAGTGGATTTATTTCTGTGTTCTCTATTCTGTTCCATTGACTTTATGTATCTGTTTTTATACTAGTACCATATTGTTTTGATTACTGTTGCTTTGTAGTATAATTTGATATCAGGTATTATGATATCGTCAACTTTGTTTCTCTTTCTCATGATTGCTGTGGCTATTTGGGATCTTTTATGCTTCCATAGAAGTTTTTGGTTTATTTGCTCTAGTTTTCTGAAAAATGACATTGGTATTTTGAATCTATAGATTGCTTTCAGTAGTATAGCATTTTAACGATATTGATTCTTCCTACTCATGAACACGGTATATGCTTCCATTTTTTTTGTATCTTTTTCAATTTCTTTCCTCAATGATGTAATTTTATGAAAATGGGTCTTTTACCTCCTTGGTTACTTTGTTTCCTACGTATTTTACTGTTTTTGATGCAATTGTAAATGGGATTGATTTCTTAATTTCTCTTTTGATAATCATTGCTATATAAAAGTGCAACTGACTTCTGAATATTATTTTGGTATCCTGCTATTTTACTAAATTCATTTATCAGTTCTAACAGTTTTTTTGGTAGAATCTTTAGGGTTCTCTATATATAAGGTCGTATCATCTGCAAATAATGACAGTTTTACTTTTTCCTTTTCAATATAAGTGCCTTTTATTTCTTTTCCTTGCCTGATTGCTGTAGCTAGGAATCTCAATATTATGTTGAATAGAAGTGGTGAAAGTGGGTATCGTTGTCTTGTTTCTGATCTTAAGGAAAACACATTGAGTATGACGTTAACTGTAGGTTTGTCAAATATGGCGTTTATTATGTTGAGGTATGTTCCCCTCTTCCCAGTTTGCTGAGAGTTTTTATCATAAATGGATACTAGATTTTGTTGAATACCTTTTCTGCATCTATTGATATGATCTTTCAATTTGTTTTTATCTTTCAATTTGTTTATGTGGTGAATCACTTTAACTGATTTGTGAATATTGAATCATCCTTGCATCCCAAGAATAAATCCAACTTGATGATGGTGTATGATATTTTTAATATATTGCTGAATTCAGTTTGCTAATATTTTGCTGAAGATTTTTATATTAGTTCATCTAGGATATCGGCCTATAGTTTTCTTTTTTTTTGTAATGACTTTGTCTGGTTTTGGAATCAGGGTACTGGTGGCCTCGTAAAAAGAGTTAGGGAGTCTTCCCTTCTCTTGAATTTTTTGAAATAGTTTGAGGAGAATAGATGATAATTCTTGTTTGAATGTTTGGTAAAATTTACCTATGAAGCCATCTGGTCCAGGACTTTTGTTTTTTGGAAGTTTTCTGATTACTGATTTCATTTTATTGGTTGTAATTGAT
>NW_011888803.1:8647405-8658646 GCF_000151845.1 Pteropus vampyrus | reverse complement strand
TACTGGTGGCCTCGTAAAAAGAGTTAGGGAGTCTTCCCTTCTCTTGAATTTTTTGAAATAGTTTGAGGAGAATAGATGATAATTCTTGTTTGAATGTTTGGTAAAATTTACCTATGAAGCCATCTGGTCCAGGACTTTTGTTTTTTGGAAGTTTTCTGATTACTGATTTCATTTTATTGGTTGTAATTGATTGGTTCAGACTTTTTGTTTCTTCTTGATGCAGTCTTGGTAGATTGTATATTTCTAGGAATTATCTATTTCTTCCAGAATGTCCAGTTTGTTGGCATATAATTGTTTGGAGTATTTTCTTATAACCCTTTGTATTTCTGTGGAGTCTATAGTTCTCCTTTTTCATTTCTGATTTTATTTATTTGGGTCCTCTTTTTTTCTTGATAAATATGGTTAAAGGTCTAGCAAGTTTGTTTATCTTTTCAAAGAACCATCTCTTAATTTCATTGATCTTTTATATTGTTGTTCTAGACTCTAGTTCATTTATTTCCTCTTTAATCTTTATTATTTCCTTCTTTCTACTCACTTTGGGTTTTGTTTGCTGTTCTTTTTCCTGTCTGGGAATATTTATTTCACCTTTAATTTTAATTAAATTTTAATTTTAATTTTGCTGGGTAGAATAGTCTTGGTCGTAGGTTCTTGTTTTTCATCACTTTGAATATTTCGTGCCTGCGAAGTTTCCATTGAGAAATCAGCTGACGTTTTTATGGGAGTAATCTTGTAAATAACTAACTGCCTTTCTCTTGCTGCTTTTAAGATTCTCTCCTTGTCTTTAAGCTTTGGCATTTTAATGATGATGTGTCTTGGTATGGGTCTGTTTGGGTTTCCTTTATTTGGGACTCTATACTTTCTGGACTTGTATGTCTATTTCCTTCATTAGGTTAGGGAAGTTTTTTGTCATTATTTCTTCAAATAGATCCTCAATCCTTTGCTCTCTCTCTTCTTCTGGTATCCCTATGATGCAGTAATTGGTGTATTTGATGTTGTCCCAGAGGTCTCTTAAACTTTTCTCATTTACTTTGATTCTTTTTTCTTGTCACTATTCTAGTTGAGTGTTTTCTGCTACCTTGTATTCCAATTCGCTGATTCAGTCCTCTGCTTTATCTAGTCTACTATTGATTCTGTCTATTCTTCATTTCAGTTATGTTATTCTTCATTACTGACTGGTTCTTTTCTGTGGTTTCTATGTCCTTTTTTATGTTTATTATCTCTCTCTTGGAGTCCTCACTGAGATGATCTATTCTCCCCCGAAGTTCATTGAGCATCCTCATAACCAGTGTTTTGAACTCTGTCTTCGTTAGGTTTCTTACCTCCATATTGTTTCATTTTTTTTCTGGAGTATTCTCCTGTTCTTTCATGTTTCTTTGTTTTCTCATTCCAGTGCCAATGTTCATTTGTATGTATTAGAAAGATTTATTATGTCTCCCAGCCTTGGTCAGGTGGCCTTATCTAGTAGGTGTCCTGTGTGGCCCAGTGGCACAGTCTCCTTGATCAGGTGTGCTTAGTGCTCTGGATGTGTTCCTTGTGTGGGTCGTATGTGTTCTTTTGTTGTAGCCAATCCTTGATTGCTGTTACTATGTCATTGGATGGGATTGACTTTGGGTTGACTGGCTGTGGGGATTGGTCATGCCCATAAAGTCTGAGCTGCTGTGTGGAGGCTGACCCCACTGAGTGAAATTCACCCCAGCAGGCTCGTGTACCTGTTGAGACCACCTTTCGAGTGTGCCTATTATGAGGCTAGTCAAGTGGTGCTTTGTTGTAGTCTGATGCCAGCCTCTGGGTGTGTTGGTTCTGGGGCCCCATGGGAGGGGCTCTCAGATAGGTCAAGGCAGCCACTGCCTTTGAGTGTTTAGGACTACCTGGTAGGAGCTACAGAGCAATCCATGAATGGTTGCTGTCTGTGCTAGATCTGGACGCAAGTGAGAGAGACCACACCACAAGCCGAGGTAGGTTACCCACAGTACTGGCCCTCAGGTGGCTCGGCATAAGGATCAGTGCACCTCAAGGCCTGAGGCTGTCTTCCAGGTGCCCGTAAGTCTCTGTAGTTGTAAGAGCCTTTGGTTGGGATTTTGGTGGGGAAGGGACCCAGGGAGTCCCTGGGGTAAGGTGTGCAGACTTCCTGGCCAATGCAGTGGAGTGAGCCAATTCCATAGGGCCAATGCAGATTGCTGCCAGTGCTGAGCCCGTGGGCTCCCACAAAAGTCCCAGATTACAGCAAGGCCAGTCACCATCTGCCTCAGGCCTACAGACCCCAGCGATCTACCCAAGACAGTTTGGGCTGGCACCAGTGGCTTGCCACCAAAAGTCTCTGTCATAATGTGTGGGCCATGTGTGGGCAGTGTGAGCTGAGGGCAGCTGCCTGCCCACAAATGCATGGCTAAGGTAAGGTATAGTGTGGAGCTGGCTGTCTGGCAATGAGGCCTACCCTGAGCAATTTGTGGGTTGGGTGGTGTGGGGTCCTAGGGCGACAAGGGGTAGAGCAGGTCAATCTCACTGGTCCAATGCAACTTCAGAATTGGCCCATGCAGGGAGAGGCCTTAACACTGGCAAGATGATGCGCATCTATAGACTGCACTGGAATCGGTCCTGACAAAGGAACAGTGATGGCTGTCCCTTCAGCTCTTGCCCTGGTACCACACAACTCAGTCTTTCCCCTTATGTCTCTTGCACCTCCTGAGCTGCTGATCTTCTGGTAGAACCCAGGGTAAGAGTTTGCGAGCAAGTGAGTCTGGATGGGCCCTTTAAGGTAGGCATCTGGATTTCAGGTTCCTTCTGTTTTACCCAGATGGCCAGAATCCCCACTGATTTTTACAGTCAAATGTTGTGGGAACTCCTCTTCCAAGACTGTAACCCTGGGCTAGGGAGCCCATGTGTGGGTCAAGGGCCCTGTGTTCCTTAGGGGGGCCTCTGCAGCTGCTCTTTCTCTCCCGGTGCTCAATTGCCACGTGTGGGTGCAGGACCAGCCTGCTTAGTGTCTGCATTACTCCTACCAGTTTCATTGTGGCTTCTTCTTTATATCTTCAGATGTATGTATTATGCTCAGCTAGACTTCAGATGATTCTCCAAGTTGTTTGTTTTATAATTTGGTAATTGTAATGTGATTGTGGAAGGAAGCGAACCCTGCTTTTATCTAGCCCTCCATCTCTACTGGAACTTCTGTTTATTCTTGATATTTTGAAATTTCACAATAATGCACCTTGGTACCGGTACTGGTCCTTTATCTCCCCAGTTTATAGCTCTGGACACTCAGTATGTACATTCAATGTGGAAATATCTTTCATTTTCTGGGTACTTTCTTATGTTAGTTCTTTCTCTCTGATGTATTTGTTTCCTCTTTTGAAAGTTCTGTTGGTCTGATATTGGATCTTGTGGATTGGGTCCTTATTGTCTTATGTTTAGCTTCTATTTTCCCATATTCGTTTTTTATTCTATTTTATATTAGATTTTCATGAGTCACTATTCCAAACATTAAATTTTTTATTTCTGCTGTATTTAAGTTTTTAAGAGCTTTCTCAGATTGTTGCTTTTTTAAAAAATAGCATCTTGTTCTTTCTTCTTTGATGCAATATATACTCTTATCTTCCTAAAAATAAAAAGTTTTCTCAATCTTTTCTTCTACTCCCTGCATTGTCTTTGTTTCCCACAAATTTTTGTTTATTTTGGTCTGTATTTTATGTTGGAAAAGTTCTTTATAAGTCTATAGTACTTGTGTTATTATTTAAATGTAAAGCTCTAGAAATGTGCTGGGAAACTCTGCATGGGTAGACTTGTTAACTGGTATATTTTACATAGAGAGTGAGTAAGGTTGGTCTTAGCTGCCCATTATGTTGTTGGACCACAAATGTGTAAGGCTATGCAGTTTCTTTAGAGAAGAATCCTCCAATATCTTACTTGTAGAATATAATCTTGGTTGCCACTGTTACTAAAGTTAAGTGATATAAAGAGGTTTTTGTGGGCGTGGGGGCGAGGGGGCCGTCTCGTCATTTAGTGTGTAGATTTTAACTGAGTCCCTTTGTTCTCATGGGACTCAGAGACGGCTATGATTCAGTGTTTCTACATAAGCTTGAATCTTCTGTTATGTTCTTAAAGCTTTTTATACTTTCAAACCCCACCTCCATTTGAAGCTCCCTGCCTCTCTCTTGATTTCAGTGATTTGGTGCCTTCAATTCTTGAGCATTTTCAGGATTTTGTGACGTGAATTGGCTCACCTGTCATTAGCACCTGTCTCTGCAAAGCCCTTAGTGTTCAAGGATTTTTTTTAGCTATGCTAACTCCATGTGTTTTTCATCTTTTAAAAATTTCTCTGTATCTCTTACTTGCTATGTCTCTTCTACCCATTCACTATGCCCATGTAGTTTTAGACCATATTTCCTTATTCTCATTTTAGTGAGATTTTAAGACTAAGCAGAGATAAATATCTGTTATTTGCCATGTTCTCAGTTATTCCTTTAAGTCTTAACATAACTGATAATATAAATTTTGTATTTGTTTTATAATGAAGTTTTAGTATAACCTAAAAATAAGTGATTTAACTTCAAGTAATAATAATTTAAGGCTCCATTTCTTTAGTATTTGACAGATATAGATCCCTTATCTGATACAGTCTACTTCCCTTATTACTCTGTCATTGTTGGTGGGCTGGCTGCCAATGAGATTGGCATAAATTTAACCCCTGTACATGATAACTTACATTATACAAGAAATGTAGCTGGTTCTCAACATACACAGATCCCTAGGTGTGAAAACCACATGTGTAGAAATCCAGTGTAGAATACTCATCTCCACAAGAGTATTTTCTGTGAAAATTAATCTAAAACGTGTTTATTGTTAACAGAGAAGAAGCTCAGTAACTCCAAGCTTCAGTAACTCTAAGTATTTTCTGCCCAAACTCCTTTATGGACACTTGAAATTTTTTTACATAAGTTAAAGCTTCATTTCTCATTTTGTAAATAAGTTTGCTTTCATCTCTTTATCCAGAATAGATCTATTATTTACATTAAGAATACTTTAAAGTCACAGTTGCCACTTTTCACATACCCATTGTGACAGTGGTGCTAAAGCACAGGTGTTCTGGGGACAGAAGCCTGGGTTAATGTCCATGTTCCAGTGCTTACTAGCTGTGTGACCTTGAGCAAGTTCCTTAAAAACTCTGTGCCTCATTTTCAGCAATTCTAAAGTGAAGATAATAATAGTTCTTACTACATAAGGTAGTTGTATGGATCGAATGAAAAAACATATGTAAAGTCTTTATTGCATGCTTGTTATATGATGAGCATGCAGTAAATTTTAGTAGGAAAAAAAAAGAATACTCCAGATCTTTTTTTCCCCATAAACTCATAATGTTGAAAAAATAAAATAAAACAAAATAGTTGGATTGAGACAACTTCCTTTTGTTCCTTAACTCAGTGAGCTGGCAGTCAGGAAGCCTATATTTGAGTCTTGATTCTGGTACTATTTTGCTGAAGCCACATAGAACAATAGAAAGTAGATATTGGGTAATTTTCTAGATAATTTAGTCAATTTGGTAAATATGCAAAGAAAAGAAAAATGTGTTTAGACTTGTATAATCTTTCTTGCTTACAACTTTGGTAACTTTATTTTAAGCAATTGTTTTATTTTTTCATCCTTATCTACTAGAAAGAATATGACTTTTGGGACTTAACTGAGAGTTCATTATAATTAAGTGCTATGTTATATTAATTTAGTTCTTTAATAATGAGTTAACGCTATAACTTATTATATTCTAAGTGATATTATTCTGTACTTTTAATCTAAAATTTTATAACTTTTTAAAAAGACTTTAAAGCTATCAATTACTAAGAAATGTAAGAGACCTTACATTTTGAGGAATAAATATGGCATTACTCTTCTTTCTCCAGTTTGTGATAGAATAATGTTGGGATTGACAGGTAAAATGTTTCTTTGGTTCTCTATACTTGTAAAACAAATGTAACTGTTAGCTCTCCCATGTCTGTTTATTTAGGCATATGCTATTCCACCACAGAGTCAATTATATAGCCACCAGAGTTAGAGTCAAATACCTGGTTATGAGTCAGTTTTATTATCTGCTGAGACTCAATTTCTCCTTTTTTTCTTTCCTCTCTTTCTTTTTCCCTTCTTCTCAAATTTCCGTCCTTTCCCCATTTCCTATCTCTCTCCTTCCATCTCTCTCTTTTCTTTCCTCTTCCCCTCCTTCCTTCTAACTAGCGATATTATTGATACTGTCTACAAGTTTCAAATAAAAGGCAAGTGAAATTGGTGTGTCTATATCTCAGCATCAGCCTTGCAGGCTTGGAAGACTGGTTTTGTTAGCATATGAGAAAGGAAATATTTGTCAGTGTATAACAAAACAACAACAAACAAAAATTTCACTAAAGGCTTAATGAGGACATAACACTTGAACCGAGTCTTATAAGATGAGTAAACTTGATACGAAGCAGTTTACTTAACAGGGCTCTGAAAAAATGGGATTAAAAAAACAAAAACAAATAGGCTTCGATATGGTAAGACGTTCAAGGAAAAGAAAAAAAATATTGAGAGTGTGGAATGCCATGGAGTGAGCAAATATATCATTAAAGAGAAAATTGTGTAAGGGCTAGTATAAATTAGGAGGCAGTCTTTAAGACCGTACTTACTTCTGACACTAACTACAAGTTTGAGGATCCCCAAGACCACCTTCAGCTTCATCAGTGCTCTAGAAGGACTCATGGGACTCAGGAAAATCTGTTTTACTCACAGTTATGGTTTATTACAGAAAAGGATACAGATTAAAATCAGTCCAAGGAAGAAACACATGGGGTAGGGCATAGGGAAGTCCCATATGTGGACTTCCAGAGGGGTCATGGTCAGTGTCTACTTTCCCAGCAAAGATACATGGCAATATGCATGGAGTATTGCCAACCAGGGAAGCTTGCCTGAGCCCTTGTGTCCAGAGTCTTTATTGAGGCTCTACCATGTAGACATGATTGACTGCTCATGTAGCTGACCTCAGTCTTCAGTCCCTCTGGAGGTTGAACTGATAGCACATGACCCAAAGCCCTCACCATAAATCACATTGTTAGCCTATCTGGTGTGGCCCAATAAACAAATATATTTTTACCAGGCAAGACATTTTAAGGCTTATAGATTACTTCCCAGGAGCTGAGGGCAAAGACAAGACTGTTCTTTGGGCAGTTTAAATTCTTTACTACACAAGTAGCATGTGGCATTGGGTGCCATAGTGGAAACGGTGGAAAAAAAAGGAGTTTGAAAAAGTAGAATCAAGATGAAATCTCCAGTGATTTACTTGTATTACTTGACAGTTTTGCAATAAGGCTACCATACTAATCAGAATTATAAGAATTTTCTTAAATGTGCTAATCTGCTTAGCCTCATAAAATCTATCATAGACACACAAAGTTCTATGCAAAAATAAGTGTAAAAATTATTTTAGAATGAAGTCAGAATCTCTTAATGAGGGAGTGAGAGGTTGGAAAGTGGTAAAAATATTTTTTTAAATAAGATATGCACAGGCCGAAAGAGCATGGATTCTTTATTCCTTATTTAATGGTTCCTTTTTATTTCTAGTATGAACGATCTTCCTGAGAGTGATCCTTTTTTTCTATATTCTTCCTGTTCTGATCTCTTGTTTTTGTTTTTGTTTTTTTTTTTTTTTAAATCACCTTGAACATTTAGCATAAACTAAAAAGAGAAAAGTTATTAGGATGTGAGACTGGACATGCAGGTAGGAATTACATCATTAAGGGCCTGAGGGCTGAAACAAGAAGTTTGAGTTTTGTACTAAAAGCTGTGAGAATTACTGATGTGTTAAAAGAGGGAGAATCATGAACTAAATGTTCATTTTGTTCTATACTTTAGAAAAGTTTCTCTAGCAGCAGTATGGATGATGGATTAGACAAGGGTATCTTACAAGAGACAAAGAAATCTGTTAGGAAGCTAATATTATAATCTAAGAATAAAGAGAGCCCAACTAAGACTTGTGTTGGACTTGATGACTGAAAAGATATGACCTTCACGTCTATGGTCATAGCACTGCTGATCGACTTAGTAAATAACAATTTTCACACTCACACACAAAAAGCAAACCAATTGTCTTGATTAAACCAGGTTGTGACCATGCCCAGCACCAACTCGAATGTACTTCACTTTTTAAAATCCCTGTGTTGGATCCCAGTGCCCGGCACATATGAGCTACTTAATACGTAGTTGACCTTGAAGGTGCAATAGGAGACACTTGGGCACTATTAAATACTGTAAAAAAAAAAAAAAATGGAGAATGGGTGGGAAGAAAGTATCAAAGATTATTATTAGGATTCTGGGTTAGATGACAGGATTGATTGATTAATTCATTCATGCAATACTTACTGTGGGCCTACTTTGTTTTAGTCACTGTTCTACATGTTGGAAAATAACAGTAAAACAAGATAAAGTTCTACCCTCATGGACTTACACTTCAACTAGGAAGTTAAGCAATAGTAGACAAGTGTATATATATATATATATATATATATATTTCCCTCTGTTTTCAATGCTATGAAGAAAAAATGAAGCAATTGGGGCAAGGAGGCTATTTTGTATTTTAGGTAATGTAGTCAGAGAAGGCCTCTTTGAGGAGGTCATATTTGAGCCTAGATCTGAATGAATTAAGTGTTTAGAGTATTATAAGCAGAGAGAACAGTAAATGCAGATATTATGACTTAAAAATGAGTTTCATGGTTTTAAGGAGTAAGAAAAGACCAGTTTAGCTGGAGCAAAGTAAGGTGGGATGAAATGAAAAGATATGAGATCAGAGAGGTAAGAAGGGAGCTGATGACATAGGTTTCATACACCGTGCAAAGAGTTTGAATTATATTTTTAGTGTAATGGTAAATACTGGAGGATTTGTTCAGGAAAGTAACATGATATAATTTACACTATAAAAAAATTATTCTGGAAGCTGTTGTGGTAGTAGGGCTTTTCACTGAGAAAGGGACTAAAGTAAGAAGACAAATTTAGGGGGAAGATGTATTGAGTTAGAAGTGCTTGTGGGACATCTAATCTCCACTGGATAAATTCAATAGGCAATTGGATATGCAAGCCCAGAAGAGAGGTTTTGTGAGTCAGCATATGTGGTTATCAAAACCATGGTTTGGATGAAGTCATTAGGCTTGGTGTTTACAGTAAAAAAAAGAGCAAGGCGTTGTCTTGGTAACAACATAATTTATTCTCCATTTAAGAAGTAAATAGGTGAAGGAGACAAAATCGGTTCCGCTGTTAGGTGCCATATGCATTCCTAAAATTTATCATGCTAAGAGATTGGCTCTACAAGACTGCCTGCACTCAAATCCCACCTCTGCAATTCCTAGTTGGGTGACCTTGGAAAATTGTTTAAAATCTCCGTGGCTTAGTTTTCATAACTGTCAGATGGTGTTAACAAAAGAATTTACTTCATAGTGTTGTTGTGAGAATTATATGGCTTAATATAGTAAAGTTCTTAAGCCAATGCATAGTACATTAGAATTTAATAAGTGCTGCTATTTTTCTTATTCTTTAAAATAAATACAAAGCACTGAATAATGTGCCTGGTTAATAATCAGTATGCTTTAAATGGTAACTGATTTCCTTAGTTACACAAACAGGATTGATTTTGTAGTTAGGGACACTCATGAAACAAGTAATTTACTGTAGACAGCTAAGTTTTTCCTTGTTGTATTCACTAGTATCAAATATCTGAATTTAAATCAAAATTGTAATTTAGTGATATCCAGGGTCAGGCCTAAATTATTGTTAAAGAATCTGTCCTCTAGTAGAAACCTTTTTCTTTTTTCTCTTGTTCTCCCCACCCCTCTCATCTGTTCCTTCTATCCTTAGGAGTTCTTTAGTCTCTCTTCTGTCAACATCTGCTCAAAGATTTTGCTAAACGTAGTCACACTAAGGCACAAAAGCTTAAAACTAGAATAACAACTAGATTTCACCTCCAGTACCGACTCTGGTGGCTAACTAGAGAATATTCCCCCACTATTCCTTGAGATTTCTTTGGGGGAAAAATAACCCTGTCATGATTAATTAGTGAGGCTTACCACGGGGAATGTGAAGTGGTGTGAAGAATATAGTGGCTGTGAGACAGCCTGGCAGGGAAAAATTGTAGACTTTGAAGTCAGACTGATTGGGCTCAAATTGATTTCTACCATTTATCAACTGTGTGATCTTGACCAAGTTATTTAATCTCTATTGGCTTCACATTCTTTATCTGTGAAATGGGTGTAGACTTTAAGTATAAACTTGAAATCATGAGATATTATCTTCCCACTTTTGTTTATGGATATCATAGAAAAGAGACAAGGTGAATGAAATAATAAATAAACCTGAAAACTTCATTTTCAGCAAAACTAGGGGACTGATATAATCTGCAAGCTCTCAAAATAATCTGAGAAAAACAGGTACCGTATGGAGTAAAGTTAATAGTAAGATTTCAGAGAGCAACAGCAAAACCAAACTTCCTGAAGGTGACAGCTCACCCTGAAGTACTTAACCTTTAGCCCTTGCACAAAACAAGTGCTACAGGATCTGGGGAGGACCGAAGCTGCCAAGAAGGAAGTCCAAGAAAGAAGCACAGATAATAGCTAAATTACTCAGTGGAAATAGATTTCAGAAAATGCAAATTCTACTTCTTGAGGTGAAGGATTCATTCTGAAGCATATACCGAGAGTAGATTCAGGGGAAAAAGAGTGAGAGGTTGGGAACAGGGCTTGCGTACAAGTTCTCCTGGGCTAGGGTTGATTTAGAGAAGAAGGTGGGGATATGTTGAGGAGCCATATGAGAAGGAACCTGGTAATACTGAAACACAGCCTTTGGGTTTTGAGATTTGGAAGGCATAGCCCTCTGTCTTCTCTCTCTTCTATAAATTGCTGGGTTACAGAATAATACGTAACTACAAGCAGTTGGCACAGAATAAATAGAAAGATAGGACAAAGTAAAATGTAGATAAAAACAGCAAAAATGAGAAGGCACACATAAAAAAATCACTTCTATGAAGGAAGATCATAAAGTAGAAATATAAGAACTCAGTAAAAGAAAGTGATGGCAAGACATTAAAAGGATATGAATTGTGAGCTTGTAGAACTCAGGAAAGAAGTTGTAGGAACAAAATCTTTTTATAAATCCAATGAAATTGGAAGGAGCACAAAGAGACATTAAACATTGTAGGAAACACAAGAAAGATAGAAATGAGAAAGTCAACAAACAGAACTGAAG
>NW_011888803.1:8626742-8647355 GCF_000151845.1 Pteropus vampyrus | reverse complement strand
TTGATTTAGAGAAGAAGGTGGGGATATGTTGAGGAGCCATATGAGAAGGAACCTGGTAATACTGAAACACAGCCTTTGGGTTTTGAGATTTGGAAGGCATAGCCCTCTGTCTTCTCTCTCTTCTATAAATTGCTGGGTTACAGAATAATACGTAACTACAAGCAGTTGGCACAGAATAAATAGAAAGATAGGACAAAGTAAAATGTAGATAAAAACAGCAAAAATGAGAAGGCACACATAAAAAAATCACTTCTATGAAGGAAGATCATAAAGTAGAAATATAAGAACTCAGTAAAAGAAAGTGATGGCAAGACATTAAAAGGATATGAATTGTGAGCTTGTAGAACTCAGGAAAGAAGTTGTAGGAACAAAATCTTTTTATAAATCCAATGAAATTGGAAGGAGCACAAAGAGACATTAAACATTGTAGGAAACACAAGAAAGATAGAAATGAGAAAGTCAACAAACAGAACTGAAGTACATTCTTTAAAAGATTACAGAGAAATTATAGATGTAGAAGATAACAGTGGAGATTCAACATAATCATAGTAGGAATTTTTGAAGAAGAAAACCAAAACTATAAATAGAACAAATATTCAAGGATATAATTCATGAAAACTTTGCTGAAGTAAAAACAAACAAGCAAAAAGAACAACAACAAAAAAACCTGAGTCTATACAACAATGGGCATACTATGTGCCTGGAAACATTTATACAGAATGGTCAAAATGAAGCCATATCCTAATAAAATCACTGCACTTCAAAGATAAAGAACAGTTCTTTTGGGCATGCTGGTAAAAATTCAAGACATTTGGAAGGAGAAAAAAAAATTAGCCAACTTCAGATTTTTCTATCCTAACATTCAACACCTAAGGATGGTGGATCCATATCCACAAGATATTCAAGAAAAGACAATGTCAGCAAAGAATTTTATATCCAATGAAACTTAAGATATAAGGCTACTAACAAACATCTAAAAAGTCACTCAGGAAATGTTCCCATGAAAGCTTCTTGTGAAAACTAATAGAGGATAAACTTCAGCAAAGAGGAAATGACTGAGAAATCGACTGCAAAAAACTGGCTCAGTTTATCTGAACACAGTGTGGGAACAGAACAGAATATCAATGCCATACAAACTAACAATATAGGAATGGTATAACCACCAAAAAGTGGGAGGAGAAGAGAGAGATGAAAGGAAGTGGATAATTTTGATGGTTAGTTCACATATAGAATTTGAGAATAACATAATATTATCCAAAGCTGATAAATACAATAAAAACACTATAAGAATGTTTAATAATAAAAAGGTAAATACTAAGAAAAATAATCCTATTGACTAATATAAGATGGTGAGAAAAAGAAGGAAGAGGGAGAAAAGGAAAAGGAAACATTGTTTATAGGAAAGAAGTAAGAGATATGTTCAAATAAAGAGGGTTAGGGATATTGTATACATTAACAATTTTAAAGATAACTCTTGTAATAAAAATACAAACGTTCCTAAATCTCCAAAGAACTACAGATAAAAAGGAAGCAAAAGAAACAAAGTACATAATGAAAGACTTAAAAAAATAAAAATGAGAAAACAATATAAAGTAAAATAACAGATGAAGCAAACCATCATATCAATAAATGTAAATAGATTTAATTTTGATATTCGAAGAAAAAAATTTTCAGATTAGATCACAAAATAAATCAAGCTCTTTCCTCTTTACCTAAAACATAGTGTTTCAAAGCAGATATAAAAGCATGGGCAAAGGTATATCAGACAAATGCAAACAAAAAGGAAGTTGGAGAATGGGGACTTAGTTTTAATACCAGATAAGTAAAAATTATACCCCCCAAAATGATCAACCACACATAGTAGTATATTTAATGATTCCAAAAGGTATGATATCCAGTAAATATATGAATATTATGACTATATATCCATAATAACCATAACATCAATATTCATAAAACTTAAGACCACATGAAATAAAAGGCTAAGTAAGCATGCTAGTGGTAAGAGACTTTCTTTACTTCTTAGTTTATGACAGATGAATTGTGTAAAAGTAAACAAGGATATACAGGATATAAATAATAAATTTCAGCTAACTGGTTTTAAATCCTCTACCCTGAAACACCTTTGCAAGTGCTTATTGAAGGAAACAGATCACTTAATAAGCTAAGTTTCAGAAATAGGAAGTGCAGATTAGACACTATTCTCTTATCACAATGCTATTAAGTTAGATTTTGATAATTCAATGAGAAAACAAATAAAACCCTTCTAATAGGAAATTTTAAAAATTTTTATTAAATCACTTGAATCAATGGAAAAATACAAGTAAAAGTTACATAGTTTCTAGAAAGTCAACAAAAATGAAAATACATACCGCATATCAAAACCTGTGGAATACAGCTAAAGCAATACTCAGAAAATTTATAGCTTCAGTTTTATAAATAAAGAACCAATTACTCATTTTTAGAAATTAGAAGGAAAATAAACCAACAGAAAACAGGATACTATAATTAATACAAATATTTAAATTAATGATATAAAAAACCTGACAAAAATAGTAGAAAAGATAAAGAAAAATCCAAAGTCTATCCTTTTGTAGTGACCAATAATGGTACTGACTTAAGAACAAATAAAGCAAAATATTTAAAATTGGAAAATTATACAGAAAATCAAAGAAACAGGAAGACAAAAAGGATTTTAAGGGGATATTACATGAAGATCTTTGGGTATTTGAAAGCTTAGAAGAAAGATATTATTTCATAGAAAAATATGAATTTCTAAAATTTATTCAAGATGCAGTTGAAAATTAGAATAAATCGATGAACATAAAAGATTAAGAAAGTGAATGAAGAGCTATCAATGAAAAAGCCAACATGATAAGTTTGGTTAACAGCTGAGTTTTATGTAACTTTTGAGAAAAAAGATAATTTTAAAGATAATTAAACTGTTCTATGCCATAGAAAACAATTAAACTTCAGTAGTATAGTCTGATAAAGATAGTACATCAAGAGGAAAACTACAGACCAGTCTTAGCTGAAATATTAATGCAATAATTCTACATGTTAATCTTTAAGAATCCAGTAATATATCAAAAGAATAATATATAACCATAAAGTAAATTTTTTTTTAGGAATGCAACGATGGTTCAATAACAAGACATTTATTGAATAGTAAATACACATATATATAACACATATATGTATTCTAAAGTTTTCAAATAATACTCTTTCCAATAATTTTTCTTTTAACAGAATCAAAAATTTGAGGCAGTAGCTAGCAGGGATTATTGTTAAATGCAAGGAGAGGTTTTCTTTGGGTAAGGGGCAGCCCTTGATATCATACTACATAAGTATGACTCTTTCTTTGTGTAAAATAGCCTATCTGGCACCATAGAATGATAACTTTTACATACTTTATGATTATATATATACTTTAAGTATTGTGATTTTTCAAAGTAGCAGTGTTTCTTCCATAATTTACTTCTCATGTTGAGATGTACATACCCTTAAAGGCAGGTAGCATTGGGTAAGAGTATCCAAAGTCACAGACTAAACATGGTATATGTTTCAGAAATGTAAATTTTCATTGAAGATTGGGGATGGGACTAGTTCACTGATTTAGCTGGTAATTCATGTTTTATATTAAAATAAACATAGCTATATTATGGTATAAAATTAAAAATTTTTATAAATTGCAATTATGAAATGTGAGAAGTTAAAGATATTTTTTGTGTTTTTATGAGTCCTCTTTAAAATATTTCCCCAAATCCTGGAAAAGCATATAATTCTAAATTGCTGTTGGGAATATTTTGGTGGAAAAGTTTGAGAGACACTGTTATATAATAGCTTTGATACTGATCTTTGTACCTAAATACAAACATATAAAACTATTATTAAATTACAACTACTTTATAAAGAAATGTTTGCTCTAACCTTAAAATAAAACACATATGTGTTTTGTAGAGCTCTCCAATGAGAAAACATTTTAAGTGTATTGCTAGATTATATAAGAGTGATATTCAGTAATTATTTTTTTGTTGTAAATAGTTGTCAGACTTGGGTCTGACATTTGCCATTATGTTTGCTATTTGTAATAAACATGAATTATCAAATATTGACTAATTTCCTAAAAAAGGAAAACTAAGATGAGGTACTGTGTTCCTGGATAATCTTTAAAAACTTTTATTTTTCTTTATCGCAATTATGAATTAACAATTCTTCGACATTTCTTGTTGGAAATGATTACATATGTACAAAGATACAGATGGGAAATTTTTAACCAAAAGAATATTAAAGATCATATGGCTGACTAAGCTGTTCTGTATCTTTAAAAAGTATTTATCATTCTTTACATATGGCATTTAATTGTATAGGGCTCTAGAGATAAATGTGACATCTGATTAGATTGTGGTGGGGCAAATTCATTCATTCAGAAATTATAGAACTATTTGCAAGGCAGGTATAGTAGATATCTGATAATGGGTCAGACAAAGACTCTGTCTTACAAGAGTTTACAATTGGGTGAGGGAGATAAGCAATATACTATCAGAAACATTGCAATAAAAAATAAATCCATAGTTAAATAAAATCTCTATTGTGTAACTATCTATATTATATAATAAATATTGAAAAAATTGCAGATTATTTGTATAAAAATTAGAAGACTAAGAAAAAATGGGAGAGAGAGAAACTTAGAAGGGAGAGAAAAAGAATAGTTCACTTGTCCAGGAGATATAAAGATGACTGAGTACTTTAAGTGTAGGACACACTTAAGGAATTAGGCAAAGGGAGAGCTCATACGTAAGGCTAAAAGGGAAAAAAGCCTGAAAAATTACAGTTTAAAGGATTGCGTAAATTTAATTTATAAAATGATTTCCAAGTTACAAATGTCTTTTTGTTAAGTATGTCCCCAGTTTCTCTTTAACATAGAAGTTATAAAATTTTAAGTTTTAAATTAAAGAAGTAAATAACATCTGGGACTCTTTGAACATGTATATTCATTGGTGTAATAAATAAGATTTCTAATTGATTGGGAAAAAATGAGAGAACACATTAATTGAATTTGAGTTTAGGGATATTAGTGTGTACCTGTGTGTGTGTACATTTTTCATATTATTGAGTATAGCATTTATTCCCCCTCTCTGTATCTCTTATTAACTGGAAATTAGTTATTAATAGAGGATGCTTATTTCAGGGATTACTGTTGATACAGACAAGGAAGATTTTCTCATACTCAAACATTTATATGAACACGTGAATGCATAAGAGTAAGATTCTTTCTCTCTTTCTCTTTCTCTCTCTCTTTAATTTCTAGGCATAGATATTCTTCATCAACTAGGCCTTGGAGGCAAAGATGTAAGACATTCAACATCAGTGACTGCTGTACCATCATCATCTACACCATTACCTCAGGGGGTCCATTTAACAGAATCAGGTGTCATTTTAACAAATGATGCTTATATTGAGTCACCTCTCATGAAAATTTTACCAGTCAACTTAGAACAGCCATTTACAATATTAACTGGGTTACAGTCACATAGAGTAAACAATGCGTTTCTCTTCAGCATTAGACATAAAAATAGACTGCAATTAGGAGTCCAATTATTACCTAAAAAATTAGTGGTATACCTTGGAGGAAAGCAGTCTACGTTTTTCAACTACAGTGTTCATGATGAGCAATGGCACTCATTTGCCATTACTATTAGACATCAAGTTGTCTCAATGTTTGTTGAGTGTGGCAACAAATATTTTAGCAAAGAGACTCTTTCAGAAGTTCAGACCTTTGATTCTAACAGTGTGTTTAATTTAGGAAGTATGAATAATAATTCTGTCCATTTTGAAGGAATAATATGTCAGTTGGATATTATTCCTTCTGTAGAAGCATCTGCAAACTATTGCAGATATATGAAACAGAATTGTCACCGTGGGATAAGCCTTCCTCATACAACTGTGGTACCAGCTAAGATACCAGAAAACTCTCCCTTATCCAAACAATTTGGTGAAAAAGTACTGTCAGAGGACACATTTACTGAAGGCAAAAATGTTCCAAATATCATAAACAATGAATCTGCAATAGTGTATAAACAACAAGAACACCAGATATCAAGATCTCAGTTAACTTCTCTTCATTCAGGGGATCTCTCTGCTGTGGATCTTGTGAACCATGGGATTCAGGACAAAGAAATGATCACCAAGGAACATCCTCAGACAAATTTAAGCCTATCAGTTACCCATCATCTTTTCAGTGAGGCAAGAACAAATAGCAGTGAGAAATTTGGTTCTCTCTTAAATGTGACCAGCAATATAACACAATATAATGATAGAGTAACTGACCTGTCGCTTTTTAAGAAGATATCGTCTATTCTTCCACAAAGAAAACAAGATGCGGTTACTAATCTCAAGAAGGCCATCAGAGCAAGTCTACATACTAATGAACTCATGGAACTGCAACATATTTTAAATACAACCTTATACAGAGTGACAGATGAGCCGTCTGTGGATAATCACCTTGATTTAAGGAAGGAGAGTGAATTCAATCCTGATGCTACTTATCCCAGCGAATATAGCTATGAAACTGAGCTTTATGATTATTATTATTATGAGGACCTTAATACAATGCTCGAAATGGAGAATCTGAGAGGGCCAAAAGGGGACACTGGACCTCCCGTAAGTCGTTGTTGTTTATGTCTTAATGCACTAACTTACTATACGTTTCAAAAGGAATTCTCTAGATTAAACAATAAAGAACAGATAAGATCTGTCTCAGAAATGTATCCTGGCAACAGTGATTGAATTTATGGTTGCTATAACACATCCAACCAGAATGTAGCCCCGGCTCAAATATTGTACTTTCTAAGGGGGGCTGGAAGAGAGTTATTGCCAGGCTGAAGAGGTTACTTAATTCTAGTAAAGTGGTGAGTAAGCTATGTTTTTTTCTTGTTCAGTTGAAATTCAACCAGTAATTCAACCGCTAAATATAGATCATCATTCTGCATTTAAGAAAACATAGGCTTATGCATAGGCATGTTAAGAGAAGGATATAAAAGTTATAGTAGATTAGATACATCAATTAAATAGCCTTTCAGTACAGTAGTATCCAATGAATTAAAATAGAGTGCAAAATTTATTGTAGATAAATATAAATTTTGTAGTGAATCATTGGGAAAAGTCAAACTATTACCTTATCATTCTAAATGAAATATTTTAATTTCCATGAAGAGCAACATATTTCATTTAATCTTTAATGATATAGTCAATTTATATTTATGGGTGAATAAAAGCTCCAGTTACCTAATACAAGAATTAGCCTGTCAGCCTATCGGTTCATTCAATGGAAAATTCACTGAAGTCCCCTACTTAATAATGTACAAACAAAACCATGAGAAAATACACTGATTTTTTGAGCTCTGAAATTCTTTTATTGTGTAAGTGCAATTACAGATGTACCTTTGAAAAAATTTTTAGATAATTTTAAACTTATTTAGAGCTATTTAAAATAATGACATTAGAAACATTATGGTTATGCCTTTCATAATTGCATACCTTAAATAATCGACCTATATGTTTTTAGAAATTAATTATTTTAATTGCAAGAAGACTAAATATACCTTAAGTATTTCCTTATTTGATGAAAATAAAATTTGTCATTGATTTAGTTTCAGAAACCATAGAATGTAGAATGAGAGATGATACCACTTGCTTAGTTTATATTTCCTTTGTGGTTATTACTCAAAGGGATTTTTTAGATATTGAGAAACTCTTATTAGAATGAATCTTTAAATATTTTAAAATAAAATCTGAGGAATAGATTATTACAGAGAAATAAACTTTCCACCTATGTCAATTAATTATCAACATATTAGTAATAAAACTCAGCTACCGCGTAGATCATATTAAACAAATAGTTATGGAAAGCATTTATGGAAAACAGTACGATGAGATGACATTAATCTCTTCTAGAAAACCAAAAGTAGTCATTTCAATATTGGTAGGTGAAGCAATAATATTCAACAAAAATTTACTTAGTCTCTGTTATGGGCAGAGCAGGAGCACAAAGTATGTATGACACAGTCATTGCTCAGAAGGAGCTTGCATTCAATAACAGGGATACAAATACATTTATAACTATATCTCATGGTAAAGTAAGACAAATGCCACTGAGAGATAGATACAAACTAAGTCTATGGGGTACAAATGTTCAAAGGTAAGAATATTTTTTGAAGAGACCTCTATGAAAGGTCACTTAAGGCTGAGCTGTTCAGGTTGAGTTCTTGTGGACAAAGTTAGTTATAACTTAGGCCTCAAAGAATGGATACTATTTTGGTAAGTGATAGGAATTGGTATACTTTTTTTTTATATATAGGAAAAACAGCACGATAGCTATCATTTATTGAATTTTTACCTTGTGGCAGATAATCTACCATGCCCTTTACATTCCTTACCTTAGACGAACTTTGTGAAGTTGGTATTATTATCCATATTTTTCAGGTGAACAAACTGATGTCCAGAGAAGTTAATATACTTGTCCATAACCATATTACTGATAAATGATAGAGCCAGGATTTGGAGCCTGGTTTTCTGCCTCTAAAGCTTAAACTCTTTCACAATGTTAGGCTAAATAATGTTAGGCAAATATAAGACCCGAGCTAAATGTCAGGTTAAAAATCTTAATTGTCAAACTGATAGTTCTAACTTTATCTTGTTCTTGGTGGGGGAATTTTGTAGGTTTTTAAGCAGATGTATTAATGGGAAATTCAGTCTGATAGCAATGCCCAGACGGGCAGTTCCTGTTATCTTGATGTTACCAGACTAGCACATTATCTAGGATGACACCAGTGAAAATGCAAAGGAAAGGTAGGATTCAGGAGATATTTTAAAGGAGAGTTTGGTAGAACTAACTAGACCTAGAGCCCAACCAAGAAAAAAAAAAAAAAAAAAGACAAAGAGAATCAAAGACAACTCCAGTTTTAAGCCTGTGAATTGAGAGAATGGTAATGCCATTACTAAAAACAATAATTAAGAAAGGAAGTTGATTTTAGGAGAAGAAACTACGTTAAAACATTTAATGTATTATTGGCAATTCAGTAAGCTATTGGGAAAGTTGAAGAAGCTGAAGTGAAAAAGAGGGGTCATTAGGGGATATGGATTTGGGAGTCTTCCCATCAACATTGTAATTGAAGCTGTAGGGTTGGGTAATTTTCAAGGGAAGGAGTTTGGCATAAGATCAAGATCCAAAAATATTTACTTTGAGGTTATCGAAGAAAAAAAGCAGAAATGTGATGAAATAGTCAGAGAGATGGGAGCAAAGACTACATAGTACTCTATCACAAAAGCCAAAGAAGAGAGTTTTGAGAATAAATTGATCAGCAGTGCCAAAAGCTAGAGAAGTCAAAGAAGATGAGGACTGAATGAGGAAAAGTGGAGGAAATCCACTGGATCTTCTGATGGGAAAGTAATTGTTCAGCTTTGAGAATCTTACTTCAGCATAGTGTAGAAGTCTAAAGGTAAATTTAGAAAGCTTATAGGAGATTGAATGGTGGTGAAATGATGAACTTTGTAGAGACTGTTCCACTGCTTCTCAAAGTGGATGTTACTGTGTGAAGTCTGAGGGCAGCCTAATGTTTTCTACTTGTAGTTGATTTTATTCTTCTGTATCCTCATGCAGTTCTTTTGTTATCACTGAGGTTCATCAAACCTAGTAGGTTCTATATCAGCTTTTTCTGGTGCTCTTTTGATCTGAAGATTATTTTTTATTCTATTATAGAAAAGTCTCCTTTTATATTCTCAAGTGTTTTCCTTTTCCATTTTTAATGTTCTTCTCCAGGTATACCAATATGTATGTGTTGAATATCCTTTGTGATCAAATTATTTATTATCTTCTCTATAATTTTGTCTATCTGATTGCTCTTTTCCATTTCGTTTTGTGTGAATTCAGTTATCCTGCATCTGTACTCCTTTATTGATTTTTCAGTTATATTTAATCAGCTTTTATTGCTTTTGACATGACTCATCTATAATGGTTCCTTTTTTGCTCTTTCATATTTTTGTAAGCTCTTTTGGTTCACATTTCATTAACTTAATTGTTATTTTTGTATCTTGTAACTCTTCTTTGAGCTCTCTTTTGATAGAAAATTGGCATTTTGAAATTTTTGAATATATAGTGAACTGTATGACTAATTCTTTTTCTCTGTTGCATAGAGTAATTCTTCTTGTAAATGATTTTCATCTACTTTTAATTTGTTTCTGTCCTCGCACATCCTCCTCTCCTCAATATCTATAAATAGGTCTATTGCAGGCTTCTTTCTGGTTATTACTCATTTTTTAAATAAACACAACTCTATCTGGGCCACTATTTGTTTTAAAGTAGTATAGGTAAAGGCAAAGGGAAGTAAAGTGTAGTGGTACACAAATTCAAATTTAGATTGCTGCCTCAAACACCATTTACCATATTTATTTTGTCCTCTAACCAGAGATGTAGCTCCTCTCATTTTCATGTAGAGTATGTTATGAAGCCCTTTATATCACAGGCTCTATGAATAGTGATATTGCCTGTGGCTTTCTCATTTCCTTAAAGCTCATCACTGTAGTCAAAGGATTGTTGGAATGAACTTTCAGGACTAATACACTTTTAGCTATCTGTAGCCTGACCAAAGTTTGAGGTTTGAGGAGGTTTTTGGTTTTTTGTTTTGGTCATCTCTCAACATCTTTTTTTTTTTACTCCAAAGTTCCTCAGTATTTGGAAGGTAATCTTCATATTTTGCAGTTTGTGGTTGTGGTTCTTTCCTTGTTTCATTGGAGATGATGTTTTCTTCTTTTGGCGTTTTTTGTTGTTTTCAGTGGGTTTTGAGGGAGGAAGGATAGTTTATTAAAAATTTTCTTTCTGCCGTCTTTTATGTAAATTCTCTAGTGATCTTTTAAAAAAATAAATCAGATCATGTCAGTTATCTACTTAAACTCTTCAGTGGCAGAAAAATAAAGCGCTTACAATGAACTAAAAACTCTTTATCATAACCCGTGCAACCATAAGTGGTCTGTCTCCTTCTTACCTGAGCAACCACATCTTGTTCCACTTTGTCTTACTCTCACTAAAAGCTTTCTTTTAGATCTTCAATAAGACTATGACTTTTTGTTTTGTTTTGTTTTGCTCATGATCTCATTTACTTAATTACTATTTTCTGGGATTTTATTTTCCCTTCTTTTCTAACTCCTATTCATCTTTTAGATCTAATTTAACACTTCTTCCAAGAACCCTTCTCTGATACAGTGTAAATTAGGTTCACTGTGTCAATCTCCCTCTTGGTTTCTTGTTTTTTTTCTTCATATCATTAAGTAAAATGTATAATTATGTGTTTATGTGTTAACATGTGTCTTTTTGTTAGACCATAAGCTCCAGGAGAGCTTGATGCTTACTGTTTATTAAGTGAGTGAATGAATGAATGAGTGAATGAATTTTAAAAGGTATTTTAGATGCAGGACTTCTAAGATTAATTTACCAGGCATTATTATCTCTTAGACATGTTGGTCTAGTGAATACATTTGCTTTGGTATATATATTGCCTAGTAATAACAATATTATAACTAATATCGAGTGTTTGCTGTGCCCCATACATAACTTTAAAAAATAAATTACTTTATAGTTTACTGGTTAACTACTATATATCTGACATAGTGACAGATATTTTTCTTTTAATTGAATTATACTTTCCTTTAATAATCAATAATCTGAAAGTTAAAGTGCCTTTTCTAGTACTTAATTTTATTTATAGAAAATAATTTATTCTCAAAAAAATCATGCCATATAAAATTACTTTGCTTCTGTCATTTCTAGAAAATGCCTATTAATAATCTCTTCTCGAGTATTTGGAAATGCAAAATTGTGAAGACAAATTAAATTGATTTTTATTAGTGCTTATTAAACTACTCAAATATTTAAATCAATATAAAATATACTTTCTTTTTTTCCCCAGTAGCTGTGGTATTAACTGTGATATTAATTACCCTTTCAATGTGAATGGAATAGTGTTTTCTTTTGTCAGAAAGTAGCGTGACAAGGCAATAAACCAAATTAGACATTTGTTTTAATTGTCCATTTAGTTTTTCATTTTTAGTTCTTACTATTTGGGATATCAATTCAAATCAACAACTGCTAACTTCTGATTATAACAGCAAAACTAGAACTAATTTAAAAAGAATTTTAGTATTTTTTAAATATGTGAAAGTCAATTTTTAATGCGTTAGTTATATAATAATAGCTATTGAAACATTTGAATGGTTATGGGAGGAGAATTCCTTCAGTTTGGAGTTGAATAGAAATAATACTTCTCTTTTAATATTATGAAATGCATTGAAAGGTCTTTATCAAGTTAGGGGTTAGGAGAAGGAAAAAATAAAATTAAAAGAAAATGGACAGTTGAAAATATATAACGAGCATAAGAAAATTGCAAAATGATTAATATCAATAAAGAAGAAAATTTCAAAGAGAAAAATGCTACATAAAAATGAGGCTCATTAGGTTATGCTCCTTAATAATGATAGGACTAGCATTTTAGTCTTGATGTATCTAATTTCAAAGCTTGTACTATTTTTACTGCAATAATGAATGAATATTTATAAAATAGAATGTGTGTATGCTCTATAGACACCAAGAATAATGCTGTATAGAGTGCTCAGTAACAATTAAATGAATGAACAGATGAATTAATAAATATGTAATAACTATTCCAAATTAAATTTATTTTTTCACAATTGATTATCAAAGTAAGTACAAAAGATGACCTAAGGCATTATTATATGAAGAAGCAAAGAAGTAGTTTTCTATTTTTTATTTGATATATTTAATAAATAACACTTAAGAACTCAGAACACTTTAAAAACTGATTAGTTTTTGCTTTCATACTTTGTTTTACAAACCATTTAACTCCGTTAGTGACCATCTAGTATGCTGCATTTTTACTAAGGCAGATTTATTACTGAATGTACTAGAAGGATCTCATTGTAACAGTTTAACACATTATACATATCCTTGGCATAAGTCTTTTTTAAAAGAACATAAAATGGTCAGTGCTTTAATTTTTCAAGGCAAGTCTTTTGAAATATGTTTGAAAAAACCTCTTATTGTTGTTCTCAAAACCTTAAATTGAATTTTTCCTTCAGTAGTAAGAGTAAATTTAGGTAAAAATCACCCACAAAACTACTAGTTATGGTCCCTGTAAAAACCAGATGCAGTGCCTGTAACCATAAGTCATAGAGTTCCTGCTGCCATTTCTGGCCAGATTAAAGAGGACACTTGAGTTTCAACTCTCACCCCTGCTGATTAGGGTGAGGGGGATCCATGTTACTTTAAAATCATCAGCTGGTAACTGTAGACAAAAAAAGCCCTGGAGTGAGAATCTTAATGACTTGTGAGAAAAAAGATGTGTCTATTATCATGCCTAATATCTTGTCATTTGTTTTCCAAGGGTCCACCTGGTCCAGCAGGCATACCAGGTCCATCAGGAAAGAGAGGTCCACGGGTGAGTAGATGGGTCCCATTTCCCACTTGCTGTTAGAATTAGTAAGTTTCCAGTACTTTTTTTTTTTTTTTTTAGTATTGTACTGTATGTACTTCCTTTGGAAATCTGCCTGGATCTTCAAACTTGGCCGTACCTTTGCCAATTCAAGAGAAGCTTAGGAACATGTGCAGCTTATTTGCATATAAACACTCAGTGAGAGCATTCTCTGTAAACATTCCGAAGAAGATTATCAAATTTGTAGATTAGTGGCTGTTATGGTGCTACTTGTAACATTATTCTTAGTTATGAAGTGATATCATCTGTAGTTGATTGTCCAAGGTGGGGTTCATTTGCTTTGGGAAATAAGGAGAAGTGGGCTGCCTTAAAGTAGCGCATTCCTGGATTACATAGTGGAAAATACTGAAGCTATTGATGAGAAAATAATTGTCCTGAGGAAAAAAAAGCTGCCTTAGGGATAAGCAGTAGTTTCTCACATTGCACAGGTCCAGTAAAAAATTTATTGCTGTGTTTGAATTAGTTTCTTTCAAACCAAAAAATGAATGTGGACTTTTACTGTCTGAAATTTTTCAAAGATCTAGAAAAAGAATTGTGATTGTGCATGTTATTAAAACAAATGCATATACCATATATAATCCACTTTCTTTCTATCCTGATTTTTATTTATCCTATAAACAATATAAAAATCACCCTGAAATGTTACTTTAAGTTGACCATATTCACATCAAACTCTTGTCCACGTGAGGCCTAAGATGAGTGCTGACTGTGCTCCCTCTGTTATTTAGTATTTCTTTCATTTCTCGACACTTGATGACCTGTCACATTCCTCCCAGGAGAGTAAACCTGGCTCACTCTCCTCTAGCCTCCAAACCACTCTATCTTCTCTCTCTGTCAGGAGATGCTATGCTAGATCCTTCTTTTCCAAGGGACTGAGTCCATCTTTGCTCTAATTGCATTCCCTCTTTGCTACTAAGGCTTTTCTCATATAGCATGACCTTCAGTTTTTGAATCTTTATCTATTTTCATGATGCAGCAGCTTCTTTCTCTAATTTCCAATTGTTTCTTCATCGATTTGTCCAATCGTCCTTCATTTAAGGAAGGAACAATATTTCTCTTCTCAAGGCTAATGATTATATTTGTGTTCCTAATTTTATCTCCATTTAATTATTTAACTTAAAACTTACAACTTTGCATTTCTTCTGTCCCTAGATTTTATCTCATTTGGCAATGCCCAACAGATTATCTTCGTTTTTAAAAATTCCAAAGTTTCATCAATGTTAATTTTTCCTAAAGTTATTGTCTTGGCTCACTCTTGTGCTACTGAGCTTTGTGAAATAATATCCATTGCTCTGAAATCTACAACAGCTCCTTTGTTAATCTCCACAAATTTTTCCATCTACTTTATCAAAATTTACTTTTTGCAGGTTACAAAATGACATATGTCATAAAATCTTTTTTTCTTTAGTGTTAATCTTGGTCGATATACCTTCAATATTTGCATTGCTGACACACCTCCTTTCTGAAACACAATGCTCTATTAATTCAGAATTGAAAAGACAGATAAATAAATATTAACTGTATGTTATATGTTAATATTGAGGTATGACTGAAAAGCACAGAAGTAGATACCCAACCCAAATGAGTTTAGGTGGCTAGAGACTTGGAAGGCCTTCTGGAGGTGGATCTTAGTTCCTTTACTTGCAGGTTGTGTGAGCTGAAGTTTCCTCATGGGTAAGGAGGAATAAACATAACTGCCTTGCAGGATTCTTATAAGGATTAATAATAAAATTTATAGAGCACTAACATAATTATTTGCACATAGTTAGTAGTAAATAGAAGCAATTATTGATTTCAAATTGACAAATATTTCAGTGGCTAATATGTGTTAAGTACAACACTAGTAACACTAAAAACAGTCTCTTTTCAAGGAATTTATAATCCTGGAATTAAACATCATATGTCATAAAGTACTTAAATAGCAATAAAATTTTTAAATAACAGATTAAAACAGTATAAAAAATGTCCTAAGGCAACATACAATTAATTGCAAATGAATTTTACATTCAATGATTTCTACCGAAGTTAGTAGAAAAGAGAAATCATTCATGCTGGTGTATCCAGGATTTAATAATGAGCTGAGAGAGCAGTTGACACCTGAAGAATGATTTGGGTGGGTATAGGGGCAAGGTTAAACGTAATAAGTCTTTAAAGCATACATACTAGCATAAAAAAAAACCCAAGTGCAGAAAGGGTTAATGTATTCAGAGGAAAGTAACTAAACAATTACACTTTTTTGTTTTTAAACTTCTTACTGCCTGCAGCTTTTGGAAGTAGCACTAAGCAATATGGCTGGAGATAGGGGTGGTAAATAAGGGAGGTAAACAAATGCTTTGAGGCAATTGTTTCAAAGCAAAAGATGGAAACCACAGTTCTCTATAATTAATATAGTTCTCTTTTTTAAAGTAAAATATGCAAAATCTCAGAAAAGATAAAGAACTTTGTAGAAAAAGATAATATTAATTTTAATGAAATTATAGTTTGTATTTATCTGAATGTTATAAATGCTGTCTGTTATTTGTATCTAAATCTATTCTAAGAATTATCTTTTTTCTCTTTACAGGGCATACCAGGGCCACATGGAAACCCTGGGTTACCTGGATTACCAGGTCCAAAGGTGAGTGATTACTAGTGAGTATCACATGATTTTCCTGATGTTATTTAAAAAGATCATCTTGCCACTTGCACAAGAAATCATCTGTCCATTTCAAAAGGCGGCGGGGGTTACCTGAATCTAAGAAAGAGCAAGTTAAGGCAATTGCAAGTTTAAAAAGGTTTAAATGAAATGGGAAGTGCAGCACATTATGGAACCTTTTTACAAACATATTCGGACTAATGTGCTTTATAAAAATGGTTAGAACAAAAAGATATTTCATAAATTAAATGATATGAAGCACATATAGTACTTGGTAAAATGCTTGTATACAGTTAGCACTTAAGAAAATGATATTTCCCTTTTCTTGGAGTAGCTACTTATTGAGGTGACTAGGCCAAGTAGAAATACAACTTTTACTGAAACTACCACATTTATTATTTGTTAATAAAAAAACAAAACAGTCTCATGGCTCTATGAATGAAAATGCCTTAAGATAGTATAGAACTATGTTCTTTTTATAAGGTTATTTTAAAGTTTATAAGGCTTTTACCATGTTCCTCTAAAATGATGTGGCTCAAACCCCAAACTATTTTCTGTATGGTGGCCAGCAGCTGAAATTTATGTTCAATGCTTCCAGCCTTCCAGTTGTTGCTTTCTGCTCAGCTCTTTGGAATCTATCACATGTCAGAATCAGCCAAGAACTGAAGAGAGTCTATATCCAGATTTTGGGGAAAACTCTCTTTTTTTCTTTCTTTCTAGGATTTTCTCTCTCAATTTATAGTCATTATGGTAACCCCATAGTCTCTCCTCTAACACCATTAGCCAAAAGGTCTCTGGCTTTCTGCTTGAATTCTAGCCACTCTGTGAAGTCTGGGGAGTGTCTTTAGGAGAAAAGCTGTATAAATGTGTAATAGACTAAGTGTGGTTCCATTCTTTCAAGAGCTGAATCCTCTCCAGTGTGTTCCGTTTTTGGTTTCTCTCTTGTATATTCAAAAAGTTATTTTATATATCTTGTTCTGGCTTTATAATTATTATTTGCTGGAGGATTAGTCACATTCATGCTACTCTGCTACTATCTGAACCACAGGTCTCAAAAATTCCTTTTAGGACATCTCGATTTGAGATGATAATTTGACATTCAAATAGAGATATTAAAAAGATATATGGATCTGGAATGCAGGGGAGATGTCAAAGCTAAAACTATGCATTTTAGAGTCATCAGTGTATATATAATATATATTTTAATATAATATATATTATATATTATATATATTAAAGCTATAGAACTAATGAGAACACCTATGGGTGAATATAGACCGAGAAGTATCCAAGGACTGAGTCTTGGTATATTAGGAAGAAGAAGATGAATTAGCAAAGGGTACTGAGAGAGAATGACCAGTGAGGTAGGGTAGTGGTTGGGACAAAAGCCTGAGTAGAGTATGTCCAAGAGGGAATGGAAGGAGAGGCAGTCTCCTAGTTAACATAGCAAACTTTCAAGGAGTTTTGCTCTAAAAAGGAATAGTGTAATGAGCAGTAAAGTGAGATGTGGGCTCAAGGAAAGTTGTTTTTTAAGATGGAAGAAATGACAGTGTGTTTACTTGGCGATGGCAGTTATTCTGGAGAGAAATAAAAATTAAAATAATGCAGGGAAGACAGCGCACCAATCGTATACTGGTGAGAGAGAATTGTGGATTTGGTTATGAAGGCAGAGGATTTGGGAAAAGATTTAAGTGAGGTAGTAGATTTGGTTCTAAGAGCCTGTGGAAGTTGAAAGCAAAAGCACCAGTTGAGAATGAAGAGGGAATTTATGAAATAATCATCTATGAAAATGGGAAAGTGAATTTACTAAGGCAATTATTGGACATACCAAAAAACAAAACAAAACAAAATAAAACCAATCAATATAAGAAGTCATGAATTTAAAGTGAGTTTGTTAGCATTATTGTTTTCTTTTAGTCACATTCAGAAAACAAGGGCAGAATAGTTGGAGAGTTTAGATTTAAGAATTGCCAAGCAAGCTTTTAAAAGGAAGCTGTTAAGTGGAAGAAAGAGGCAATGCTGTCATTTATGTACAAAAAGGAGTGATTATAATGTCAGATCCTGGAATTTAAGCTGGCTAAGGACCAGAAGTCAGACCATATAGCAGATGAAACAATGAAAATGTGGTGGGATCACATATTAGCAGGTCCAGTGAGTCAAATAATTGTTATAGTTGTGGGGGCTTAGAATGAGCTAAAAAGATAGAAAGTGTTGCTTAGAAAGTTGAATGCTTACAAATTGAGATTATGGAGCTTATGTAACGTTAAGTCAAGAATTTCAAGTGATGCTACCTCAAGATTGTGTCATTTAGTGTTTCCTTTTATGGATTTATTGATTTCCAATTTAGGTTATTCATAGTCTGAATTTTTAAATTATGTATTCTTTTTGTTGAAATTTTTTTGTACCATCAATAATTTCTTCAAGAGTTGTGTTCTCTGCTTTTTGAGATAACAATAATTGTAATATTTATTTCAATAATGATTGTCTTTAGTCTTCTTTTAATACTGACTACTAATATCTTTATAATCCTAAATCTTGCAAGCTAATCTAGGTAGATATTATTATTTCCATTTTACAGAGGAGGAATCTCGAGTTCAGATAGATTAACTTGATCAGTCTTTTCACTCCAAGTCCCTACGTTCTTTCTATTATTTTGGATGGACTCCAATCTGATAAATCGGTTCTAACATGCTGATGGGTCTAGTACCTTAGGGAGTTTCCCTCCTTAGACAGAGGGCCCTCTGGAGATCCTGTAACAGTCTAAAGGAGCTACTCTCATAATGAGGATTTTAGACTCTATAGCAGATCAGTGTGATAGTTGGGATTTTTAGAATCATTTGAGTAATAAAGTGTAGGCAGCTTTCTTTCTCTTTTACTCATAATCAAAAGGATATATAGCTCCTTTAACAAAAGTCAGATAAGAGTTAAGTAGAAGTCAGTATTGAAGGTTAAAGTAAATAATGATTAATTAATAAACATTATTAAATCCAAGGATAATTTAAAAGCCAATCAGGCATGACTAAAAGTGTCTCAGGAATCATAGAATACATACAAAATGAAAGAGAAAATAAGTAAGAGATTTTAGAGTATTCTCCTTCAATGCATAGAGTTGTGCCCTACTTCTTTGACATTTCAGGTAAAGTTAGTATGTTCAGTAATCTCTGCTTCATCCATTTTATACTATGATCAACCCACAGCTGGCGAGGTTAAAAGCATTTTCTTTATGTTGATCTGCAATTCTGGTTTTAGAACATGAGTTGATCAGTTAACAAACCTATTTGTGTGGGAGTAAAAGAGATTTAAATATACTTCTATAAATTTGTTGTCCAGATGTATAAAGCTTGAAAATAAGAACAAGCTTTGTCTTTAATTTTTATTGCTTAATTAATTACTTTTTCCTACTTTTAAATTTTTTATTGGAAGATGAAATGTCAAATTAGTGGAATATATTTAAAAAGTTAAAAGATAACACTAAAAAAGTTGATAAATAATAGAAAATTCATACAGAACCTAAAAAGTAGAGTTTTTAACATGAGATTGTAAGTAAAAACATAGGCCACAAAGAGTTTTTATTATATTCAAATTTTTCAAGGGCTGTAATTTCTTAAGTTTTTAAAAAATTCTTTGTAAATATTACCTGGTTAAGCATTATAATAGAAGTTTAAAGTATGTTAAAACCAATAAATATTTTATTTAATAGATATTGTGATATGAGAAAGAAAATTGACCTGGTTTGCCAATAATTTTCTAAGTAATCTTAATCAATTCAATAAACCTTTCTGGACCTCATTGCTTCTTTATCTATAAAATGTGATTTACTCAGTAAACTGTCATATCTCTTACAAGTTCTTAGTATATTATCTTTTGTTCTTAAATGAGGAGTTGGTTTTTAAAATTTGAGATATCACTAAAATTTGAGATATGACATTTTCCAGGTCCCATAATCTTGTAACCAATGATCTAAAATTATAGCCTTAGTAGTAGAAGTGGTGATGGCTGTGGAAGGGAAGAAGTCAACCTGGAAAACAACTTTTTTCCTTAAAAGTTTTCTTTGTCTCTAGAATATAGGACTCTTTGCCAATGAAAACTCATTTCTAATTTGTTAAATGAAAAGACTTACTGGGAACATGAAGGACTTTTCTTTTGTTCTTCCTTCTTTCATCAGTCAGTGTTATTTAAAAGCATCCCTGAATATGCGAAAGAAGACATTTCCCCATTTTTCATAGAGTGAAAATACCATTTAGAACTCTCTAGGAATGGAAGGTTATTTATTAGTTGAAAGTGATAATGAAATCAAAATTTAAATTATAAAGAATCTCAATAGTGGCCTCTTTATGAAGTATGAAATAGATAGGAAAGGAGATACTTTGCTGGTATGCATAATGAGAAAGATTACTTTAATATTGTACCAAAAAA
>NW_011888803.1:8625931-8626692 GCF_000151845.1 Pteropus vampyrus | reverse complement strand
AATCATACTATATTAATGGAATTTACAGATATTATATTAACAAATAAAATAAAATTAATCTAAAATCTGAAGAATTTTATTGCTGTGATGGAACTGAGTTTACTGAATTCAAATAATATAGGAAAGAAATGGAAGTTTATTATTAGGAACACAATATTTTCATTGGTCCCTTAATTATTAAAAGGAAAAAAATCCTACAATCGGAGAAACATAAATGCCATTTTTTAACGCTTCTCCTGTTTGCCCTGAGATAACTTGTAGATCACAGTGCTAACCTTACCCCGAAAGTTTGCCATGAAATAGCTTGCTTTTATTATTATTTTAGCATTTTCTCTAGTGTATCGATAGTATTTGGAAACAAATGACATCATTCTATTTATAGCATTCTGTTTTTAGTAGTCTGATTGTTGAAAATGTCAAATCCTAGAAAACACAGAATTCTTACGCTAGCTGCCCTTTTTTTTCCTAAATGGGAAAAGGGTTAAAATATCTAAACCTAGGATAATTAATTTCTTACTTAAAATATAGACATTAGAGGCCCATTCTGTTTTGGTGACTGCTTTAAATAAACTCCCCAAATAAAATATTCACATTTATATCAAATGCTTTGTTTTATCTTTCCTTGAGGTTTCTCTGTACAAAATATAGGGTGGTGTAGAATGTGTGTGGTATCTGTATAAATATAGAATGATTCAACCTGGAAGTTGAGGTTAGGAAGCATGTCAGTCCTTTTTTACTTATATACTAATTGTAGTTAATAT
>NW_011888803.1:8623322-8625881 GCF_000151845.1 Pteropus vampyrus | reverse complement strand
AAAAAAAATCATACTATATTAATGGAATTTACAGATATTATATTAACAAATAAAATAAAATTAATCTAAAATCTGAAGAATTTTATTGCTGTGATGGAACTAAGTTTACTGAATTCAAATAATATAGGAAAGAAATGGAAGTTTATTATTAGGAACACAATATTTTCATTGGTCCCTTAAGTATTAAAAGGAAAAAAATCCTACAATCTGAGAAACATAAATGCTATTTTTTAACTCTTCTCCTGTTTGCCCTGAGATAACTTGTAGATCACAGTCCTAACCTTACCCCGAAAGTTTGCTTGCTTTTGAAATAGCTTGCTTTTATTATTATTTTAGCATTTACTCTAGTGTATCGATAGTCTTTGGAAACAAATGACATCATTCTATTTATAGCATTCTGTTTTTAGTAGTCTGTTGAAAATGTCAAATCCTAGAAAACACAGAATTCCTACTCTAGCTGCCCTTTTTTTTCCTAAATGGGAAAAGGGTTAAAATATCTAAAGCTAGGACAATTAATTTCTTACATTAGAGGCCCATTCTGTTTTGGTGGCTGCTTTAAATAAACTCCCCAAATAAAATATTCACATTTATATCAAATGCTTTGTTTTATCTTTCCTTGAGGTTTCTCTGTACAAAATATAGGGTAATGTAGAATGTGTATGGTATCTGTATAAATATAGAATGATTCAACCTGGAAGTTGAGGTTAGGAAGCATGTCAGTCCTTTTTTACTTATATACTAATTGTAGTTAATATTATACAGCAGAAATGAAGTAAGATATAGGATTCAATAGCAAGTTGCTATTGAGCTTTAAGTGAAATCCAACTTAAATTGAGAGATATATTTCTAAATGGTAAAATTTAAAAAGAATTTCTTAGAAATTATAGTTATATCAAATTGGGTTCAAATATACTGAGAAGGAAGGATATTAGTTATATCCACACAATATGAATACGAATAAAATACAGACATTAAGTTGGTGGGAGTATAGGGGGATTGGGAAACAATTGAATTGTTTTTAACCATTTAGTCATTTTTATAAGAAATATATGGTCAAAGCAATGCAGAGGCTAGTCCTTTGACATGTAATATCAACTAAGTAACATCTCTCATAGAACATACATAAGTGTTTAAGTCCTTTCTGGACCTCAGAAGCAAGCAAAGTTAACATCATAGTAATAATTCTTCTTTTCCCATAAAACAAGTGAAATATTATCATTATTATTATTTTCAGATGGAAGAACTTTGAATGGAAATCAAATAATCCACTCACGATTAGAGCTAGTGCAAGAAGACAATCTCCTATTTCCTAGTACAGTTTTCTTTTTCCTCTATCAGAATAATGAATGTAAAAAGAAAAAAAATCTATATAAACCAGTCACCTCATCGCAAATGGAAGCCATCTTAATAAAATATTTAGAAGACACATTAAAATAACTATTACAACAAATGAAAAAGCCCTGCATTGTTAATAATCAGATACATCCTTTTCTCCTGTGATCGTTTGATGACATATTAAAGTAGATAATGCACTAAAAATAAACAGGCACTAAGGAGTTTAAAGGTTATTACCTAAGTACTCTTTTTCTTTCAAATACCACAATTTTTTTAATGCACAATAAATTTGGAAATAGAGAAAGGCAAGGAGGTAAAGACAAAGCTCACCTAAACAGGTTTAAGATTATCCCCCATTCCTTTTTGACATATTTTTTCTCTGTCAATTCACACAGTCTCTTCCAAGTCTCTCTTTGTCACTTCTACCCGCCAAAGACACTCCTTCCATCTCACCGGTATACTTTCTCCTTCCTACCTCAAGATGGGCTTGCAGTCCTCATCAGAGTTAGGAGAAAGAGTAACAGATGGGTCTAATCAATGAAGTTACGTCTGTTGAACCAAGCACATGGCCCTCCAAATAATTTTTCACTGTAGTTTTGCCCCAGTGGTTCGTTTGCACAGCAGAAAGCACCAGCAAGCAGCAGTCCTGGAAGCGGAAGTGCCTCTTTACATGTGCACTAAGTGAACCCAGTCCTGCTCCCCACATGCCTGCCTCGAGGTTCCGCGTGCAAAGCCCCTCAGACTGTAGATCTTCACCAAAAATAGCAGACTGGAGCCTTCCACAGTTGCCACATGAAGCGTTTGCCAAACTTTAAACTCCTTTGTTTCTTAAAACATAGTAAACCTTGGAATGGTGGGAATCGGGGTAGTAAGGGCATTCCTAGAGAAAAGAACATCAGAGAAAACAGGATCAGGGCCATGGAGGTGGGAAAGCACAGTCCAGGCATTCAGTACTGGATGAGACAAAGTCTGGGGCCTTAGGAAAGGTCTCAAACTTGAGCCGGTTTGTGAAGATCAGAAATAGATGTTGTAAGGTATTGATGTCCAAGATGAAATCCTGCAGCAAGGAAATTCTAATTTTCAATCTTCTTTCATAACATTGACCCTCTATTTTGTTCATAGGGTGACCCAGGCCTTTCTGGATTAATGGGTCCCCCTGGTACACAAGGTGATAAGGTAAGATGTAATTCTGCTTTGATATAATTGGGTGCCATATGGATCTGG
>NW_011888803.1:8621068-8623272 GCF_000151845.1 Pteropus vampyrus | reverse complement strand
GCTTTGTTTTATCTTTCCTTGAGGTTTCTCTGTACAAAATATAGGGTGGTGTAGAATGTGTGTGGTATCTGTATAAATATAGAATGATTCAACCTGGAAGTTGAGGTTAGGAAGCATGTCAGTCCTTTTTTACTTATATACTAATTGTAGTTAATATTATACAGCAGAAATAAAGTAAGATATAGGATTCAATAGCATGTTGCTATTGAGCTTTAAGTGAAATCCAACTTAAATTGAGAGATATATTTCTAAATGGTAAAATTTAAAAAGAATTTCTTAGAAATTATAGTTATATTAAATTGGGTTCAAATATACTGAGAAGGAAGGATATTAGTTATATCCACACAATATGAATACAAATAAAATACAGACATTAAGTTGGTAGGAGTATAGGGGGATTGGGAAACAATAGAATTGTTTTTAAACATTTAGCCATTTTTATAAGAAATATATGGTCAAAGCAATGCAGAGGCTAGTCCTTTGACATGTAATATCAACTAAGTAACATCTCTCATAGAACATACATAAGTGTTTAAGTCCTTTCTGGACATCAGAAGCAAGCAAAGTTAACATCATAGTAATAATTCTTCTTTTCCCATAAAACATGTGAAATATTATCATTATTATTATTTTCAGATGGAAGAACTTTGAATGGAAATCAAATAATCCACTCACGATTAGAGCTAGCGCAAGAAGACAATCTCCTATTTCCTAGTACAGTTTTCTTTTTCCTCTATCAGAGTAATAAATGTAAAAAGAAAAAAAAAATCTATATAAACCAGTCACCTCATCGCAAATGGAAGCCATCTTAATAAAACATTTAGAAGACACATTAAAATAACTATTACAACAAATGAACAAGCCCTGCATTGTTAATAATCAGAAACATCCTTTTCTCCTGTGATCGTTTGATGACATATTAAAGTAGACGATGCACTAAAAATAAACAGGCACTAAGGAGTTTAAAGGTTATTACCTAAGTACTCTTTTTCTTTCAAATACCACAATTTTTTTAATGCACAATAAATTTGGAAATAGAGAAAGGCAGGGAGGTAAAGACAAAGCGCACCTAAACAGGTTTAAGATTATCCCCCATTCCTTTTTGACATATTTTCTCTCTGTCAATTCACACAGTCTCTTCCAAGTCTCTCTTTGTCACTTCTACCCACCAAAGACACTCCTTCCATCTCACCGGTATACTTTCTCCTTCCTACCTCAAGATGGGCTTGCAGTCCTCATCAGAGTTAGGAGAAAGAGTAACGGATGGGTCTAATCGATGAAGTTAGGTCTGTTGAGCCAAGCACATGGCCCTCCAAATAATTTTTCACTGTAGTTTTGCCCCAGTGGTTCGTTTGCACAGCAGAAAGCACCAGCAAGCAGCAGTCCTGGAAGCGGAAGTGCCTCTTTACATGTGCACTAAGTGAACCCAGTCCTGCTCCCCACATGCCTGCCTCGACGTTCCGCGTGCAAAGCCCCTCAGACTGTAGATCTTCACCCAAAAGAGCAGACTGGAGCCTTCCACAGTTGCCACATGAAGCGTTTGCCAAACTTTAAACTCCTTTGTTTCTTAAAACATAGTAAACCTTGGAATGGTGGGAATCGGAGTAGTAAGGGCATTCCTAGAGAAAAGAACATCAGAGAAAACAGGATCAGGGCCATGGAGGTGGGAAAGCACAGTCCAGGCATTCAGTACTGGATGAGACAAAGTCTGGGTCCTCAGAAAAGGTCTCAAAAGGTCTCAGAAAGGAAGCGGAACTTGAGCCGGTTTGTGAAGATCAGAAATAGATGTTATAAGGTATTGATGTCCAAGATGAAATCCTGCAGCAAGGAAATTCTAATTTTCAATCTTCTTTCATAACATTGACCCTCTATTTTGTTCATAGGGTGACCCAGGCCTTTCTGGATTAATGGGTCCCCCTGGTACACAAGGTGATAAGGTAAGATGTAATTCTGCTTTGATATAATTGGGTGCCATATGGATCTGGGAGCTCTTCAGTTCCCAAGATCTCATTTTGAAGTTGAGCCCAAAGCCAATATTTTACATTTTTTTCTCAGTAATAAGAATTAGGATGCCATTCTAATCTAGGAAAGTGATGTCCACAAATGGCAGGGTTTTACTAAAAGAAAAGAAATCCTTTAGTTAATGATGAGAAAATCACTGGCAGAATATTGAAGCTTTTCTTTCCCTCCCTCCTTTCTCCCTC
>NW_011888803.1:8607329-8621018 GCF_000151845.1 Pteropus vampyrus | reverse complement strand
AGCAGACTGGAGCCTTCCACAGTTGCCACATGAAGCGTTTGCCAAACTTTAAACTCCTTTGTTTCTTAAAACATAGTAAACCTTGGAATGGTGGGAATCGGGGTAGTAAGGGCATTCCTAGAGAAAAGAACATCAGAGAAAACAGGATCAGGGCCATGGAGGTGGGAAAGCACAGTCCAGGCATTCAGTACTGGATGAGACAAAGTCTGGGGCCTTAGGAAAGGTCTCAAACTTGAGCCGGTTTGTGAAGATCAGAAATAGATGTTGTAAGGTATTGATGTCCAAGATGAAATCCTGCAGCAAGGAAATTCTAATTTTCAATCTTCTTTCATAACATTGACCCTCTATTTTGTTCATAGGGTGACCCAGGCCTTTCTGGATTAATGGGTCCCCCTGGTACACAAGGTGATAAGGTAAGATGTAATTCTGCTTTGATATAATTGGGTGCCATATGGATCTGGGAGCTCTTCAGTTCCCAAGATCTCATTTTGAAGTTGAGCCCAAAGCCAATATTTTACATTTTTTTCTCAGTAATAAGAATTAGGATGCCATTCTAATCTAGGAAAGTGATGTCCACAAATGGCAGGGTTTTACTAAAAGAAAAGAAATCCTTTAGTTAATGATGAGAAAATCACTGGCAGAATATTGAAGCTTTTCTTTCCCTCCCTCCTTTCTCCCTCCCTCTCTCTTTCCCACCCTCTCTTTTTCTCTCTCTCTCATTATATTAAGGAAATAACAGACTTTTGAAACTTTGAAGTCACTTTTTAAGTTTTGTATGTCCAAAGTGAGGTATACTTGGTTATAGGTAATACAGTTGGCTTTTTTTAAGGGATTCTCATTTTATTAGGAAATAATAATCTCTGCCATGATATATATATATACAAATGTGAGGCCTGAAGGATAGAGTAGAAGTGAGGCTTGGGGATAGTAACTAAAACACAGTAATTGTATGCATATGACTGGGCTTTTTCTGAGGTAAAAAGAAATACTAACACAGATGCTATAATTATTTTGTAAAATATATTGTGTAGTTTCCTGGATTAACGCAAATGTAAATTCTCCTCTGTATATTCAGTTTGTTTTTTCCACAAACACTGAATTATTGATTCTCTACAGGGCATAAGAAAGACAGAAAAGTTCTCTCTAAGGTATCAAGGGTCCCAGAATATTGGGGGGCAGTGTTTGATGTGATATGGATGTCTAAATACATATAATTAGCTGTATTGGTATTTTAGTGTGTCATATTTTTTCCCTCTTCGGAGATTTAGGTTGGAGGTGGTAGTCAGGCTCTGATTGCTTGGTTCAAACCCCATCTACCATTTTCTAGGTCCCATAGACTTTGAGTAGGTTGCTTAACCTCTCTAAGCTTTAGTTGCCTCATCTTCAAAATGTGAAGATAATACTCCCCACTTCATAGGGAGTTCTTGGAAATGTGGAATGAGATAATCCATGATACTACAGTGTCCGACAAATAGCAAGCCCTTAATAAATGTTAACCATCCGCTATTTATCTGGTTTTGGAAAGGATCCTGACCTTGTTTGCTTTTCTTCATAACCCCTACTAAAGGGCTGCATTGTGAAATGATGAAAAATGTTGTGATCTCATGGAGTATTTTTCCTCCCATGACCTAACCACACCATTTTTCTTATGGTCTTCACACTAGTCTTCATCCTAGATGGTACTTAGAATCCGATAACTCCTTTGAGGTTATTGGTTGCTCCGATGGAGACATGAAACTGCAGAGTGATCATTTCTAACAGAATTGGTCTTAATATACAGTCATGATTTTGTTTGATTAATGTTATTTAGCATACCTCTGACCACTAAGTATACCGCTGAAGAAACTACTGATGAATAGCATCAAGCAAAGAAAATCTCATAATATGGAAATTATCTTAATTGTTTTATTTGATATTAAATATACAACTATTTCTTCCTAAAGAATAACACTGCATATGAAAGAAAAAAAGCAAACTAATCATTACTCTCTGAGGTCAGATGATGCCTGTGGTTCATGAAACTAGCAATCCAAAAAGAGAAACACTAAGTAAAGGTTGAGTGGTTATTTTGTAGAAGAATATATACAGAAATATTTATAGAGAAAATTTTAAAAGACTGATTTTAACCATTAGAATAGATAAACTTTGAAGCTGTTCTCACTTAAAGCAGAAGATGTTAGCTTCCAAAACCCTCTGTACATATATGGGTCTTGGCCCATCAGTATTTTAAAGTATTAAGAAGAATATATTCTTTTTGTCTGTTTTAATCTAGTAAAATGAAATAACAGCATTAATTTAAACAAACTGGAACATGGATTATGTATCTTTCACAGACTTCTTTTTCTCATATGATTTTTTAAAACTTTTAAAATCTGGCTTTTATTGTTAACCAATAGAAATAGATCCTATAGAAGTCAGGGGTCTTGCAGTATTACCAATTATTAGCTATAACTGAATTTTCTCTAGAGGAGGTTTAGTTAAAAGTATTTAGAAACTAAGTTACTTTCTGTTAAATGAAGCATCTATGGTTTATGATAATTTGACAGTACTTCAGAACTGTTGAAATATTTGAGATGATTTTGTAGTTTTTCTGAGAATGTTTTCTCCTTTTTCAGTAGCCTTGCTCAGAGAACCTAGAATAATGGCTCATATTAGCTGCAACCTAGGGACTCCTATCCCTTCATCCTTGCAGTTCTGCCCCTAAAGTGCTGGATGGATTCTGTAATAAAGACAGGAACTTGAGTTATTCATTTTGCAAGTGAAAAATCTCAGATAAGCCCAGAGAAGTTAAGAGAATTGCTCAGGGTCATTCAAAGTTATGTTAGGATCAAGAGATAAAACTTAGAAGTAAAAACCACTGTGTTTTTACTATTTTGTATTATGAGAGATGAATGAGGTGCTTGGGCTTTGATTAATAAGTTTATTACATCTTTTTATTAAATTATTTCAAGTTATTATAACTGCTAACATTAATAGTAGCTATTATGTACAATGTTCCAGTCTCTCTGCTGAGCCTTATTTCTTTTCATCTTAAAACAACCCATTGAGACCGATACTATGTTCAGTATGTCATAAGTTAATTGGAGTATAAAATGGTTAAATCACTGACCCGAGGCCATACAACTATTAGTTGGCAGAGTTAGGACTCCAATCCAAGCCTGTTTAGCACATGTCTGTGCTGTTAATAACTTCAAATACTGCTTCCCCATTAATTAATTAGTTCATTAAGCCAATATTTGTTAGATGTATATTTCAGTATTCTGACTATCTCAAGCATGCAAAAGGAAGTAAAAGTCTGTTTTTCATGAAAGCCAAGGGACCAGATATAGTTTTGGATGATAAATAATAATGACTTCATTACTCCTTTTCTCTGGAAATATCTGGACATATTAAAATTCTTTTAATATAAACCATACTCAAGTAATCTTTAAAATGGCTGCAAAAACTTGTGTAGAGAACACTGACAACTTATGAAAACTATTGAGATAAATAAACAGAAGATTAATATAAAAATGTTCTGAAAACTAGAGGTAATATTGAGACAGAAAAAATAAAGCAAATAAATCAGAAGCAATAATTTTGTTCACACTAGTTAACTTTTTGGCTTGCTCCTTTATTTTCTTCTTTTTATCTCCCCCCACCCCTCGACTTTTTTTTTTTTTAATAAAAAAACTACTATTAACATCTTTTAATAGTAGTAACACATTGGTTAATGTGTTTCCCCATATTGGCTGGTTACATGTTCTCAACTTAGCTATTTTCATATAACTCTTATTTTCCTAGGAACTAAAGTATATTTTCACTTCTTACTAAGTATCTAAATTTGTGCCAAAAAGCAGATAAGTTGAATTCAGAATGCATGCTGAATTGGATGGAAGACAAGAGTCATAATTCTGAACTTGGGCTCCAGATGGATTTTTAAATTGGTTTTTAATATAGCCAATCAGTTGCTATATTAATATTGGAAGTCTGCTATTTAAAACTGTAAGAACATTAACAGTGATTTCAGTTGAAGCAATTTTCATAGGATCAGGAGGATAAGTCAGATGGGTATAACTCAGAGTAATTGTGAAATGTGATACACACATTTCAAAACAGATTTTTATGAATAATGTATGGCAATATTTTTCTGAATATCAAAAAATATTAACTACACTTGTTTTAGTAATAATTATAAAATTGTGAATTCTAATTCTATTTTGGTGGAATTTTTAAATTATTTTCGAAAATATTTACATTACATAGGAGACGCACAGTATCTTCAGAAAGTTGGAAAGGAAAAAATAACTGAAAACATCAAGTGGAATGCATTGCGATTTATCAGTCACTCAAAAACTATATAGATTTTCATAATCTATTTAAAGCAAGGACAGTAGGAAGGAGCTATAATAATACTGAATGTTAATGACAACAACAATTTTAAAAAATCAGAGTTGGCATGAAATCAGTGTCTGGAGAGAGAAATAAGAACTCTAGTCTTCCATAGTTAATTCTATAGATCAAATTCTCACCTGCCCATTATCTTTGTAAAAATCTGCAGAACTACATTTTACTTTGGGCTGGTCCGTAATCCAAGTGTAGTACTGAAAGTCTAATACAGATACTGCTTAGGGTCTATGCTGTCACCACTGTTACCATCTGCTCTGCAATCTGGTATTCCCACTAATGGTAGGGGAAGCTGAGAACAAGGCAACACAGTGCTGAACTCCCCCACAGGCAACCAGTGGTTGTCAAAGTGGTATAATTTGTGGGACTTTGAAAACATCCCTGTGTCCAAAGATATTTCCCTCAGCCTAGCACTTATGATTGACATTCTAGCATTAGCGATAAATGCATTTGGCTAAAAGTATCTTGGTTTCCAGAAATTCTTAAAAAATATTCCAGGTCCTCAGAAAATGCTTTATCTGTCATGTAGCACCATTTTGAGAATTAGTTTATCATGCTGTTTTTCTTCATGAGAATTGAAAAGGATTACAACAAGAATTGATGGAACCAAAGTAAAAACTGAATATTAATTAAACGGAATATTAGTGGGTCAACATCGTGAGGAGTTTGAGACAAAGGTTGGCAGCAGTCTGTTTTATACATGAGGGAGGTAAGTTCCAAGAGAAGGGAGGTGGGTAGAATAGAGAGATTTGTATGATATTCATCCTATATATTAAGTCTCTTCAAGCTCTCCAATTATCTGGGGTCATTCTTCTATTAAATTTTTTACTTATTTATTTATTTATTTTTAAATTAAATTTATTGGAGTGATATTGGTTAATAAAATTATATAGGTTTCGAGTGTACAGTTCAATAATCATAAAAAATAGTTAAACTCCTTATTCTTAGGACTTTAGGAAATGTATTGCCTTACCCCAAGAAATGCTTACATTCTCATGGCTGTTGATTTTCACCTCATTCTGAAAATCTTAGGATTTTCTTTTTGATCAACTATGGCCATCTTATCACTATTTCTCAATTTTGACAAAACTTTGTCTGTTTATTTTGGCCAAAACATGGTTATAGGCCTTTGTAATCCTCAAGACATTGCTGACATAAGTCCCGCAGTGTTTGAAAATTTTATTAGAGACTTGGTATTACTTAATCTATAAACTAATCTTACTACATTATAGAAAATGAATATTTAATGTTGACTTCCAGACAACAGTGCAGTAGCAGCTAAAGGGAAGTATATGAGTGATTTTGGAGTCCTTAAGTGCAAGGACTATATTTTATTCACTGTGATATTTCAGCCCAGTGTCTGAATATAACAAGCACATGTTATTAGTAAGTAAATGAACATTGCTGCTCTTAAGTTTAACTGTGCCCTTTTACCTGGTCATAGTGGTCATCTTTTTTTTAATTTCCCCTATACAAATATAACTAACAGAATTTTTAACGTCTGGCAAAAAATTTTAAAGGTCATGGAACAATTGTAACTTTTCCTATTTTTAAGATTGTTTTACATGGTTTCAGCTTGTATGGTCAGTTTTATGGTCCTATAGTACCAGGCAAAACAAGGATGGCCTGTATATAAAAGGTACCACTATTTTCTTTATGGACAAACATTTTATTTATCCAAATTTTAGCTACTTGAGGAAGTTCAGGTATATACTTGAAATTTGTGTCCTTTTATATTTCTGATTTTGGCACAATTGTATCTCTCTTTTTCCTTTTTTTTTTTGTTCCTGTTTAGTCACCTATTGATAATATACTTGCTAGACTTCAAATTTTTGTTAAAATAAATATTAAAAATTGAAGTCCCTACATTAAAATTAAATTCTAGGCCCCATTTACTATTGACTTTCTTGGTAAGACAACTTTCCATCACAACAAAAATCGAGACACTTCTATAATTCATTGTAATGGGATTTTGATCTGTTGTAAAATAGAATTTGTAAATTTTCCTATTGGCGTACCTTAAGGAATGTGTCCACCTCATTTTTCCCCCGCAATACATTCACCTTTACCCTTGCAGGGTCTCAAAGGACATCCAGGGCTCCCAGGACTCCAAGGTGAACAAGTAAGTACTTCTTTTATAAAATTTGTATCTTCTCCAATAAAAAAGATACTCAATAGGGAACTTCATTTGGTTTTTTTCCCCCACTTACTATTTCAGTTTTTCTTCTTAATGATTTTCACTGTTTAATGTAGGACAATATAGGATTATCTATTATAGTTTTGCTTTTTTATTTTTTGCTTTCATATTCCATACTGACATTTACTATCTGGCTAACATGTTCCAGAGCAGCAGTTCTTAAACTTTGTGGTTCATAAGCCCTTTTGGGAATCTCATAAATACTATGAACTCTTATCCATGCATATGCACACACAAACACACACACTCCTAATTTTTTTTATACACAATTTCAGGGGCTTACCTATTCACTAAAGGTTATCTATCCATAGCTGTTAACTCCCTGACCCTTATATGAGGAAATGCAAATACATTTTAATAACAATCCAAATTAGAATGGCACATGCACCATTGTTCATTATACAGATATGTATGTATTTAAATGTCAAAATAGTTTTAGAACTACAGTATTTAGGTTATAATTATTTTATTCCTTTTCTCTCTCACCAGAAAATATATTGTTATAGAAAAAATAAAGTCATATCTCCTGTACACATTGTCAATACAGTGTGTACTATGCTAGTATGAATAAAGCAATGAAAAGGATAGGGGATTAGAAATTAGGGTGACAGATACTTTTATTGGAGATTCAGCAGCTTCAGGAAGCCCTGAAGGGAGGTCCAGAAAGAAATGTGATGGGGATTGTCTCTGAGGGAAAGATGTAAATGAAGAAATAAAGCCAATTTTCTATTTTCATTCATGTTAAGTGGGACAGTACACTCTCTTCAGTCTCTGAGGCACAATTTTTCAAAAAGACTAGTTACCGGAAATGGCAAACAAACTGATATATGTAACAGTTTCGCATGGATTAAATAAGTGCTAGAAAGCATTTGAACATTTATGGGTAAAAATTAAAAGTATTGGAGGGATTAGTCCCTGAGGAGGAAAAAAATCCCTAGAATACTGCTTTGGCAGAAATGTGTGTTTTCCAATGAAGAAAATGTCATACTTCACAAGTAAAGGAAAATTGATCTTGTGTCAGTACTGACCAGTTCGCTCACGAATGCTCTATAACCTAGTTCTGTTAGTATACATGTTATTGTTCTGAGGGTAGTATTCTTTTTAAAAGAGTGTAAAATCAATTTTAAAGGTTGGGAAATGTATTTTGGAGTCAGTTCTCACTTTTTATTCTTTTTATTTCCAGAAAACAAAGGCAAAATTAATGATAACTGAGGAACAACTAAAATCATTTTGTATTTTAACTATGAAAATGTTGTGGACATTGAGAAACATAACTAATTTACTAGGAGATATTCACTTCTGGAAAATTTGTAAATATCTATAAATTGGTCAGCAAACATTTGGAAAAGTATTTAAAGCTCTATTAATAAGAGATGTCATTTACTGAGTTATTAGTTGCCAAACTGTACTAGTGTTGTTAACTATAATATCTAGTTATATAATCATTTATTGACTATTTCTATATGTTAACTAATTTAATGTTGAGCATCGCTAAGAATTATTGCAGTTATCCCTACTTTTATATATATTTCTACATATTATTCTGTTTTCTACACATACTTTATGACCTAGATATTATTCCATTTTACTAGTGAGAAAATGGAAATATACAGAAAACCCATTGTATCAGTGCTGGAACTTACCATGAAGTCTGATTGATTCAGAATGTGTGCTTTAATGCTTAGAGTGAGAAGTGAAATTGGGGCAAGATTCTCATTCCTAATTCCTCCAGGAGCTATAAAATATAATTTTGTGTTTAAATTCCTCCATTAAATCAACAGATTTAAGTGAGCCAACTTTTTTTTAACCATGTTTAATTCAGAGTGAATTAAGTCATAGTGTTCGTTTTATTTCTTTTGAGCTTCTGTGGTTTTCACAGCGATTTTAAGGTGTGGTTCGTTTAGAATATGTTTATGCCATATAAGATTATACCGAAGGCTTACTTGTTTACTTTGTTTACTGCTATTCCGGTACAGCAGAATTTAGCCATCAAGTGGAGTTCTTCTGTGTATTTCTCTGTGCAGTTGGAATGTGTTAGATCTCTACACATTGCCTTAACACCCTCTGTGAAAATCCATTCAAAATCGGATTTCATTTATGTCTTATAACAGATTATTTTTTAATTGGAGTCAGTTAACCTAATTTGGCTAGGAAAGGAATGAAAGGGATGGTGGTTGGCATTTTCCAGAGAGTGACCTACAGAATAAAAACAGTCTTTTTAATTTATTTCAGTTCTTTCTATCAGCATACCTAAATATAAGGTTTTGAGAATGTTAGAAGAAAGGCCTGTACATTTTAGAGTTGGGGCATAAAGGAAGCAGTTGTAAGTAAACTCAACCAAATATAAGTTGGAAGGCTTTCCTGAGAGTCTATTGGAAGTTATTTGCACTTCAGACTTCCTCTAAAGAGGCAATTTTGAATGGTGGTCTCTGGAGTTAGATTTGCTGATTTAAATCCTGGCTTCCCACTTACTAGCTGAGTGACTTTCCATGGATGACAAACACTTATGTCTCATTTTTCTCATTTGTAAAATAGAGATAACTATACCTACTATAGAGTTGTAGCAGTTTAATAAGATAATATATATAAAATATTTGAAATGGTTCCTGGCACATGATAGGTACTCAATAAATGTTATAGAAATAAAATATACATTTTATGTAATATTAATAAGGTAATATTCCATACATAAATATGGTTTCTGAAATTCATAGGATATAATCTCTTCACTTGTAGATAGAATTTTATTCTGTAATTGTCAAGCCACTGTTTATTCACATTCTATAAAAGTATTCATTGGCATGTATAAGTATAGATGTTTGTATACATATGTATGTATGCAGTATATGTATATATGCGTATGCACACACGACAATTTTCATCAGATTGTCTCTGTTCACATTCAGACCCTGTTATTTCCTGTGACATCTTCAGCAAATTTCATAACTTCTCTGTATGTTAGTTTCTTCAAATGTGAATAGAGAAAATAGTATCATTATCATAGATAAAAAGTTGATGTAAAATTGGCACATAAAAAGTGCTTGATAAATGGTAATTGTTGGAGCAAGGAAAAGAAGGGAGAGAGGAGAGAGAGAAATGAGACAATAAAATTGAGAAACAGATTCTGAGAAAAGTGGAGAGAAAAATATATCAGGAAACTACATGTCTAACAGAATAGGAGGGCAAAAACTTTCAACTATGATCTTGTATATTTCTTTTCCTTGGCCTTTTCTTTCCTTAGATTTTTCAAATTATAGTGTTTCTATACTTAAAATGGAGGTAACACCCTTCTGTCTACTCCAGAGCAAATGGACAAAAGGCTAATGTCCTTTATTATCTCTTTGAAAAACAACAAACAGGAAATGAATTTTATGTAATAAATAATGAATCTATGAAAATTTCCATTACCGTCATCATTTGAGGTGAGGTAAAGGCAGCTTAACATGCATTCTTCTGGGGTTTATGCTCAGACAGTTAAGAAGAGTTGCAAGATGATTGAGACAAGGAATTCAATCCAAAAAGATAGTGGTTATTATGAAAATGTACTAACTCTTTCTATAAAATAAATGTCTTTATTTATGTAGCACTGGATTTTTCCACCCTAGATCTATAATTATTAATAATCAATGTCTCATTTAGAGCCCCAATCTAACAGTTTCATTTATTTTTATTCAGCAATTTTCACTCATTTTCGTTTCAAATAGGTGATCTCAATCAGATATGCAATGTGCTGGATCATTAATATTTTTATGGGGTAAAACATTCTTTCCAAACTGGGGTATTATGAATGCACCAAATTTGTTTCCTGGGCTTTTTCTTTTTACTTCATTGTATTATTTTATTTATTTTATTTTTCATTTCAGGGAATTCCAGGATTCACTGGTAATATTGGTTCACGTGGTTATCCTGGCAGGCAGGTGAGGTAACTATATTTATACTTTTTTTGTTGTTCATCTTCATTAATATATTGCATATTCTAATTTTGAGAGCTTATATTCAAATGATAATTGGTTTATTTATATTAAATAATGAATTACTCATAGCCAAATAATTTAAAAATCAAAGTTGTAAAAATCTATCAACAATTTTACTGCAGAAAGTTTTGTTTAAAATGGAAGTAGGGCTTGTAAACCTGTTTGATTTGAGATACCTCAAAATTAAAATGCCCAACAGCCCTGCTTCTGATTTTACAATACTGCCAGTAAAATAAAGTAATGGTAAGAGTTAAGACTCTGTATAATAAACATCCGTTTAAGATAACACAGTTGGTGGTGCTACATATACCCACTACCAAGTACTCTTATCTGAACCGAATTTGTCTATGAATACTTTTTGAAAACTTATTCTAATCATTTCATATTTGTTTCCCTTTAATCTCTAACTTTAACTAATTCATAAAAACTAATAATAGAATCAATTTTCTTTCCTAGGCTTTCATAAATTGGTTACTTATTCTTGAAATTAATTATTCATTTAGCATACTAGAGAACTATGTTTATATCTTTCTTATTCTCAAGAATGAGGGAAATAAAAATCCCCCCAAATAATCTATTGTTAACAAAACTTTATATTTTAGGCCTTTAAAAATATGTGGAGTGTATTGCATATGAGTCAACATCAAGTGATGATTTATGTTATCTGAAAAATATAAATGTCATAAATACTCAAACATAAGGACATTTATCTGAAGTTAAAAATGTATTTATTTATTTTTTTAAATATGGGAATGTATTTTAGGTAAATTAAAAAAATTAGAAGTGTTCTAAAAGAACAGATTTCCGATGAGAAATAATTTAATGAAAAATTATTTTTTTGTATCTGATGACATGTGTTAATCTACTTTATTTAGATATCTAAAATATATTTGTATATAGATTATGTACAGTGCCTCTTGGTTCTGAAATTCTAAAGTTCCTTGAACATATATAGTCTTCATTCATTAAGTATATAGAGTTTTGAATTTATACTTGTGAAAATGATACCTCTTTACATGACCTTTTTATTAATCTATTTATCAACAACTCTTTAAAAAGTAGTGTGTAGTATGATAATGGTGTCTTTTGTTCCCACTAGGGTTTAGCTGGACCAGAAGGTAATCCAGGTCCTAAAGGTGTACGCGTAAGTAGCATTTTTATCATATCGTTAAGTATGCTTGCATAAGAGTAGCATGACATATACAGACTACTTATCATTTTCACACTTTTGTAGGAATTTTGAATGTAATTAAAGTTTAGCCTGAAAAGAATTACATTTGTTTAACATTTTCACTGTTAAGGCCACGGAAAGTAGTCTTATAGTGGTTTTGCATCATTTTTTGATATCTCCTACCTCATTTACATCATTTTGCTAAGTCCTAGAAAAATGTCTGGTGTGTTAGAATATGCCCAAAAACATCGGTAGTATTACTCATACATAAACATATATAGACCGAAGAAATCATGATGAAGAAAATAAACAAGCGAAAAACTTATTCATATTAGTTTAAGAGTGAGATAATATTATGATACAAAACCTATATGGAGCAGAGAAATATATGCAAAGAAGGAAATAAGCTGATATCAAGAACATACTATTGCACTTCTAAACCATTAAAAGAGTTTTAGCCATATTACTGTGTTATGTTACATAATGTGCTGCAAATTAAAATCAAAACTAGTTCTAGGAAAAATTGGTAAAAGTATACTAAAATTTTTGTTTTGAAAATTCTCTATTTTTAATGGTTAGTTATTTTCCAGAATCTACATCTGTGCCTTATATTATCTAAAATACCTTTTGAAATAAGTGAAGCATAAAGTATTTAAACAGTATATGCTCTAATGATGCTTTAAATTTTTTAAATTCTTAAACATTTTCAAATGCTTTCATATGTATTTTCTTCTTTTACTTTGCCATCAATCCTGTAAAGTAGGAGGACAGGTATATTGTCTCTGCTTTATAGACTGGAAAATAGTAAACTAAGGAATTTTGCAATTTGATGAAGTCACAGCTGGCCAGAACTAGAACCAAGCAAGGGCTTCTGACCTTTAGTTCTGTACTCTTTTTGCTCTCCCTTGCTGTGTCTATGCTTGCATTAAGTGAAAATATGAGAGAGAAAAATCATGTTTTTTTTTATTAGAAGCTGCACTAAAAATAAATGTTGACAGATTCAGGAAGCAAGAAGAAATTAGTGGTTAAGAAATAGTCTTTGGAGTTAGAGAGGCCTGCTTTTTAATTTTTTTTTTTTAAACCCTTTATTTACTAGCTTAAACCCTCTGTGCCTCATTTTTCTTATCTTATTAAATGGTGGTAATGAAACTTACCTTTTAGGTAGTTATGAGAATACTGGAGCTTAATATTCTTAAAGCACAGTGCCTAGTGCATAGCATACACTTTTTAGGCAGATTCTATCATTGTTATTGAACTTGGGAGTTTCTTCTGTGCATGACCTAATAATTTCAAAGTATTGTGCAGTTTTTTCTTATGTTTTCTCATTTTGCTTCTGTGATTCTTATAACTTTTCTGAGTTCTTCTACATAACATTTTGCATTCTAATCTACATCATTTTGTTGTTGCTTTTTACCCCATTTGTACTGAAAATTATTGTCTAGATTGTAACCTTTTTCAAGTTGTATTTTTAGCTTTTGATGGCCAGCTTGATAAAAAGATTTTTAAAAAATATATTATCTTTTTATAATTGATTTAATTCTTTAATTTTCCTTTGGGATTGGAGAGTATCCTTATCTCGGTTTCACATTCACAAAGGGCCTCAAATGTAGACTTTTGACATCAACTCCAAATGTGGTTAAAAAGACAAAAATCACAGAAACATACTGACAAGATTATAAGATGTTTTTCATTTAATTTGTGTTCTGTTACTGAGCTATACCACATGCTATGCACTATAAGTTAACTGGCACTATTATTTGATTGCATGTTTTGTTGTTAAGATAATTACTTTTTAAAAGTAAATGTTTAAAACATACCATAATTTTGTAATCCTCTTTTGGCATTTCTTTATATAATAATATGCTAGGTGCCTTAGAAAGTAGACGTGTATAGGGCCTCTTCTGACATTTTAGTGGCCCTGTTGGTGACACAAAATTGCCTCTAACTGGGTATACAACCTT
>NW_011888803.1:8581711-8607279 GCF_000151845.1 Pteropus vampyrus | reverse complement strand
AAGGAAATAAGCTGATATCAAGAACATACTATTGCACTTCTAAACCATTAAAAGAGTTTTAGCCATATTACTGTGTTATGTTACATAATGTGCTGCAAATTAAAATCAAAACTAGTTCTAGGAAAAATTGGTAAAAGTATACTAAAATTTTTGTTTTGAAAATTCTCTATTTTTAATGGTTAGTTATTTTCCAGAATCTACATCTGTGCCTTATATTATCTAAAATACCTTTTGAAATAAGTGAAGCATAAAGTATTTAAACAGTATATGCTCTAATGATGCTTTAAATTTTTTAAATTCTTAAACATTTTCAAATGCTTTCATATGTATTTTCTTCTTTTACTTTGCCATCAATCCTGTAAAGTAGGAGGACAGGTATATTGTCTCTGCTTTATAGACTGGAAAATAGTAAACTAAGGAATTTTGCAATTTGATGAAGTCACAGCTGGCCAGAACTAGAACCAAGCAAGGGCTTCTGACCTTTAGTTCTGTACTCTTTTTGCTCTCCCTTGCTGTGTCTATGCTTGCATTAAGTGAAAATATGAGAGAGAAAAATCATGTTTTTTTTTATTAGAAGCTGCACTAAAAATAAATGTTGACAGATTCAGGAAGCAAGAAGAAATTAGTGGTTAAGAAATAGTCTTTGGAGTTAGAGAGGCCTGCTTTTTAATTTTTTTTTTTTAAACCCTTTATTTACTAGCTTAAACCCTCTGTGCCTCATTTTTCTTATCTTATTAAATGGTGGTAATGAAACTTACCTTTTAGGTAGTTATGAGAATACTGGAGCTTAATATTCTTAAAGCACAGTGCCTAGTGCATAGCATACACTTTTTAGGCAGATTCTATCATTGTTATTGAACTTGGGAGTTTCTTCTGTGCATGACCTAATAATTTCAAAGTATTGTGCAGTTTTTTCTTATGTTTTCTCATTTTGCTTCTGTGATTCTTATAACTTTTCTGAGTTCTTCTACATAACATTTTGCATTCTAATCTACATCATTTTGTTGTTGCTTTTTACCCCATTTGTACTGAAAATTATTGTCTAGATTGTAACCTTTTTCAAGTTGTATTTTTAGCTTTTGATGGCCAGCTTGATAAAAAGATTTTTAAAAAATATATTATCTTTTTATAATTGATTTAATTCTTTAATTTTCCTTTGGGATTGGAGAGTATCCTTATCTCAGTTTCACATTCACAAAGGGCCTCAAATGTAGACTTTTGACATCAACTCCAAATGTGGTTAAAAAGACAAAAATCACAGAAACATACTGACAAGATTATAAGATGTTTTTCATTTAATTTGTGTTCTGTTACTGAGCTATACCACATGCTATGCACTATAAGTTAACTGGCACTATTATTTGATTGCATGTTTTGTTGTTAAGATAATTACTTTTTAAAAGTAAATGTTTAAAACATACCATAATTTTGTAATCCTCTTTTGGCATTTCTTTATATAATAATATGCTAGGTGCCTTAGAAAGTAGACGTGTATAGGGCCTCTTCTGACATTTTAGTGGCCCTGTTGGTGACACAAAATTGCCTCTAACTGGGTATACAACCTTCAATTCAAAAAGCAAAAGCATTGTGTTGTTATTTTTTTAATGTTCTTTGTTTCATTACACAGTAAACTCTAATTTAATGATGGTGTTTTGAGAACGACCACAGCCCTATATGATTTCTTTGATGGGTGCTCCTGACATATTTCAATATAATAATTATCAAGAAATCTTTATGAAATACTTATGTAGTTATTGACAGCATTGTTCTCTTTAAAATCTTTACTTGTAAAATGTTGTGCTTGTACCCTCTACAGGCTATGTTGAGTAAAAGTCTGACTTTTCAATTTCTGAGTTCTCAATTATTTAGTTCCCTGATAAGTATACACCAGTTAGAGTATCTTTTCCTTTTATTTATAAGCAAAACTCCACTTATATAACAAAACAAAAACAAAACAAAAGCAAAACTCCACTTATATAACAAAACAAAAAACAAAACAATTTTAACAAAATAATTTTAAACAAAACAAAATTAAAACAAAAGCTGTTTTTAAATGTAAAGCCATCTGTAGCTCATGATTCTGAACATACATGCAGCTTGTCATCATAATCCTAAATGTTTGGTATCAGAAATAGTTTTGGATGCTTCATTTTTAAATAAACCGTCCCCATCCTCTAGGTGCTGGCTTTCAAGCAAACAAATCATAGGTGTTTCACTATTAAAGTTAAGTAAAAAGAACATTCTTTCTCTTTTTTCTCTTTTATTTTATTTTTTGCTTGGTCATACAATCTATAGAACATAGAGAACTTTAAAGGTGTTTTTTCTTGGAGAAAATGCTCCTCTTTCTATGGCAACATCTGAGTAATTTTCACCCTCAAGAACTAAATTTCTTACAAGATTCTTATTTCAAGCAACTTAGAAACAATTCCTGATTACTTCTTTTAAAAACGTGGTAAAATATACATAAAATTTGCCATGTAAAGTGTACAGTTTAGAGGCGTCTTAGTTCAGGCTGCTAAAACAAAAATATCATATACCAGATGGCTTAAACAACAAATATTTCTCAGTTCTGTAGCCTGGGAATTCCAAGACCAAGATGCCAGCAGATCAGGTGTCTAGTGAGGGCTCACTTCATGGCTTGGAGACAGCCACCTTCTCACTGTATCTTCAGATGACCAAGAAAGCAATCATTTTAATTGCTTTAATGGGCATTAATCCTGTTCTTGAGGGCTCTACCCTCATGCCCTAATTACCTTCGAAAGGCCCCACCTCCAGATACCATCTTATTGGGGATTATGCTTCAACATAGGAATTTTGAGGGCACACAAACGTTCAGTTCATAGTAGGAGGCATTAAGTACATGCACATTGTTTTGCAGTCTTCACCACCATCCATCTCCAGAACTTTTTTATCTTCCCAGACTGAAACTCCAAACCTATTAAACAATAACTCCCTGCTTTTCTCTGCCCCCAGCCCCTGGCAACCATTCTACTTTGAGTCTCTGTGAATTTGACTACTCCGTGTACTTCATTTAAGTGGAATCGTACATTATCCTTTTGTGACTGGCTTATTTTTCTTAGCATGATTGTTTTCAAGGTTAATACACATTGTAGCATGTGCCAGAATTTCCTTCCTTTTAAAGACTGAATAATATTTCATTGTATGAATATACCACATTTTGTTTATGTGTTCATCTGTTGAACATTGCTTCCACCTTTTGGCTATTGTGAATAATGCTGCTATGTTGTACAAATGACATTCCCTTTTTTAAAACCTGAATTCTCTTTTAATATACATTATTAGGAAGAATTTACTCTGAAAAGCCACCCATTCTCTGATTCAAATGAGTAGCCTTTATCTAAGATTTAGATGAAATGGTCTCCCATATATATTCTTAAAATTTTTTATACCTTGGCTTTTCTCTGTATTCATAAAATCATTCTTCTCCCATCTCCATTTTAGCCTCTGGGTCAGTGATAATTTTTCTTTGTTTTTTCTCAGAGCTCTAGTCTACCTTTAAGGCTTCTGACCTGCCTTCAAGTCGTATATCTATGAGCTTTCTGTGAGTCTCACATTTCTGATTCCCTGCCAAGATAATTGCATTTGAATGCATCATCATCACAAACTCAAAATGACTAACAAAACTTACCTACTTTCTATCAAATTCAGCTTTCCTATATATTTGTTTTCTATATTTCTATCAGTCCAACTATAAAACTTAGAATCATCTTTGCAATAATCTTTAGAGACATATACAAAGATCTGTTGACCCACTGTAACCCTGGTGAATATTATAAATTGCAAATTTGGTTATATCAAAATTATTCCTAGCTTTTTTAATGACTCACAGTATTAATTCTAAACTTCTATAATTATATATAAGGCTTTTTAAATTATGTGGGCACTGATACCCTTTTCAACCCCACTTTTTGTCTACCAAGCACATACAACTATTTGCAATTCTCTACAATGTCATTTCATTCCTATTGATTGATGGCATATTACTAGTCCTGTCTGGAATCCCTTCAAGACTCAGTTCAAATGTTGCTTCCTCTGAAAAGCTTTTCTAAATCTTTTCTCTAGATAAATTTGGTTATTCTGCCTTCAAAGTTCCCATTGCATATTGTATTTATCACATTGCATATCACATAATCATGTCACAATTATCATATATTATAATTATTTATTTATATGACCCTATTTCCTAATAAACTATGAACTTCTTGAGGACACTGATTTTCATATTCATCTTTATAATCACTGTTCCTGTCACACAGTGGGCACTAAAATAATGTTTTGTGAATCAGTGATCTAGACTAATATTTCTTCAAATTTGGACCATTGAAAGAGCCTTGTAAACAGGTTTTCTTATATTCACTGTTTCCTGTCATGTAGTTTGTATCCTGTCAACAGATTAATATTTTAGAAAAACAAATTGACATCAGGGAGATACCACACTCCTCCAAAGTCAGTAGCTTCCAGTTGTCTAAAATATATAATCTAAAATTCGTAACCTGAAATTTAAGACTCTCTTACATCTGCTTTCTAAACTACTATACAGTTTATCTATTAAATTGATGAAACAGGTTATTATTTGCCATATGTAAGATATAACTAAAGTATGTTAGGATAAAATACCTTGCATCGTTATTTATGTGTACTCCTTGTTTCTCAGACCATTTGGAATCTTCACGAGGGCACAATGAGTCTTTGCTCTCATCCAAAGCATCTTACACATAGTGTTATCACTTACCATTTACATACACTCCCCGAGTTCTCTCTGTTATACCTCTGCCTATTGTAATTGCTCTTGCAGTGTTCTTTCTCAATCCTGTTTATTAATATTTTGCCACCTCTGTACACCTATCTCAAGTTCTAGTTTCCTTTGGAACCATCTCCGATTGCCTTTACCTCCTGCCACATTAGAATAAATCTCTTTCTCCTCTGTACTTCTTATAGTCTTTTCATGCTTCCATACTTCTTAAATCTTTTCATACCTCCGTTCTGCCTTACATTTTAGTTAAATATATACATATGTTTTCTGCCCACTATAAAATTCAATGAAGAAGAGGATTTGGTCTTGTTGATTTTTATTAGTCATTGTGTCTTAAGTTAGGTTTTCTACTTTTTTTTTTAATGAAAAGATTAATCTGTAACTTTTGGAAGAGAAGCAATAAGATGAGAAGAAGTTATTCATACTGTTAAGCTGTATAATTTCATATTACTGTGAAAAAATTTTAACTGTCTCTACTTGGAATTACTTACAGGATGAATACTCAAATGAAATAATGTACAATGATTTGTTTACTTTAAGGGTTTCATTGGCTCTCCTGGAGAAGTAGGACAACTGGGACCTGAAGGAGAGAGAGTAAGTTCATTTTTTTCAATATTATTTCTAAAGTGATAAATTTATGATAATGTCATAAACAGGGGTCATAAAGTCAGGTATCAGGTAACTAATATTACTGAGTGAAGCAAGCCAGCTTTAAGAAAAAACACCTACTAGAAATATATAATTAGACTCTCTTGAATTTTACCAAATTTTATTTTAAAAAAATGAAGTGATACAAATATATATGCATATGGTTAGCTATTTTAAACTCAATTAAAAAACACAAGAGAAATATTAAAATATCTAATTATTAAAATTTTATTTTGTAATTTATTAATCTTTAATATAATATAAACTCTTGACAGGTCTTGTATTTTACAATACAATGTGCAGTAAATTTTTAGCCTCAGAAGATTTCTTTTTTGTTTAATTTAATAATGGAAGATAGCTGTTCATAAATGTATGTACTTATGAATAAAGATAGAATCTTTGAAAAATGGTTTGTTATACTTAAAAAATTAAAACATGTACAGAGGTCCGGCATTCTTACTTCATCATATCTAGTTTGAGGTGCTATGCAGTTCAGTGATTTTGCATATCTTCATTTACATTGTAAATTTTAATTGAAAACAGTAGAATTAAACAATATTAATAGACTATCATAAGGTTTGAAAACAGAATCATATTCAGAATTTAGCATTTAACTCTATTATTATAGAAATGCTCTTCAGGCCAAAATTTTTATTTCTGGAAACTGATTTTTGCAAATGAAAGTAAATCAGATTATTCTTTGCTAGATGAATTTTTCAAATACATAGTTTTTCAAGTGAGTGAATTAAATCACATTTTAAAAAATAATTACTTGCAAATGCCCTTCCAGAGAAGAAATATTTAGCTTTTAGATGTTTTGTAATGATAATAAAATGTTCAGTCTTTTTTAGTGAAATGAGGTGAAGATTTTTTTCCTTGGTGAACTTACGAAAAATGTCTTCAGCCCAACCCATCTGGAAAAAAAAAGTTAGCTATATTCTGTAAAGATGCATAAAGTCCTAAGGAAATGAGTCCTCTTGCTCACCTTTGAACTCTTTTTTTTTTATAGAGACATTAGATAGGTATCAAATACTGTTGAGTTGAAAGTGAATAAATTATTTTAACCAATGATATCATCTGACTTATCTATATGTAAATTCCAAGCTACATGGTTCTGACAGATTTCTTAGTTTCTAAGTCTTTTAAGTGATTATAAGTCTCAAAGTGATATCAGTTAGGATGCTTTAGAATACAAATAACAGAAAAGTTCAACTCAAACTGGCTTAAAAATGAGGAAATTTTTAATAACTATGATAATGATAATAGCAAAGTATTTTCATTATATATATATATATATATAAAATACAAGGCACTATACAAATACTTCATATGTGAACTCCTTTAATACTGACAAAACCCAGTGAGATATTATTCACACTATAGATGAAGAAAATGAAGCACACAAAGAAAGGCTTGTCTAAGACAATATGTAAATAATAAGAGCAGAGCCAGGATTCTGACATATATATTCTAGCTCCAAAGCCTGAGTGCTTAAGTACTATGCCCTACTGCTTCTTACATGACCAGAAATCCATAGGTTAAGTAGGATCTAGGCACAATATGATCTTGAGCACAGCAGTAGCATCATCCTTCTCTCTGATTTACTTTGCCTACTGTTGGCTTTATCCTAAGGCTGGTTTCCCATGTGATTGCAAGATTGCCAGTGCAGGTGCTAAATGTGCCTTTGTTTATATCCAGCCAGAGAAGCAGGGAGACACAGGAGGAGAGTAATTGTCCCTTGGGTATGGAAAAATAAGACCTTCCTGTTTGTGCTTTGGTTGTGTGCCTACCTCTGGACAAATAACTATTACCAGAGGAATGTCAGGATCCCATTTGGAAATACAGATGGGGTGAATTCCTGGATAAAATCAAGATTCTGTTATGAAGAAGACAAGGGTCCACTTCAGTTAATATATTGAAGTTTTTCTGACTGTCACATCAATTTAAAGAATAATTCATTTCTCTTTGGCATACTTCGTTAATTGATGTTTGAGAAAAAAAGATCTCATTTATTCAACAAATACTTACTTTTGACTTTCCTACATTCTAGGGTGTTCCTGGGATTCGTGGAAAGAAGGGTCTTAAGGGAAGACAGGTAGTTAGATTCTTGTTTCCTGAGTCTTGATTTAGAGCAATATAATCTAATTATGTGCATATTTCTCACCTATTAAAATATGAATGTAGCTGTTGTTCTTGTCTAAAATCCATCTCATTCAACAGAGTTTAATTTTTGCCACTTGAACAGTCTATCAAATAATACCTGAGAATGCAAAGGAAAATTTAGATTAAAAAAACTCAAAATTTGACACTTCTAACACATTTAATATATCAGGGTAAGAGACCTTTATCCTGATGACAAGTGGCTAAAATGTCACAGAAAATACATGAACAATTTAAAACACTACTGATAACATTATTCAACCTCATGTTTTTTTGAGGTTTTTTAAATACTTGCTTCAGATGTTAGCTGAGATACAAGTTCACTATGGCTTCTTGTATTTTCAGATTTAAATAAAGATCAACGAAAATGAATTTTTCCAGATAACATAATAATTTTAGAGATAGGTGGAAATTTTAACACCACTCAATACCCCATTGTTTAACAAATGAGAAAACTGTGGTTCAGGGAAGCATCCTCAGGTCATCCTGGCTGCATTAGTATAGCTAATTAGCCACCTGCTTTTCACTTGCGTCATTTTTACTACTACTGAAAGATATTTATTAGGATAAGATATTCTGTGCTCCACTGTGTTCTCTAGTCTATGAGGAAGAAAACCGCTCTTCATAACATCTTTTCTAAAATTGTATAGAAATAAAAATTTTGATGATAATGCTAAAAGACTGCAAATCTCACCAGAATATTCATATCCTTTTAAAGCATTTATACTTTGAGCTTTGCAATATTTTTTGAAGGTAGATTAGAATAGGTAGTAATGTCACCAATACATAGGTGAGGAGAATGCAGCTCAGTGATGTTAAAAGACTTGCTCAGAATTACATAGTTAAAAGTGGTAAAATTAAGAACTGAATCCAGGACCTTTGAATATAAATCCAGGATCTGTACCCCTTAGATATTTCTGTTATCTGTCTTCTATTCACACTGCTTAGAAGAACATGATTTATTTTTTCATGATATTTGGACAAAATGTGATAAAATTATTTTAAAATTTTACTTTAAAGATTTTAACATATTAAGGTTAAACTTACCAAACTGTCAAGAGTTAAAAAGTAAACTGAACATTTTGTTTCCTTACATTTACATTCAACTTTAAAGCTAATGTTATGCAATTACAGCAACAGAAATTGTTATTATCACCAATACCATCATCACCTTTTCTTATTCTAAAGCACCCTGCTAAATATTTTGTATGCCATCTCATTTAATTACGCTTTATTATACTTCAAAATGTTAGTACGTTATTTCTTTACATTTTAGCCTTCATACATATACCCCAACCAAAACACCTCTCTATTTTTTATGTGCCAAATATCTAATGTAAATATGTGGATGTGGGCTGTCTCAAAATGGACAGTACATGAAGTTTATATTCTTTATTCTTATCTTCTCCACTCTGTCTATCCTCCTTTTATCAAAGTATGTTGTCAGTAAAAGAACTAATTAAGTTTATATGTCACTATATAAATTACTTCCAATACTTAAAGTGTTACCTACCCATTAGTAATTATATTTTAAACATAATTTAAGACAAGATAAGTAATCTGCAATGCTGGAATTATAGGCATTGGTGAGGAAATGTTTTCTTGAAGCCCTTGTGATATATCATTTTAGTAGCTACCTAATTTATTTATTAATATGGCTGGTCTTATGTAAATATTAACTTTATCTTGAAAATGTATGAGTAATATCTAGTTTCCTACTTCATAATGAACTATAAAATTGTCCATAGAAATTTATAGATAGCTGTGGTTTCTTACTCCGTAGGGAACTATACAATTATCCAACAAATGCTTTTTAATTCAAAAGGGGAATTAAAGAAAACTGGAGAAATTGTGAATGAAATGATTATTGGGTTTTTTGTTTGATTGCATACTTCTTTATGTTACACAATTTATAAAGTTTTATTGCTTTAAAAATATATGCCTTTGTAATAGAATTAGATCCTTAAAAAATATATTTGTAAAACACATGTATTCTATTTTTTCTAAATAGTGTTTATAATAGAAAATTTGTCTGGTGCTGTAATATGTCATGTATACTACTTGTACTTTTTCTTGTTTTTTACCACAAAATGATTTGGCCATGTTTATGAGGAAATTGCTGTACTTTGAGTAAGATCCAGTTACAGCCACAAGGCAAATCATGCCAAGGCTGTCCTCAAAGACTCTTCCAGATTATTCTATGTATAAATGCTCCCCTGTGTTCTGTTTAAGTAAAATCATCTTCAGATAGCTTTGACATTAAGTAAGGACAAATGTATTAGCATGGGATATTATGTATCATGGGACACTTATACTTTAGTTTAAGGGATTAAAATTTCATGAGAATGGTCACCTATTACTGTTTAAATAACAATAAAAGGAAAATATCTTGTGAGAATATTTCTACTCTCTTCGATGTGGAAAATATTAGGTGTGTGGAATACAAATATGGTCATTTTCTCTTGGTAATGTATTGAATTCTGTATGCTATCTTTGTTATATGTGAAATAAATATTCAAATATAGGGGCCACCATAAAGATGACAGAAAACTTTATCTGAAAGAATATGGCAAAAATCTAGAAATGCTGAAATCTGAAAGTACTCATATCTACAAAACTTTTGACTATACGTATGTCAAAGATAGTTACTTCCAATTTTCTACTGATTTCAGAGCTATTTAGAAGTGTGAGTTGATGCTTCTTTAGGGTACTGCTATATGGATCCCATGTTATTTAATTTATTATCAGTATGAATATTATTATAAGATGTACTTTATTACAATTATCACTCCCCTTTAATTAACAGTCTCCCTGTGTTTTAAATGAGCTTGTTTTCACAAAATTTAGGTAGATGAAAGTACACAGTTTTATTAACATAGAATAATATGATTCAGTTTTAAATAATTATTGTAAGATGTAATTTGTAGAACAGTGACATTTTTAGATAACTCTGTAAGTTTAATGTAATATTTTACACTTAAATTTTTAGTCTCTGAATTTGAGGCCAGGAAATAGTAAAATAAATTACTTCACTTTCTGTATTATGTGTGATGTGAAACACTCTCACAGTCAAAATAGTGACGGTAATAGGCATAGAAAACTTCAAAATCCAAGTTCAAGTCTTTCTGAATATTAATCAGGATGAGCTTCTTTGAACAACTGAGTTGGTTTCTAACCTGAGTACTAAAGCTCTGTGTTTGATATAAATAGTTTACAAAAATATTAAAATGTATGTGCATTGACATCATATCACATATACATATAGCACAGAAACGTAGAGGAGTGGTAAAATTCCTTTCTATAATTGTTCAGTGAGTTAGTAACATTGCTAAGCTTAGGTTTTAAGATGTTGCTATAAATTATATGCTAATATAGCTGACCAAATGGTCACTTACTTCCCTGAGTAAACACGAAGCATGGAATTAAGTTGTTGTGAGCCAACTTCCTTAGTGATGTTTGTATTTTCTAAAATAAAATTATAGGTTTATAAGTAAGAGATATCTTTCCCTGGGCAGTGTAAATATGATACGAATGCTTTTGAAAATGGACCCATTTAAAAACAACATATTATTTTGGTTATTCAAGAATTACTTATTATTTATCCTCATACTGGTATTTTTTAATTTAATGTTTGTGTTAAAAGTTATTTCACTTAAAATCTTACTTCCTAGAAAACTAGGAAGTTTTCTTAGGTTGTGTGCATTTGAGAAATTTTTTCTTCCTTTTTTTTATTTTTTATTTCAGTATCTTAGTATAAGGTACTTATTAATCACTACAATTATTTTTAAAGACCTCATGTAATCACTTACCTATTAGTCAATATTTGTGTATTCATGATTTTAGATATTAAGATATCCTTTTACCTCTTCTTTTTTCCTCCTCCACTCCCTACATGTTGTAATTGGATCAAAATCCTTAATGTCAGTTACTATTAGAGGTCAGATGTGGGGCTCTAGATGTCTTCAATAAAATCAGCCTTTGGAGGTGGGAAAGCCCTATTAATTCATTATTTTTGCTCTCTGTGGATATTAGAGTTCGTCTCAAGTTCTTTTGCCAGCAATCTCAGATAAAAACACAGTAATAGACAGTCTTTATTGGTAAGGACTTTTTAACACCATAGAACTATTCTATTTTAGAACTGTTCTATTTTACATGTTTTACTGTCTTTATTTAAAAAGCTTCTTGGAACTTAGCTGATGTGAGTCAGATTCTTTAAGAGCATAAAACCATCCACTGATTTATAATAGAAAAGAAGAATGCTATTTTTAATAAATAAGGGAGGCAGGGAGAGAGGATTTGTATATATTATTAACTTTCAGATTTTATAGCTATTATATAATTCCAAGTAGCTTCCTTTTTAATGCAAAGTTTCCAAACTTCATTCTGTAGTGCCACAGTCAGGAAATTCTACAGTGGCTATAAAAAGTATTTTACAAGGGCTCCCAGATTGATTTAATCATTAGTCTCCTATAATAAGTTGGCTATACATATTTATATGGCTCCATAGAGCCATATAAACTTATGCCAGAACTGACTTGCCAGAATTGAAGATAAACATGAAATTGAAGATTGGGATTTACTGTCAACACCTAGAAAATTTGTCAAAACGTGAGTTGTCTAAGGAGTTTTTCAGAACCCATAAGAATAGATTATTTAAAAAATCATGTTACATTTAAAGTTCGACATAGATAAAAAGTGAACTCAGTTTTCTTACCGTAAAAATCAAAATATCACAGTCTTAGAATGGTGGACAAAATAACATCCTCAAGGCATTGTAATACCCAGACTTCAGAGATGTTTACTTTTCTGACTGTAGAAAGGAGTGTCTCCTCTTCTTTTCTTATACATCTTTTTGTTACAAGAAGTCTATTTAAAGTAAACTGTATTTTAGCTTCTAACTCCAGTGTTAGAATTTCAGAATATAAAATCCTTCTGTTAGACATCTGTTATTAGTTTCTATCCTTAGCTCAAGACCCTCTTAAAAACATATTGCACAGGAGTGTTTCAGATACGTACATTTTTATGGAAAATTTGGAGACAGTGTTTTCTTTGTCCTAGGGAAAAGGTTGCAATTAATTCAATCATGAAGGAACTACTAGTGTTGCTACAGCGTTACAGAAAATTGTCATTGATTTTTAAGTGATTCTGCCTCTTTTAAGAAAAACGTACTATCTGGATTCACTTTACTGGGTGTAGTCTGTAGTAATATATCTGGCTAAGTATAGTTTGACAGATGTATGGAAGGGCCCAGGACTTTGAATTAAACCTACTTTCAAGGTTGGGACAGGTATTGAGCAGAGGGATGTCTAATGAACTACAGCTGATAATTTGGGGAAACTCTAGATGGAGCTAGTTTTCATAGAGATATGACACCAACAGGCAAAAATTCAGCCAGGCAATTATTTTCATGGCAGATAATTTAAGGGAAAACCTAGAGAATCTTGTAGGTTATCAAAATCAAGAATGTGAGACTGTGAGTGCAAATATGGCAGTGAAATTTGGCTTGGGTTCAGAAACTGTATACTCTGGTTGGGAAAAATGGCAGGAATAAGGTGGGGTCCTTATAACTGAGGGATAGAACATGATGTCGTATACCAAAACTGGTTCTTCGATACAAGAATAAGGGAGATTCCAGTTCCCAGAATTGGAATACAGTGTTGTAACCAGTCTTTAAGAAAAAGGCAGGGACTTGAATCTGAGAACTGAAGCCCAAATCATAGCTCCGTTAACTGTAAGCCTGACTTGATGCTTAGTCCCCGAGAAGTAGGCTAGAACTCCTTAAATTCCTAAGTTTAAAATTAGGCCCAGGTATCAAGACATGGTTCTCCTTGAAGCGTGGATCCACTTGTCTCTCCTGTGGGATAAGGAAGGGGGAAGAGACTGGATCATCAGAGAGTACTTCACACGCTAGCCTTTTCCTATAGTAATCCTGTTTCACTTTTGAAGGATTTTAAAATATCAGGATTTCTTGGTGATATATAGTCATGTTTAGAATGTGTAGACTTCTAGGTTTTATTTTAGAATTTCTAATCTTAGACAAGTTAGTGTGATTGTCTCTTTTCAGTGCTTAGTCTTAGAAAAAGTTGAATTTCTGTTGTTATTGGTAATGCTTATTTAGTGTATATGTCTTTTATGATAATTTTTATTTATGTCTAGTTTAGGTTAAGTATGTCGTTTCTAAATCTTTATTCTTTAGAAAGACCAAAATATGCTCATAGTTAACTATAGTCTTTAACAGAAAAAAATTTCATAGCTTTATTTTTTTTTAATTCTAGAAATGTAGTTACTAGTATTTTATGGTTATTATGGCCCAAATATTTCTCTAATTATTTTATATGCATTATTTTTCTAATTTCTATGTAGAATTAGGAAATAATCCTTTTACTAGAATCCCTAAGCAATAAATTTCCCACTGTTTCAAGATATTTAGCTATACTACCAAGTATAGCATCTATGTGTGGTCTAAAATATTAACACCATGTATCTATTCAGGCATACCAAGTCTAGAATACTTCTTTTGTTCTTAGTGTTTGATAACTGTCATGTCTGATAACAGTACCATCATTAGGCCCAGGCAAAAGAGAAACTTGATCTGGGCACTGTAGTTTTGAAAGCCCTGTATGTCACAAACAAATAAAATAAATATATATATTTTTTAAAAAACCCTGTCACTCAGGATACAGCACTTAGCATTGGCATAGTATGACCTGTAATCCTAGACATCCACTCTTGTTACTATGCATGTTATCTATCGCTGTGTAACAAAATACTCTAAGTTAGTGGATTAAAACAATAATAAATATTCATAGTTCTGTGGATGGGGAAGTTGGGAGTGGCTTATTTGGGTAGATTAGGGTTTCCCATGAAGTATAGTCAAGATTTGGGGCAGGACTATACTCATCTGAAGACTTGACTGGGACCGGAGGATTTGCTTTTAAGGTGGCTCATTTACTGTTTGGCCAGTTAAGCTCTAGTTAGTGGGAGGCCTCACTTCCTCCCCATGGGGAATTCTCCACATGACAACTTGACTCTCTTCATGACATGGCTGTTGGCTTCCACCAGAGTAAATGGTCCATGAGAGCAAGGTGGAAGGTGTAGTACCTTTTGTGACCTAGCCTTAGAAGTCACATACTGTCACTTCTATGTTTTTTTTGTCATACAGGCCAGCCATTATTCAAAATGGAAACTACACAAGGGCATTAATACCGGGAAGTGAGAATCATGAGGATTTATCTTTGAGGCTGGCTATCTCATAGTTAAATAATATTCAGTCCTCATAGAAATTGCTCTCCACATCTCTTGCCTATAACCTCATGTCTGAATACCATGAAGAATTGTAAATAGTCCACTGCCATCATTAGAGAAGGAAACTGCTCAAAATTGTGATGAGGATTTGGCAGGCAATAGAAGCACTTAGGTAAAAGGAAAGATGACTTAATTAACTTATCTAATTTTCCTTATAACATGAATGCAGTAGTCTCTTGCATAATGAAGTACTATTGCCTGATAATACAAAGCTTTTATTTTCTTGCTTCTCTTTGTGTTCTGATTTATGGTTTGAACGGTAGTAGAATTAGTGTAATATGTGTAACAGTTGCAACCAAAGACTAAGAAACATTTTTGCATTATTTGCATTATACTTTTTGCAATTTATTACACTTAAAATTGCATTTCATAGCTATAGACACAAAATTCATAAAACATGACAGAGATTCTTTATATTGCCAACTAGATTGATATAAAATACTAGAATGATGTTTTTAATTATAAACATTTAGATTAAATTTTATAAAGTGAATATAAAAATTTTAATTTAATTAATATTGATATTAATTATAATGTGCAATAGAAAATAATCAGTAAAAATATTCAAAGGGATGATTTACTTAAATTTTCAAAATCTAGAAACACTATGAGTAGTCTTATATCGAGCATTACCACATAGTAAAATTTGCAAGTAGGACTTTCTACTTTCTCTAAAGATTTAACTACCAGTTTTATTAGTATTCTATCTCTTTCTACATAACAAATGCCACAAACGTAGCAGCTTAAAACAACACCCATTTATTATCTCACAGTTTTCATGAATCTGCAGTCCAGGTACTCCTTAACTGGTTCTTCTGCTAAGGGTCCTAAGCCTGCAATCAGAGTGTCAGCTGGCTGCATCATCATCTGGAGGCTTGACTGGGAAGGCGTTCACTTCCAAGCTCATTCAGGTTGTGAGAGGATTCATTTCCTTGAGGTTATAGAAAGGTTGTAGAACTGAGGGCTCTGGCTTTTCACTGGGTCTTGGCTATAGGCCATCTTCAGGTCTTATTGACTATCTGCATTTCCTAGAGGTCACCCTCAGTTTTCTACCATGTGGGTGCTTATTTCGTCAAGCTCACAAGGGAAATCACTAGATCCAGGCTGCTAAGACAAAGTCTTATACAGTGTAACATAATTACTTTAGTAACATCCCATTACCTTTGCTATATTGTATTAGGATAAGCAAGTCATAGTCTCACCTACACTCAAAGGGAGGGTAGCTTACAAAGGCATGAACACCAGGAGGTAAGAATCATTAGGGGTCACCTCAGAGTCTGCCCTTTGTACTGATCTAACAGTGTAAGTGAGCAAGAAAATTATTTATAACTTGAAGTGATCAAATGAAATCCCTAAAATGTCATATTCTTTTAAAATAAAATTTGATCACTAGTCAAAACAATGAAAATGAATGAAGATGATTATGCACAATACAGAAGCAATAATACAACTCTGGAACACCTATTTGAAGATGATTATTACTTTCAAGAAAGGCAAAAACTCAAGTTTTCCTGTAGATGATAATTGTGAAAAATGGTCATTACATCCTTTGGCAGTGTGAGGGTATTTCTAGAAGAGCAGAATTCTATTTAAATTAATGGTTATAATTTTCAATTAGGTAAATATCAGAGAAAATTTAGTATTGCATTTTGTAACAAATTCTTTCAAGTGGAGAAAGAAATCATAGAAATTGTTTTTTGTATTCTAAGTTCAGGAGCAGTATTTTATCATTCTCATTACATATTTCACAACCTTGAAGATCATTTTTTGATAATGAAGAGATATGGCTATAAACATTAAGGTTCATTATTAAAGGAATACAGAACCACCCCTACATTAAAAAAAAAATCATGCATGCAGTTACCAGAATTGAAATAACAACTGAATAAACAGTGAATAAGCAAAAACATATTCAACAATATAAAACATTGGCTTGATGTTTTTCAAAAGAAAATATATGTCCAGTATAGCCAAATATAATGATGCTTTTTGTGGCAGTAAAACAAGAAAATGTCTAGATTTAGTAGAAATTATTTCAAAAATTGATGACACAATGGTCAACATGTAAGAAGGATAAAAATAAATTATATCCGTCTGGAATAGAGAATTAAAAATTAAATGGAATGTTTAGTGGGTAGTAAAATGAGAAGAGAATACATAAAACCTTTAAAAATAGGTATTACTCAGTTCAACTAAATTGTTTCAGGGGCAAAATAAAATTGGATGGCTAATAAGTATTATGCATATGTTTGAACCAGAAGAACAAGAAGATGGAATTAATAAGTATTTCATTGTTTTTATGCTGGTTGTAGAAAGTACAAATTTTGTGATAAGTGGAGAACTAATTACATTTCTCTCCCCTTTTTCTTCTGCCTCTCCTAGTGGGGAGAAATCATGAGTTATGTGGAAGCTGAACTGCAGAGCAGCTCCTCACTCCCACTGGGTGAGGATGGGGACTAATCAGTCCCAGATAGCACATCCTCTGGCTATCTTGACTGAGTCCCCAAGGATGTTTTTAGCAATCCAGCTCCTTGTTCAGACTGATTGTTTCTTCATTTTTAAGAAAAACTTTACTGAGATACAATTCACCTTTTTAAAGTGTACAATTCAGTGGTTATTACTATATTCACTGAGTTGTGCAGCCATTACACCATCTAATCTTAGAACATTTCAATCACCTCATATAAAAAACCCTGTACCCATCCATTAGCAGTCAGTCCCCAACTCTCCCCACACCACCAACCCTAGACAACCACTAATCTACTTTTTATCTCTATGCATTTGCCTATTTTGGACATTGCACATTAATGGAATTATGCAGTATGTCCCTCATTCTTTATTATTTCACTGAGGATTCTGGAAAATCTACTTATGATCTATCTAAAATTCCATCATTTATTATGTTTCAGATTTATTACAGTATTTTTCCTCTACTTTTTCCACTACCTGTGCATCTAAATACTTTCAAATACTTTCTAATACTTTGATTAGGTCATACTCAATAGAAAGATGTATTACAAATTTGTGAGCTTGTTGACAACAGAATTTGACTTCCAAGGACAATGAAAGCAAACTGCCTGCCTGAACTTCAACTGACTTTGAAAGGAGTATGGCTTCAATATGTTTGACTACCCAGATGGTTTTTGCATTATCCTATGATTACAGAATAAGCGAAACTGCTTCTAGTATGAGTTAACTGTATCTTAGACACATCATATACTTTCCATTGTTAAATCATCTTTTAAACTTAGCCCATTCATGTTTGTTCTAGTGAACCAGTGGTTTTTGGCAATGTTAAAAATATAATATTTTGTACCAGCTTGCCTAAATATATTATAATAATCTAATAATATAGTTTTATTTTTGTTAACCGTAAGTTTTTAAAAATGAAAATTATTTGTGTTGATAATAATGTCTTTTAAATCATTATATAAAGTAGCCTTTTAAATCCAGTGGTAAATCTTTAAAGAAAAACATTAGTACATAAAGATTAATTGAGTAACTGTGTTATTTTACAGTAGAATTTATAATGAGAAAGTGTTACTTTACTGTTCTTCATAGTTTTACAATGTAGAATTCTCAATAGACATTAGGGAAGTTTAATTTTCAGTAGCATCATATTTTATGTTTGCAATATTTTGCCTTTCCCCAGTAAAATTGCACTTAAATGATTTTTCACATTATGTTGTATCTTGTATTGAGAAGTTAAAGTAGTCAGTATAGCATAGTAGAAAGAGAACATTGACTCTGCAATCAGACTACTTCCATTCAGATCTCAGGCCCACCCATCACTACTGGGTCCAAGTGACTTAACCTCTCTGGGCTTTAATTTCCTGATGTGCAAAGTGAAAATATTAGTACTCATTAATTCAACCGGCTGTGAAGATGAAGTAGTGTATATCTAATGATGTGTAAAGCCTTTAGCTCATGTAAGTGTGCCAACACATGCTTAGTAATATTGGCCATTTCATTCTCTATGATGTGGGTATGGGAACAGCATGAAATAGCAGACATAACTAATGGATTGGTCAGTCAAAAATCTTGGTTATGTTTCCTCTCATTCATTGGTTCTTTATATAATAATGAACAATTTCTATTTTCTCCAGCTTAATTTTCTGTATATATTATGTGGCATGTAAAATCATTTTATAAAATATAGAAATATTACACCTAACAAAATCAATGAAATGTTATGCAAAACAAATACACATTTTTGTTACACTACCATTTAGCGAATAGAAAATGAATATTTCCTATTACTAAATTTCTTATAAGAAAACACAGCAAAAATTAATTCTTTGTCTATTCTGGCTTTAACAACATTTCTTTCTCTTTCTCTGGGTCAGGGATTTCCAGGTGACTTTGGAGAGAGAGGCCCTGCTGGTCTTGATGGCAGTCCTGTGAGTAAATTGTGATGGTCCAATCTTGCAATCTAACATCACTCAGACTCCATAGCAACTGTAATTGTCATCCTCATTACCACATTTATGCATAAGCACTATTGACCAGACAGTTTCAATACCACTGTGCACATTCCAATTTGTAATTTTACAACATGGGAAATAAACCAAAAATGTATAATAAATAAACTCTATCTTGAGAGACAATCATTAAAATTAATTATTTTGACCATGTTAAAAATGACTGCTTCAGTAAAATATTAGAAATATATGATCACAGTACTGACTTGTACATTTGGGGGATGGGGGAAGGAGCCTTTCAAGTACAGGGAAGTAATAAGAACCCTCATATAAAAATTATGCATTTGGTGATTGCTCTTTTGGGCTTAAATGTGTCATTGATTAACCTTTTGAGTATTTTATAGGGAAATCTCCTTTGGGATTGTTCAGGTATCTATGTTCAGATTAGGGAGTCAATATAATAAAATTTGTCTAATTATATTATAAAATGATGGATTGCTCTTTTTTGACAGTAGGTAATATCTTCACTTTTTGCCCTCAAAAAGCGTCCAGTAGATATCCCCCAATTTATGCCACGCACACATTCTTTTTTATAAGATTTTAAGGTGAATTAGAATCAACCACAAACTTTTTGTAACCTAAATTAGGAATAGTTTTTATAGTTAGACATATGTAAATTATTAGCATTTATGCTTAAAATAAAGTGTTTGAAAATAGTTTCTTTTTGATTTCTTTTTATAAATTATAACTGTATTAGCTTATTTAGTGAATTTAGCCAAAGTTTTATTCGTTATAATAATGTTTTAAGTAGAATGTTTACCATCATTTTCTTGCCCATGATTCGGAGGAGCTTCCCATTTCAAGCATAATAAAGTGAGCATTATTTACATTTTTTCTTTAATACCATTTATAAACAGTCTTGTGGGGATGATAAGGATATAATCTGATATATGCATCATTAGGTGATTTCACACATATGACTATACTTACATACCTAGTGTGAAACCATCTTATTTACTTTTTTTTTTCAGTTAAATATACATAAAATTTCTTAGGGTTGAACTCCTACAATATTTAAAACTTTTCTTTTTGAAATCTGCTTTTTATTTAAAATACCATGCTTCTTGAAGAGCATATTGAGTCTTTAATATGTGAAAATAAATAAAATCTTTTCAGTTTATTAGTTTATAATTCTCTATATTTTATACTATGCCTACACTAAAAAAAAAAATTGAAATGCAAAAAGAAGGGGGCTGTCTTGTACCTTGTACCATGTAAATAATGTAACACTTATCATAAAAACTGTACTACTGAATTCAAAAGACCATCATAAAGACTCATCACAAACCAACTGGAAAAATTACTGTTGATAATTTAAAATCTTATAAATAATTTAACAATGTTGGTAATTTCTTACATTTGTATAGTGCTTTATGAGAATTTTCAAAACCTTTCATATATATGAGAATTTTCATTGCAAGTTTTACAATGAAAACAAATGTTATTCCTATTTTATAATGAGAAAACTGAATTTTAGAGAATTTAAATAATTTACTTCAAAAGAATTGATAGTGTTTTACATCATTTGAAGATGTTCTTCTAACCCTCTATGCTGACCACCTTCTTTTCATATGATATGTGGGCTAGTTATGTCTATAATTCTGACTATGAATGAGATTTACTTTCTTTATTAGATACAAAGAGAAATCTATATCCTAAGGTTGGGTGGTAGTCCTAGCATCCAAAAGCATGGAGTCAAGGGCATTTATGAAGAACATAAACTGCCTCCAGATTTTGTACTTCTTAGGAGGATGCACAAGAGTAGGGAAGTTTCAGAAGTTAGCTGTAGAAGAAGTTCAAATTTGATATTTTTTTCCCAAGAAATGTTTGTTTAGGAACTGTGCTTTAGTAGTTTGGAATCATGTTTAACAAATTGTGCACATTTCTTTTACTTAGGGACTTATAGGTAGCATTGGTCCTCCTGGATTTCCTGGTCTTAGAGTGAGTATCAAATATCATCATTCTTTTAAAATGTTCTCGTATATTTATATTTGTTAGATGTAAGGTTAAGACTAAAATTCTTAGCATGGCCTAAGATGTCTAGATTGTTTTTGTTCTTATCTGCATCTTGAAACCTAGTCTGTGTGCTAGCAAAGGTGTTCATTCTCAGATGCCATGCAGCCTCCCTACAAGATGGCCTGTGTATTTCTTTGTCTACCTGAAACACTCTACCTTTACTTTTCTGCCTAATAGTTCACTCATTCATTTTTCAGTTCCAGGACTGAGCAAAGTGCTTGCCATACAATAGTGCTCAGTGAAAATTCCTGGGTTTTCTGTTCTTTCTCTTTTTTCACTCACCCTTTGGTAAATGGGAGAGGTTCTATACAAATGAAAATGGTTAATGACACTAACAATCATCTTTGTAATCCTCCTCTCTTCTACACTGATTTAGATGGTACTTTACACTTTGCAAAGTACTTTCACATGAATATCTTATTTGTAGATAGAGCAGGTATTTTTTGTTTATTAAAATTTTAAATCAGACAAGATGAGCTTTACTTTACTTTACTTACTTTATCAAATGCTGAACTAGATGGAAAAAATGTGAACAAATTAAGATTCCTATTTTTGGCAGCATTATAATCTAATGGCATAGAACAAATAATAAACAATGTCATACAATGTGATTATTGCTGTTATGGACTAAAATAAATCCACTGAGAAAGGAGCAGTTTGTGTTATCTCAGAGATTCAGAGTAAGCTTTACATAAGTCTTTTTAGCTGCATCCTGAAGATTGTGTATGAGTTAGGTAAAGTGGAAAAGGGCAGAGGGCTCTTTGGCAGAAAAAGCTGTGTTCTAATGCACAGAAGAGGGGAGAAATGAAATGTTTGGGAAGTGAATGAGTAGCAAGACTGTAGCCTGTGAAGTATGGAGGGATGGGAGCAGAATGGAAGGAAGTGAGGATTAGAAGATAATTGGGAAAGTTGTAGAATCTTTATATTTCGTAGTAAATGTTTTATCTACTTGCCCAGAACTGCAGCCTCTGATTTATCTCTCGAGTGTTCCCTTCAAGCAAGTATAGTTTCAGAAAACAGATGACATCGACTTTGCTAAATTATTTTTTCTGTGCAATTGATTGTTATTTTTATTTGCTTTTTGATTAGCGACAGTGATTATTGTCTGCAAGTGTGAGTGGGCATGGTTGAAAAGCCCAATGTTGGAACTCAGCCTTTTCCACAATGCGCTCACTCATATGAACTCTAATTGGCAAGTGTCTGCTGTTTTTATATAAAGAACCTATCCCTGGATCTCTATTTATTTTTTTCACTCACTTTGACTCAAAAGTTCTCTATTATTTATCACTGTGTGGAAGGCTCTTCTGACCCTGTCGCCGTATTCCAGACACCCTCAACTAAGCTCCTATGAATGAAATTATTTCTTCCGTCTACTCCTTCTTATGGAAGAGAATTGTGATAGGTAGGGAGTGCTGAAGGAACTTCAAGTTATCTTTGTGGAACTGAAAACTGCTCTTAACCTATCATGGATACTTTCAGAAGGCTATTGTTTTTGGGGGAGTAAGATTTTTCCACATAACATATGCCATGCCACAAAATTTTTTTTTGTGTAAATATCTATATGTGTACATTTTATTTTTTTAGTTCTATAATTTACTAAGTCCTTTATATGTGTCTTTTAATATCTTCCAAAACTTACTATTTTGTGATTTTTTAGAGTCACTAAAAAATTACTTAGGATATTATGCATACAAAGTACATTCATTTGAAGATGCCAGACTATGCACAGTAATATATTTACTGAAAAGAATATTATACTGCATATAGAAAAATTAACAAGACAATGAAGAAATATTTGTTAATATATCTTTCCATACTTACATGAGTTATTGCTGCATAATTTCTAAACTGAGATGTTTATTGATTTTTTGATACTATCATAAGTTTTAAATCTGTGAACTTTGAATAAAATAGCCACTGTAATTCTAAGAATAATTTTTTTCCTATTGACACAATTTGTCAATGATGTATTAATATTACATATCTGTTTAATTTGGAAAGTATTACTCTTTGTTTCTCACAGTTCCATATATTTCAGGATTAAGCATGTTGGAACTAATTTATCTTAGTTATATTTCACAGACTTTAGGACTCATCCAAAAGTAAAGATGTCATATTTTCCATTCTGAAATTTGTATTATGTAAAAATAGACTATTAGAAATGCCTCATTATGTTGAAAGATAGAGTTCTAGAAATCACTATTTCAAATTTTATTTTTAAAATTGATTACTTCCTCCAGAATTCATTCCATACTTTATTTCAAAACTATTATGTGCTAGTTATTATGTTGGGTCTGGAAGATTAAAAAAAAAAGAGTAAAACAAAATGTACAGACTAGAAAGACAGAAAAAAAAGCAGAATGCTGTATACTTAGTCGTGTAGTAGAAGGGCATTTCAGTAGACATAAACATATCTTCAAAGGCTCGGAGCCTATAGGGGAGAACATGTTTAGAGAATAGAAAACAGTCCATTGGTGTTAGAATGTTTGATTTGGAGGACAGATGAGATGGGAAGTGTTGGCAAAAGCCTGGTAGTAAGGGCCTGGGATACATTGTCACAAATACACCTCTAAAAGTTCCTTAATTTTTGGGAATTGTAAAAGAGAAGTTTTAGCCAATTTGGTCTTTAAGGATAGGGAATGATATATGATAGCCAGACACAGAGAGGTAGCAAGAGAAAGAAGAAAAATGAAGGCATCAGTGATACTAAAATTATATCACGATGGTTTAGATCCCCAAGTCATCAAGAGATATTCACCATTTTTTTGAATTTTACTTTAAACACTCTTGATGTTGCTCTTGTCCTTTGTCTTCTATGATGCCATATTGAAGGGATTTTTCTAAGTATCTTGCTTTCAGGAGATGAAAGTGGTAGTTATATTTTTGAAGAATTTTGCACCGAAGCATTAAACCAAGAACCTTGACATTGATGACTGTGTCTTTTTCACAGTATGCTCTACAAATGTTAAATAATGAAAGAGTGAGAGCAGAGTAGACTTTTTTGTTCACTACTCAGTTTATCCCTGAAATTTTGATAAATTTTCTGATTCTGCAAATTTCAAATCATGAAATAAAATCATTGGAATGCTTGGCCCATAATAACTGCCCAATAAATATTTGCAGAATAAATGGATGGAATAAAAATCTAAGGCAATCAAATTAAATATTTATTGAATATTTCCTGGGAACATGGAACTGTCTAGTTGGAAAAACATTTATCTAGTTGGGAAAATATTTCAAGATGAATGTCATGGATCATAAGTATTATAGGAGCTCAAGGAAGGGGAGGATCCTTATGGACTAGACCAGTCTGAGAAGGCTTCAGGAAATAGGATGGACTTCACTAAATAGTTTAAAAGATGGGTATGGTTTCCAAATGTGGCAAGAAAGAGAGATGGTTGAAGAATAAGGCAAATATGGGCACTTAGTGAGATGAACTGTTTGGAGTTAATTAATTAATTAATTTTTACTATATTCTCTTTCTAATTGTAGTGGATATTTAATGATGCCTTTCTTATTGCTTTTCAGGGCAGTGTTGGCCCAATGGGACCAACTGGACCTTCTGGAATTCCCGGCCCAATGGTATGGTTCTATTTGCATAATGGGTAGTTATCTTTAATTTCTCTATGATATCACAAAATATCACTTTTATTTTTTAGGGCCTTTCAGGGAATAAGGGCCTACCTGGAATCAAAGGTGATAAGGTGATTTAAATATTTACATTATCATAGAGATAATTTTTATCATATTTATTTTTTGAGCCAACACAACTCATAAAGTATTTTATTTTTATATATGGGATCTAATCTGTACTATCAATTATATAACTTTTCACAGAAGTAGGAAACATAGAAAAATTATTCTTTTATAACTAACATTTGGTTTCTTATTATTTTGCCATGTTTGCAGTGCTTAAATGTCTTTGTATGAAATTGTGCTCTGTAGGGTGAACAAGGCATTGCAGGAGAGCCAGGAGAGCTAGGGTATCCTGGAGATAAGGTAACTTTTTTACCATTCATTTTATATAAAGTACAAAAAAAGCCAGTGAAAAAGTATAAATTCTTTAAAAAAAAAAAAGAGGGTACTCATTATTTTTAACCTTGTATTTTGTTAGGATATGGTATTAGTATGGTTCTATATGTCTCGTTTGAAACAGTTTTTTCAATATTTTTAGAATATTTTCA
>NW_011888803.1:8578089-8580716 GCF_000151845.1 Pteropus vampyrus | reverse complement strand
ATAAAGTATTTTATTTTTATATATGGGATCTAATCTGTACTATCTATTATATAACTTTTCACAGAAGTAGGAAACATAGAAAAAATATTCTTTTATAACTAACATTTGGTTTCTTATTATTTTGCCATGTTTGCAATGCTTAAATGTCTTTGTATGAAATTGTGCTCTGTAGGGTGAACAAGGCATTGCAGGAGAGCCAGGAGAGCTAGGGTATCCTGGAGACAAGGTAACTTTTTTACCATTCATTTTATATAAAGTACAAAAAAAGCCAGTGAAAAAGTATAAATTCTTAAAAAAAAAAAAGAGAGAGTACTCATTATTTTTAACCTTGTATTTTGTTAGGATATGGTATTAGTATGGTTCTATATGTCTCGTTTGAAACAGTTTTTTCAATATTTTTAGAATATTTTCATGAATTCTTTTTTACGGCTTGTAAATACAGTCATGTGCTACTTAATGACAGAAACGCATTCTGAGAAATTCCTGTTAGGTGATTTTGTCATTGTGCAAACTTCATAGAATGAACTTACACAAACTACAATAGCATAGCCCATGGCTACCAGGCTACGAATGTGTTCAACATGTTACTGTACCGAATACTTTAGGCAGTTGTAACACAATGGTCAGTATTTGTTTATCTAAACATATCTAAACATAGAAAGGGTACAGTAAAAATACAGTATAAAATACAAAATGGTGTACCTGTATAGGGCACTTACCGTGAATGAAGCTTGCAGGACTGGAAGTTGCCGTGGTAAGTGAGTGAGTGGTGAGTATATGTGAAGGCCTAGGACATTACTGTACACTATTGTACACTTTATAAACACTGTACACTTAGGATGCATGAAATCTATAGAACAACTCAAGATTAAATCAAGCACAAGAGAAATAATGCAATCAAGAGAAGTGATAAACACATGTATGAGGCTGCTGTTGTAACATACACACTGTTTTATAGAAAATCTATTTTCTATAAGTAGAAAGAGTATACTCTAAAATAATGATAAAAAGTATAGAGTAGTAAATATATAAACCAGTTCATAGTCATTTATTATCACTGTCAGTTTTAATGTACTATTCATAATTGCATGTGCTATACTTTTACATAATTGGAGCACAATAGGTTTATTTACACCAGTATCACCACAAACATGAGTAATGTGTTGCTTCCTAACTACGATGTTAGGATGACTTCGATGTCACTAAGGGATAAGAATTTTTCAGCTCCTTTATATTCTTATGGGACCACTTCGGTATACACATTATATTGTTGACTGAAATGTCATTTTGTAGCACATGATAGTAGAGGCATATCTGCCTTTTGTGGTGTAATAGCATTTCTCTTCCTTCTACTATTCTTTTCTTTTAGGGAACTACTGGTTTACCAGGACCACCAGGGATGAGGGGAAAGCCAGGACCTTCCGTAGGTTTGAATTTTTGCTTTGCTCTTTCTAATTAATGCAATTCACACCATGGCATGAGTCTTGAAACTTGCTGGAGTTAGAATAATACAAGTGGGACATAAGCATACCAGTCTGGAGTTTTCTCTCATAAGTTTTAGAACGTAGCTAATCTCTCAAGTTGCCAGGTCACATTCTGTGGTCTGTTAGACCTCATCCTCCCCAGGCCCTCTCCCCAGGCCAAAGGCAGATTTCTGTGAGCCCTAAAGATTTTGGTTGATCCATTATACACAGTATTTAAACTAAGCAATGGACTTTTAAGCCAGAAAATGTAAAATACTTTAAATAATATTTTAATTTTTTCTAAGTATTTGTTTCATTAAGAAGCATTCTGAAGAAAAATATAGCATGTCACTCTCTTGTGGGCCCAAATATTCTAATTCTGTGTCTTTTTTTTTTAACCATTTGGCATCAATTAGTTGAGAAAAAAGAATACCTTATGTTGTAGTTAACATGAAACCCAAGAAATCAGAAAGCTAAAATTACTGAATAATTAAAATCACTTAAATAAAATGATTAAAACATGAGTTAAAAGTATATCTCTGCATATTAAATTCATAATATTTATTATAGCTAACATTTACTGAGTGTTTATAAAATACCAGGTACTATTCTAGGGTCTGTAACTCTAACTTAATCCTTACAACAATCATATGAAGTTAGTAATATTATTATTCCTATTTTACAGATTAGGGAAATGAGACACAGTTTCTAGGTAGTTGGTGACAACCTAGGAAAACCTATAGAATCATATTTGTCAGAGGCCATTCTCTTAGCTGTATGCCATACTGTTTTAGGATTTAACATTTTAAGATTATTTTAGTATTTTAACATTGATTACAACTCTGTGAAGGTGGTGATTGTACATAGAAGAAAATTAGAAGTAAAATTATAATAATATTAAGATATACATTTGAAAAAAGCTGCTTTCCTGAGCAATTCATTGTGTTCCCTCTAACTCTACCCTCCCATCGCATGATTATTTTTGCATCAAAAGAAGCAGCATTAAGTTATAGAGCTTTCTATACCCATCCGTTATGACTTCTAACAGTGGCGGCATTCGTATACATCTCTCAGGAATTATTTAATTCAATGTACAATATTTGTCATCTGTTTGTCAAAAGAAATGTTAATGGCGAGCTTTGCTTTTGCTAGTTTATCACCCGG
>NW_011888803.1:8570715-8576236 GCF_000151845.1 Pteropus vampyrus | reverse complement strand
GGATTTTGCCACTAGAGGGCCCCAGTGAGAACCCTATCTCTTGTCATTTTAGGAATTTAAGACTCCTCTAGGGTGATAGAGTAATGAGTGGGGGGGATATTTTCATAACTATATAAATGTCTAACCAATGTATTGTATACTTGCAACTAATACAATAAAATACTGAAAAAAAGTAACGAATATTGAATATTATTTAAAAAAAGAATTTAAGACTCCTAGATACTGATGATGATGGATCATAATTTTGTTTATTTAGGAGAACTTAAGTGAATGTTTGCATAATATCTTATTATGTTTCTCTAGATTTTATTACAGTAGTTGTATTTTGTATTGTTTTATGTCCAGATACTCTAGCCCTGTATGAGAATGGATTTAGTACATATGGAGAACTGAGTTTTACTTCTTGGAAAATGGATAAACCTGTATTGTATATTGCAATTTTATATAATCTGAGGTCTATTTAAGTCAAATTTGAAACTCACATAGATATTTAATGTGGCAGAAATAATGAATCCGATAGTTTTTCTTATGAAAACAAGGGTAAGAGACTGTTGGCCTTCCCTGCTCTATACTTTCACCTCTTGAGAGCATAGCCAGCCCTCTGTAGTTTCAGGCTTTATCTCCATTTCTCTCCTGACCTTCCTCTCCAGCCCTGATTTCACATTGTTAATCTGAATGTCAGAAAATGGCCTCAGAGATATTGAAACCAAATTTTTAAAATTTTAATTAAAGGACCGGAATAATAGGAATTTTGTGTATCATCCAGGAGAGGAGAGAGGATGTGAAGGGAATGATTAATAACTATAAAAACTGGTTAACATTTAATGAGTGATTTTTTTTGTGCCAGGCACTGTGCTCAGCACTTTACATGTATTATTATCTCACTCAGTCTTCACAGTGACCCTGTAAGAATATTAGTCCTGTTGTAATTATTACTCCTATTTTATTGCTGAGAAAAACTGAGGCTTAGAGAGACTAAGCAACAGGGATTTAAATCCAGGTGATTCTTAATGACTAAATCAGGACCCTAAATGGTATCAAAGGAGAGAGAAATTTTGAGAGACAATCCAGGGATTCTGGTTGTTTGTGAAAGCAGTTCCTCACCTATAGTTCCCTACACTGTTGAGTCAAACTTTATTGTCTTATCTCTGAGTAACACACACTCAACACACACACACTTTTTTTCTTGATTTGAGCACTTAACTCGTTTGTATCTCTAATACTTAAGACTAAATATATATTAGATCCATAAACATTTTACTTAAATAAATTTTTCACAGTGATGGTTACAAAGTCTTTCTGAATAGTTGTCACAGCTTTGACATAATATATTGAGGGTTATTTCATTACAGCTTTGTGTGGCATAATAAGTACTGCTTGCTCACCATATGTCTGTTTCCCTTTCAAATTATATTCATTAAATTGATGTTTATATTTTTATCTCCCCCTTCCTACATTTTAGGGCCAAACAGGTGATCCAGGACCCCAAGGACCATCTGGCCCTCCAGGACCAGAGGTAAATATTGGTGGGAAGATGATAAATTTGAAACAAAGATCATAGAAATTAAACTTGGTTAGTAAAACATGTTTTTCCATAATCGGCTTAAGAAAGATTCTCTTTAAAATTTATGTCTTTGTAAATAGTTAAAATTATTTTCTGTTATGTCAGGAGATATGCAACAGTGATCCCAAGGAAATAGAAAAAGTATTAGCCACATTATTGTTTGATTATATCACAGCTAATTTATTTGTTCTGCACAACTATTAATAAAACTTGGGGCTTGAAATAAACAAGACATAAACTCCACCATATTTTTAATGTAAAACACTTCTAATTTTTGCTATATGCATATATCAATTGGATCTCATATTCTAAAATAAATGCAATTAAGTCTGTAGTACATATATCAAATTTATTTATGTATTCTTTGAAATTTTGACTTTGGCTTAATGCTTGATGTAGAGCAATGTTTTTTTTTCCTGCAAAATTACATAGAATATAAGTTTCAGAGATGAAACATTTGAGTTTTTTAAAAATCATTTAATGAGCCAAAGACCTACCACATAAAGCTCCTGAAGCTCACCCTAGTTCAGAAATATAATTTATACATAGATACACATATAAGTACACATACACACCTAATTCAGAGTCATAGATGCAGGAGTAACGTTGAGGAAATGAATTTGGCTTCAGAATAAATGAATCAGAGGAAAAAAAATCCCATAGTGTCATAGCAGTAGACAAGTTTCTACAAGTACTGCTGCTTTCTCCCCCTCTTTGTAAGCCATAATATCTACTTCTTACTCCACACTGTCTTTCAGGGTTGACTGATTTCTTTATCGATTACCTATTTCTACTTATTGTCAAATTTAAAAACACATTAAATATTGGTAGTTCAAAAATCTAAAAAACAGTACTGTGTACCTAGTTTTGTTAATAGGGAGATAATAGGATGTAAAATACAGCAAATTGATGCCATCATCCTGGGAAGAAGGAAAGTGTTTTGAATAATTAAAACAATTATTAACAGATAATTAAAACAGCAATTAATAAATTAATATAAGTTCATCTCTTTCATAAGCCTACATTTATTTAATCATTTTTCATGAAAACCTTCCTGGAATGAATTGTGTTTACCTGTCTTTTCATACCGAGGATACAAAACCTAATTTATCTTTTATTATCTTTAAATGTTGTATAATGAATGTGGATTGTTCTATTGTAATTTTAGTTACAGATGATATGTGTGCTAGGAAGGACTGTTTGGGATCATTTTCTTCTTTTTTATAAAGCCAGGTTAAAAGATGTATGGGCCATGTTTTTTTACTTATTACTTGGTCTTCCAAAGATGTTTCTTCTTCTCTGTTGCCTTTGAGAGTTTATGATTTGCAATCACCGATCAAAACATTTTTTCATTGTCTTTGCTTTCTGTGCTTCTCATACAAGGTCCTGAGGCTTGACCTAGTCAGTCTGTGCCTATTCTTCCTCCTCACCTCTATTAAATTTCTTCATGGAACTAAAAATGTCACTCGTACTCTCTCAAGAATTGGTGCAAGGTTGTTTTGGGAAATGGGGCCTACTTCAAAGATCATAACTTCTTCTTGATTATAACAATACAATATGTAGGCAGTCATATATTAGGCAACACTCTTATCCAAGTCTTTCTCTAAAACATTAGGTTTTAAGAGATTTGCAGGTCCAAGAATTTAAATCAGTATGTTTAATCTTATAGCAAGTTGAGAAAGTTTCTACTTGTACAGTAGATGAATTTTCTCAGATAAAGGGTCTTATATGTTGTGCTAAATTTAGACTTTATCCTATAGGCAATAATCAAAGATTTTTAAGCAAGGGAATGAAATTATCAGACTTGTGTTTTTGACATATGTGTAACAGGAGCAAAGGTAAAAGAGAGAGGGAGAGGTGACAAGGAGGGAGGGAGAGATCACGACTAATTAAAGGCTGTTCGAGAGCACGATACAATGTTAGAACATTAATGATGAGGACCCTTGACAATAAAGAGAAAGGTTGGCTCCAAGAAAAAATTAAGAAATGTAATTCACAGCACTTGAACCACTCAGTTGAGTTTATTCCATTTGTGTGAGAGAGGAATAAAAGACAATTTTAATATTTCTTGCTTGAACAGTTGGGTAGAATGTGGATCACCATTCTAAAAACAGAAAATTGGAAAGGAAAAGGAGGATGATACTCAGGTGGGTGGAGATAATAATGCTTTGGTTTTGAATTTGTTAGAGTTGAAGTACCTATAAGACATATAGGATATTAGTCTCCTAAGTATATAGAATACTATAGGCCTGAAACTCAGAAAAAAGAATGGACTAGAGATACATATTTGTATAGCCATCCACATAGAGTTATCAGATGAAGCAATTGTAAGATGAAATCATTTAGGAGGATTTATGAAACAAGATTTGAAAATACCTGGATACTCACTCCCAAAGGCTAAAGTCTCTGTCTACAGTGCAATTTAAGTTTTAAATTGACAATATAAGGGCAGTAAAATAAACTTTGGTAACTTAAAAACATGTAGATAAGGAAAAAAAGCACAATAAAAATTAGAAAATATTTGGAACTGAATGAGAACAAATGGCTATAAAAACTTGAGTGTTTATCCAAAGAAAACCAAAACACTAATTCGAAAAGATATATGCACCCCTATATTCACTACAGCACTATTACAATAGCTAAATATGGAAGCAACCTAAATGCCCATCAATAGATGATTGGATAAGAAGTTGTGGTACATATATACAATGGAGTACTACTCAGCCATTAAAAAAATGAAATCTTACAATTTACAACAACATGATTGGACATAGAGGATATTAAGCTAAATGAAATAAGTTTGACAGGCAAAGACAAATACTATATAATTTCACCTATATGTGGAATCTAAGGAACAAAATAAACGAACAAACAAAATGAAAACAGACTCAAAGACATAGAGAAAAAGCTGATGATTGCCAGATAGGAAGGGGGTTGGGGGACTGGGTGAAAAAGGTGAAGGGATTAAAAAGTACAAATCGCTAGTTACAAAATAGCCATAGAGTTGTGAAGTACAACATAAGGAATATAGTCAATAATATTGTAATAACCATTTATAGTACCAGGTGAGTACTAGACTAATCAAGAAGATCACTTTGTAACTTATATAAATATTTAACCATTATGCTGTACACCTCAAAGTAATATAAAATAATATTGAATGTCAACTCTAATTTAAAAATTAGAAAAGTAAATGAAAATTTAAAAGATTCTTAAAAAAGAATATATGAGTTTACACATAGCACAATCGTAGGGATTTGTTTCAAAAGGAGAAAGAAGTTGAAAGAAATCAAATAAGATAGACTGTTTTTTCTACAAGTAGGGCACTAAATCCCAAGAGTAAGAGGAATGCGTGCATGCAGAAGGAGGCACTTGAGTTCTGTGGAGAGTAAGCAGGGAAGTGTCTAGGGACTAATAATATAATTTCCAAGTTTTGTTAAGAACTCAGCTCAGATTGAAAAAATCTTTTTCCCAAAATATAGCTACAAAGTCCTGTATAGTTTATTAGAACTGGCTTGCAAATTTGAGTCTGAAAATCCTACTGGCCAAAACAATGAAACATGATTCTCTTCTCCCTTGGATGAAAACATTAATTGTTCAAAAACAAGGGCAGCAATTCATGGTAATGCATGATTTCCACCTTTCAGTATAGATTGATATCATAATGCCAAAGTACAATTCAGTATATGTAATTGTATTTAGGGTCAAAATGATGATACTTAGGTATTTACTTCTGTGATAGCTTTTATTAATTATTGGGTGATAAAAATTTCAGTTAAAATTAGAAAATTTGGAATTAATATCTTCTGAACAAGAATTGAGGGGTTAGCCTGAGTACCTTGGGCAGATTACTTGGAATTTTTTTATTGTGAATGTTGTGACATATATATTTAATTTTATCTTTTTCTAAATGGCTTATCAATTGTCCCAGAAACATTTATTAAGCAATTTGTCTTT
>NW_011888803.1:8558839-8570665 GCF_000151845.1 Pteropus vampyrus | reverse complement strand
TTGTGAAGTACAACATAAGGAATATAGTCAATAATATTGTAATAACCATTTATAGTACCAGGTGAGTACTAGACTAATCAAGAAGATCACTTTGTAACTTATATAAATATTTAACCATTATGCTGTACACCTCAAAGTAATATAAAATAATATTGAATGTCAACTCTAATTTAAAAATTAGAAAAGTAAATGAAAATTTAAAAGTTAAGATTCTTAAAAAAGAATGTATGAGTTTACACATAGCACAATCGTAGGGATTTGTTTCAAAAGGAGAAAGAAGTTGAAAGAAATCAAATAAGATAGACTGTTTTTTCTACAAGTAGGGCACTAAATCCCAAGAGTAAGAGGAATGCGTGCATGCAGAAGGAGGCACTTGAGTTCTGTGGAGAGTAAGCAGGGAAGTGTCTAGGGACTAATAATATAATTTCCAAGTTTTGTTAAGAACTCAGCTCAGATTGAAAAAATCTTTTTCCCAAAATATAGCTACAAAGTCCTGTATAGTTTATTAGAACTGGCTTGCAAATTTGAGTCTGAAAATCCTACTGGCCAAAACAATGAAACATGATTCTCTTCTCCCTTGGATGAAAAAATTAATTGTTCAAAAACAAGGGCAGCAATTCATGGTAATGCATGATTTCCACCTTTCAGTATAGATTGATATCATAATGCCAAAGTACAATTCAGTATATGTAATTGTATTTAGGGTCAAAATGATGATACTTAGGTATTTACTTCTGTGATAGCTTTTATTAATTATTGGGTGATAAAAATTTCAGTTAAAATTAGAAAATTTGGAATTAATATCTTCTGAACAAGAATTGAGGGGTTAGCCTGAGTACCTTGGGCAGATTACTTGGAATTTTTTTATTGTGAATGTTGTGACATATATATTTAATTTTATCTTTTTCTAAATGGCTTATCAATTGTCCCAGAAACATTTATTAAGCAATTTGTCTTTACTTCAGTGATTTTTAAATGCCGCTTCTATCACATTCTAAATTTCAATGGTTCTTGGGTCTGTGTCTGGGCTTTGTTTTCTATTCCATTTGGATGGTTGTCTGTTCTTACACAAATGTCATGTTGTTTTAATGTTAGAAGTTTTATGGTATTTTTAAAACTTTACTCAGGGATAACTGAGAATACCGACAACTATAATTGTATATATTTAAAGTGTAAACATAATGATTTTATATATACATACATTGTGGAATGATTACCAAGATCAATAAAATAACAGATCTATTACCTCACATAGTTAATTCTTTTTAAATTTGTGTGTGTGTGTGTGTGTGTGTGTGTGTGTGTGTGTGCGCGCGCATAGTGAGAATGCTTAAGATCTATTCTTAGTAAAATTTAAGTAGAAAGGACAAGATAGGACAAGACTGGCCAACATTTCTTGCTAGTGCCTTTTATTCAAAAGCTCAAATCTTCATAATAATTGATGAAAGCAAAGCACTTAAGCATTTGTTGTAAATGCTATGTTATTTGCAACTGACATTGAAAAGAACCGTTTATCATTAAAGATCATCTGAACAAATGTCACTTCAAACCAGTTCAAAGTTGTTTTTTTTTTTTTGCTTTTTGATGTTTTACTTATGCTAGGCAAATTATGAAAGTGCCGTAACAAAGAAGTAAATATATCTATGCATTTAGCTCTTCACAGAATTGTGTATATTAAATGTGTCCCAAGATGAAACATCATGTACTTTAAAATGTAAGATTAACAGTTTTTCCATACTGGTTCTTTCTTAATAAGAACATATGGAAAATGCCATATAGGAATCTTTTCTATTTCTTTAAGCATAGTAGTATCAGTTTTAAGCACTGACCCCATGCTTTCTCCCAATTCTGGCAGCAAATCGCTTTCAAACGTGGTTGCTGGATAGTTAGATGTTTGTTGATTCAGCTGTGAACCTCCCTTTCCTAGAGATTGCCAAATAGCTGAATTTGGGATGATGTTCTTGGTAAATGGGACCAGTTGTTTACTACAAAAATGAGCTGAGAGCACTAATCACAGAGATACCAGAAGTGGCCAAACAGTGGGTCTTCTTTTTCTATCAGGGTGGTCTTCATTAGAGACAAAGACCAAAGTTCATGTGGAGAGTTTGCTCATATCAAGCAAAGGCATGCTTCTAAATGTCTTTTTTAACACCTCTGTCAGCTTAACTGGAGTAAGCCACCCTGTGGCCAATGACATTAGCTGAGCAGGCCTCAGTTCTGGTGGAGACTCTTCACTAAACTAGTGACTTCTTTGTGATCTTTTATCACTTGGATTTGGTTGAGTAATTTGGTGTTTTAGTAGCTATTCAAAAACTGATGCTGAAAGAAAACATCTGATTAAAATAGTCAATGAAAAATTATTTCTCGAGTCCCTATTGTGTGCAAAGCTGTGCCTAGTAAACACTGTACAGTATATACAAAAATAACATCTGTAATTTGGGGAAATTTACAATCTAGTTGGGAAAAACAAGATATATACATATACCGATAGATTATAGTAAATACATGATGTGAGAATTAAATAAGTATAGTTTTGTGCTGGAAGAGCAAAATGAGATGGAAGAATAAGGGAAGGGTTTTTGGAAAAGATGGATCTTGAATTAGACTATTGATGAATAAGTGGCAGGAAAAGGGAAGGGCATTTCAGGCAAGATAAATCACATGAACAAAGGCTAGACATCTAGGCAGTAAGAATGGTGGATTTATAGAACAGTGAATAAAACTGGCTAGCTGATAACAGATTCCTTCTGTTGGTATAGAGTGACAGATAAGGTTTTAAAACTAGGTTGGTGCCAAATTGCATAAGACCTTTGATTCCAAGCTATGTCGGGGGCAGAGTAGTCAGGCCTAATATCACATTTTTGTACTGTGAAAAAAATATTAATCTTGTCCTCTTATCTCTCAAGTGAACCAGTCGAAGTTTTATTGATGTGCCTGGTTTCTTCCCACAGTGGTCACAAATTTATATCCTTTTATACTTAGTCTAGGTGGGATTCTCTGTAATTTTTGTCTGAAAGGGTATAGAATCTTCTGCCTACCCAGGATGAATCTTAGTACTATTTGTTACTAATACTAATAGTACTTAATACTATTTTTACAGTGAGTTTGAACTGAGGCTGCTCACTAGATTGACAAGTAAATCTTTCCGCCCAGAGGAGAGTAAGTAACAACTAGGGCAGCTGTCTTTGAAGATAATTCCTGTTCTCGGTACTAGGCCTATAGCCATTTCCTCCAATTCCTCTTCTTAACAAACAGTAAAATGAAGGCCCAATTATTGCCTGTTTTTTTATAGAGTTTCATCAATATGTTCATGGCCTTGTTCCCCAGGACTTTTCTCAAATCTTATTAATCATCTGGGGAGACCCTCATACTCCCTCTTCTAGAAGGCTATGTCTCCATCAGTATCTCATCTTGTCACCATTTTATCCTATTTTCAGATCAATAAGTTAGCCTGATAGTTTCACAGATTCTTGCAGAAGACATGAGACTCCTGAGACAGAGACAACGAACAATTTATTATTCTCAGCTGTAGTACTTTCCATAGTATCAACATTTTTGCACTGATTCACTAAGCCTCAATCCTCATGCAGTAATGTGAAGATAGCTCGATGGCGTCTGCATGTGCAGTAGGTTACAGTATGTAAGAGAAACTTTGAGCTTAGGGAAACTGAATCTTTTATAATGGGTAGTTATAAAAAATAATGTGTTCCAGAAAGAGATATTATTATATGGACAATAGCATTCTTGCATTTTGCTAAAGAGGAAGATACTATCTCTAACTCTGCTATACAAAAATCCCTGAAAAGTTAGACTGGAACAATGGATAGTCAGTACCTCATTTGCATAATGTACAGAAATAGAAAGGACAGTGGACAACAACATGTTAAGTGTTGGAGTTAGAAAGATGAGTAGGATACATTTTCCTCCATGCACTTGCCTTTTATTGGAATAAAGAAACAAACCCTTAATTACAATGTAGTGTAATTAGTGATAAATAGTCATATTAGCAGAGTTCTGTAAGACTATAAAGGAAGAAGCTGCTGATTCTAAGGGGAACTGGGAAAGCTCTCATATATCAGGTTACATTTGAGTTGGTGACAAATCGTATGATGAAGGAACCTTAGACAGGGAGTTAAGGAAGACTTCTAAGAAGCATGGTTGCTTGAGCAAAGACTTGAGGAAATAGTAGGGACTTACAGAATGGAAACAGTGGGCAAGGATATTCTAGAATAGGCATATGAGGAAAATATTTATAGTTCAGTGTTTTCATCAAGTCTGTTTCCATTAAAAGTGACAGACACCTAACAAACAGTTTTAAGCAAAAAATCCAGATTGGCTAATATAATCAGGAAGCCCAGCAGTGCATGCCCCTAGAGGTTGGCTGTATACAGGAGTTCAATGAATATAATCAAGACACTCTCCATCTCTAAGCCTTATTTATCTCTCTGTTGGCTTCATTCATAGGAACACATTGTGGAAAAGGCAGCCCTTGTCAATTTTAGTAAAAAGAAAGCACTATTCTTTCTTATAGCTCCAGCAAAAATTCTAAGGTGGACTCCAGTCATTCCAGCTTGGATTACATGATCATCTTTAAATTGATCACAACCACCATGGGACTGGAATACCGTATTTGGCAAGATTTGGGAAATTGGGATGGGGTCCAGAAACACTTGAACTGCAAATTGAGGAAGAGTAATTTCCCAAACAGATGGTGAGTGGATTAAAAAATAAATAAATAAAAGCCCTCTACAGGTCACATTTCGGGCACCCAATATCTGCATATACCCTTATTCCCATTTATATAACCTTTAAAATGCCTCTGGTATATGCCAGTTCCTCATAACAATATAAATCAGCCTTTTTAATCACCTACTTTCCCACTCCCTGGCAGAAACACACACACACACTGAAAGGGAGAGAATCTGATATAGTTTCCATAATATACATTTTATGAAGCCAGAGAATATTTTTGTCCTCTAGTGTATATGTTCAGTGCCAAGAACAATGCCTGACACATATTAACTTTGTGTTGAATGAGTGAATTGATATTCTTTAATTGACACATAAGAATTCTAAATGAGTCAAATATATAAATACTGAGTACCTAAAATGATACATATCCAAAGGTAAGTATCAAATCAGTCATGTTACTCCCTCAAAAACAATTTGAAATCTGAGCTTCACTGATTTTTATCTGGGGACAGGTTTTCTAAGGATCTTCAAATGGTTGCAAACTGTTGTTTACAAGTGATTATCAAAAACGTCCAATAACAATTACCTTTTTGTATTATAGTTTCATTGGGATATAATTTACACATAACAAACTGCATATATTTATATTATACAATTTGATATTTTTTTGACTTATGTATGTACAACTCATGAAACTATCACCAAAATCAAAATAGTGAACACATCCATCAAACTACAGAATTTCTTTGTTCACTTTTACAATCCTTCCTTTCTATTCCTCATTTTCCTTCCTTTCCCATTCTACTACTGATCTGCTTTTTGTCACTATAGTTTATCCAAACCTAAGTATCAAATAATGGTCAAAATAGCTTATTTAAAATTTTAAGTTAATATAGTTTTGTGTGTATATCAGTAGAATAAAAGTAAACTTTGCAATTGGCTTTGTAGGTTTTTTAAGAATGAATTCAAACATACTATTTAAACAAAGTCTTCTTTAGTACAAAGAGTATACGATATATTGTAAGGAATTTTATTGTTTGTGGATTTTCTCTGCTTAGTTTTTGGGATGCTACACATAAATGGATTTCAGCTGTGCTGTATTTACTGCTCAAATATATAGAATTACAAAAGAGAAAATACATGAATAACAATAATAATTTGCAAAGATTTTCAGCAATGTCATAATGAAAAAAATCAGTTTTTGATGGCTTTTTAGATTTAAAACAGCAAGAGAGAATGAAAGAGAGCCAGATACCTAGATGAATTCTTTATTTTGCTTTTTTTTTCAAGAAGCACACATTTTCTGTTTGTGGTTCTCCTAGAAGATAGAACAGTTCCTTAATTTGCAGTTGTATGCTGCTTTGTGCTAAAGTTCAGTTTCTATAATTTACTGGGAAAATGAATTTATTACTTTTGCCTTTTTGAATTTTTTTTTGTCATTAACTCAGATTATTCTCACTCAGAAAAAGTAATTTTAATCTTTCTTTAAAAGTTCCTTTCCTACTTAGACTTACTATATTATTGACATGATATGTACTTCCACAAATGCTAAGGAACAGACTCTTATGATTGTTTTTTGGATCTCTGTCTCATACCAAATTCTCCCCGTACAGATCCTCTCTCCCTATGGGTACATTCTTTCTTGTTCACATATGTGAAATTTCAATCCTATATATAGAAGCTATGCTATGCTAGTTAATTTGGTTTTTTTTTTCCCTCTTTTTTTTTTTTTTAGACAAAGGATAACTTTGGAAACAGTATAATTGAAAAGATAATTGTTTGAATAATTTCTTTTTAATTTGGTCATGAATTCATGCCATCAAATATTTATTGAATATACTGTATGTCTAACACCAGACAAGGCTTTCCATAATTTTGCCCTCTAGGGATTTATAATTTATATGTTGCCCTATCTTAAATGATTTATTAATTTTATGTTTTCTTAATATGACTGTTTTTCTAAGGGATATATTCACCTCTGCTTTGTTCAGATTTATAAACTAAACTGCTCAGAAGATAAATTTAAGCTAGACCATATTGAATTCTGAGGTATTTAAAGCACAGCGGTTATAATAATCAATGAAAATTTGAAAATTTTCATGAATTAAATGGCCTAAATGCCACTCTTATCTATAACAACAGAGTATGTTAAAGCTACCTTATAAAATATAAGAAAGGTTTAAATATCCAAAGTATGGACTTTATTTTCAACTTATTATTATAATTGAACATACTATTACATTCAAAACAATCCAAAATATGAACTTTATTGATTTTACCTACAGGAAAGTTCAGTAAATAAATTTTATTTTCTCTCTAAAAGTCTTTAAATCGTTACAATCTGTTGCCTATCAAAAACCAAATAATTATCTAAAACACCCAATACCAATAACCTTTTTTAACAGCTTTATTGAGGTATAACTGAGGTGTTGAGATAGTTATATAGTAAGTTGAATATATTTAAATTATATAATTTTCGTGTGTGTATAACCTGTAAACCATCACCAAGATCAAGATAGTGACTCTATCTGTCAAACTCAACAATTTCCTTGTTCACCTTTTGTAATTTCTTCCTTCTGTCCTTCCTGCCCTTACCCTTTCCAAACTACTGATCTGCTTTTTGGCACTATAGATTAATTTACATTTTTATAAAGTTTTTATATAAATGAACTCATATAATGTGTGCTTCTTTTTGGTCTGAGTTCTTTTACTTAGCGTAATGCATTTGAGATGCTTCCAGGTTGCCACATTCAGGTTGTTTCATTTTATTGATACACCATAATTACTTTATCCATTGGATTTATTAATTTTGTGGATTGTCCATTTTTAACCAGAAGGACTATAAATTTCAATAGAAAACAGAGACTTTATCACTCCTGTTGAAGAACTAGTGAAATGTTTATTGTATGCCATAGAGCATATACGTACTCCATGAGAACACACTAGCAGCCAAACTTCTGACTACTGCCAGAATAAGAATGTCAATATATTACTTTTATAATTTCCCAAGAAAGTAATGGAATCTGCTAGTGTTTTGGTTCCCAGGTTTTGCTCTAAAAATGCATGTGAATTAGTCTCCAGCCTTTAGCAATTAGAAAATAATAAAACATTGTTTGTACTTGAGAGAAAGCTGAGTCACTCTTTTCTGTGCCATAAACAGATGTGAAGGGACTGAAAATAGAAGACATATTTTCATTTGTTATTTTTAAAACTTCTTCAGTTTTCAGCATCTTGATAAAAATTGTTGCTTAGACTATTGCTGTTAAGAAGGTACCAAATGCAAGATACAAAATCAATAGGCAAAAATCAGTTATGTTTCTATATGCTATTAACAAACTGTCAGAATGAGAAATTAAGAATACAGTCCTATTTATATAGTATCAAAAAATATATAATACCTAAGAATAAATCTAACCAAGGAGGTGAAAGACCTGTATACTGAAATCTATGACATTGATGGCAGAAATTGAAGAGACATATAAATGGAAAGATATTTCATGTTCATGAGTGGGAAGAATTACTATTGTTAAAATGTCCACACTACCCAAATCAGTCTACAGATTTAAGGCAATCCCTATCAAAATTCCAATGGCATTTTTCACAGAAATAGAACAAATAATCCTAAATTTGGATGGAACCACCAATGATCCTAAATAGCCAAAGCAATCTTGAGAAAGAAGAACAAAGCTAGAAGCATCATGCTTCCTGGTTTCAACTACATTACAAAGTGATAATAATCAAACAGTATGTATTGATATAAAAACAGACACAGATCCATGAAACAGAACAGAAAGCCCAGAAATAAACCCACTCAAATGTGGTCAATTAATCTATGACAGAGGAGCCAAGAATATACAATGGGGGAAAAGACAGTTTCTTCAATAAATGGTGTGACAGAACTGGACAGCCACATGCAAAAAAAAAAAAAATGAAACTGGACCTCCTATTTTATACCATATAGGCATTCCTCATTTCATATGCCTTTGCCTTATTGCACTTTACAGCTATTGTGATTTTTACAAATTGAAGTTTCATAGCAACCCTGCATAGAGCAAGTCTATCAGTACCATTTTTCCAATGACATTTGCTCACTTCTCTGTGTCTCTGTGTCACATTTTGGTAATTCTTACAGTATTCCAAATTTTATTATTTGTTACTGTGATCTGAGATCAGTGATCTCTGCTATTACTACTCTACTTGTTTTGATGCACCACAAACTGCACCTATATAAGAGGCAAACTTAAAAGAATGAAACTAGACTGTTGTCTATCACTACATACCAAAATTAACTCGAAATGGATTAAGGACCTGAATATAAGACCGGAATGAATAAAATGCATAGAAGAAAACATAGGAACTAAACTCAAGGACCTTGGACTTAAAGAGGATTTTATGAATTTGACCTCAAAGGCAAGGGAAGTAAAAGCTAAAATAAATGTATGGGACTACATCAAACTAAAAAGCTGCTCAGCAAAAGAAATCGTCAGCAAGGTAAAGAGACAACCATATGAATGGGAAAATATATTTGCAAGCAATGCCTCCGATAAGGGCCTAATATCCAAAATATACAAAGAACTCATACAACTCAATAAAAACAAAACAAAAAAATGATCCAGTCAAAAAATGGGCAGAGGACCTGAACAGACATTTCTCCCTAGAGGACATACAAATGGCCAACAAACATATGAAAAGATGCTCAACATCGCTAGCTATTAGGGAAATGCAAATCAAAACCACGATGAGATACCAGCTCACACCTGTTAGAATAGCTATCATCAACAGGACAAGTAATAACAAATGTTGGAGAGGATGCGGAGAAAAACGAACCCTCATACACTATTGGTGGGAATGCAAATTGGTACAGTCACTATGGAAAACAGTATGGAAGTTCCTCAAAAAATTAAGAATTGATCTACCATATGATCCAACAATCCCTCTACTGGATATTTACCCCAAAGACTTGAAAACCCATATCTGAAAAGATATTTGCACACCGATGTTCATAGCAGCATTATTCACTGTGGCCAGGACGTGGAAGTAACTGAAGTGTCCTATGATAGATGATTGGCTAAAGAAGCTGTGGTACATATATACAATGGAATATTACTCAGCCATAAGAAGAGGTGAAATATTGCCATTTGTGACAACATGGATGGACCTCGAGATAATTATGCTAAGCGAAAAAGTTGAAAACCACATGATATCACTTATATGTGGGATATAAACCTAAAAGCAGCAAATGAACAGGACAAACAAACAGAGACTCATGGACATGGACTATAGACTAGTGGTTGCCAGAGGGTAGGGGGTGGTTGAGGGTGGAGGTAGATGGGGTAAAGGGGGTCAAATATGTGGTGACAGAAAGAAATCTAACTATGGGAGGTGAACACAGTGTAAATATATATATATGCCTTACTGTTAAAATGTACAGCTGAAACTTAATGGATTTTGTCAACCAATGTCATCATAAAAAAAAAATAATAATAATAATAAAAGAGGCAAACTTAATTGGTAAATGTTGTATACTTTCAGACTGCTCCACTGACCAGCCATTCTCCAGTGTTTTTCTCTCTCATCGGGTCTCTCTATTCTCTAAGACATACAATATTGAAATTAGGCCTATTAATAACTATACAATGTTCTTTAAGTGTTCAATTGAAAAGAAGAGTCGCATGTCTCTCACTTCAAATCAAAAGCTAGAAATGATTCAGCAGTGTGAGGAAAGCATGTTGAAAGATGAGTTAGGCCAAATATAGGTTTCTTGTGCCAAACAGCCAAGTTGTGAATGCAAAGGAAAAGTTCTTGAAGGAAATTAAGTGTGCTACTCCAGTAAGCGCATGAATGATAAAGTGAAACAACCTTATTGCTGATATGGAGAAAGTTTCAGTGGTCTGGGTAGAAGATCAAACCAGCCCCAACATTTCCTTAAGCCAAAGCCCAATCCAGAGCAAGGCCTTAACTCTCCTTAATTCTGTGAAGGTGGAAAGAGGTGAGGTAGCTGCAGAAGAAAAGTTTGAAGCTAGCAGAGGTTAGTCCACGAGGTTCAAGGAAAGAAGCCATCTCCATATCATAGAAGTGCAATGTAAAGCAATGTGCTGATATAGAAGCTGCAGTAAGTTATCCAAAAGACCTAGCTAAGATAATTAATGAAGGTGGCTACATTAAACATCAGCTTTTCAATGTAGATGAAACAGCCTTATATTGAAGAAGATGCCAGCTGGAGAGGAGAAGTCAGTGCTTAGCTTCAAAGCTTCAAAGGACAGACTGACTCTCTTGTTAGGAGATAATGTAGCTGGTGTCTTTAAATTAAAGCCAGTGCACATTTACCATTTTAGAAATCTTAAGGCTCTAAAGAATTATGCTAAATTTACTCTGCCTGTGCTATGTAAATGGAACAACAAAGCCTGTATGACAACACATCTGTTTACAACATGATTTAGTGAATATTTTAGATTAAAAAAAAAAAAAGACTTCTTTCAAAATGTCACTGCTCGCTGACAATGCACCTGGTCACTCAAGAGCTCTGACAGACATGTCAAATGAGATTAATGTTGTTTTTATGTCTGCTGTACAACATCTATTTTGCAACCTATGGATCAAGGAGTAATTTCAACTTTCAAGTCTTAAGTTTTTTTTGTAAGGCTATAGCTCTCATAGATAGTGATCTCTCTGATGGATCTGGGAAAAGTAAATTGAAAAGCTTCTGGAAAGGATTCACCATTCTAGATACCATTAAGAACATTCATAATTCTTAGGAAGAGGTCAGAATATCAATATTAACAGGAATTTGGAAGAAGTCGATTCCAACCCTCATGGATGACTTTGAGGTGTTCAGGACTTCAGTGGAGGAAGTAATTGCAGATGCGATAGAAATAGTAAGATAACTAGAATTAGAAGTGGAGCCTGAAGATGTGACTGAATTGCTATGATAAAAAAAAATCATTGCTATGAATTTCATGATAAAACTTTAACAAATAAGGAGTTGCTTCTTATGAATGAGCAAAGAAAGTGGTTTCTTGAGATGGAATCTATTCCTGGTGAAGATGCTGTGAAGATTGTTGAAATGACAACAAAGGATTTAGAATGTTCCATCAACTCGATAAAGCAGCAGCGTACTACTCAATAGAAAAAAAA
>NW_011888803.1:8551235-8558789 GCF_000151845.1 Pteropus vampyrus | reverse complement strand
AAAAAAAAAAAAAGACTTCTTTCAAAATGTCACTGCTCGCTGACAATGCACCTGGTCACTCAAGAGCTCTGACAGACATGTCAAATGAGATTAATGTTGTTTTTATGTCTGCTGTACAACATCTATTTTGCAACCCATGGATCAAGGAGTAATTTCAACTTTCAAGTCTTAAGTTTTTTTTGTAAGGCTATAGCTCTCATAGATAGTGATCTCTCTGATGGATCTGGGAAAAGTAAATTGAAAACCTTCTGGAAAGGATTCACCATTCTAGATACCATTAAGAACATTCATAATTCTTAGGAAGAGGTCAGAATATCAATATTAACAGGAATTTGGAAGAAGTCGATTCCAACCCTCATGGATGACTTTGGGGTGTTCAGGACTTCAGTGGAGGAAGTAATTGCAGATGCGATAGAAATAGTAAGATAACTAGAATTAGAAGTGGAGCCTGAAGATGTGACTGAATTGCTATGATAAAAAAAAAATCATTGCTATGAATTTCATGATAAAACTTTAACAAATAAGGAGTTGCTTCTTATGAATGAGCAAAGAAAGTGGTTTCTTGAGATGGAATCTATTCCTGGTGAAGATGCTGTGAAGATTGTTGAAATGACAACAAAGGATTTAGAATGTTCCATCAACTCGATAAAGCAGCAGCGTACTACTCAATAGAAAAAAAAATTAAATTAAATATTATTCAGTCTTTAAAATATTATTGTCTTTAAAAATAAGGAAATCCTTCCATTTGTGACAACATGGATGTATCTTGAAGACATGCTAAATGAAATAAGTCAGACAGAAAGATGAATACCAATGATCTCACTCATGTGTGGATTCTAAAAAAAACAAAACTGAAAAATTTATAGATAGAGACCAGATTGGTGGTTGCCAGAGGCAGGGGATTGGGGAAGGGAGATGCAAAATGGGTAAAGGTGATCAAAAAGTATAAACTTCCAGTTTTAAAATAAAGTCATAGGGATGTAATATACAGCATGGTGACATAGTAAATAATACTGTATTGTATATTTGAAAGTTACTAAGAGACTAGATCTTAAAAGTTCTCATTACAAGAAAAATTGTACCCTTTGCGGTGATAGATGTTAGCTAGGTATACTGTGGAAATCATTTCAAAATAGATACATATACTGAATCTATGTTTTACATCTAAAACCAGTACAATGTTATATATCAATGATCTCTCTCTCTTTTTAAATACACCAGAAGTCAGGCTGATCTTTCTTTTACTCACTTACATGTTATATTTTCATTTGTGATGTATGACTTAACTGAAATAGTGAAGGACATTGAAGGAGAAACCATTTTTACTTTTCAATGTTTTCCAAATTATTTTAAACTAAAATAAAGTGAATTAAAGCATCTGTTTCAGACTTTGGTTTCTAATTTTCTTCCTGTATAGTTTCATGCTATCATAATTTTTAAATCAAAATTGTGGACTCTGAATGATATAATTTTTATTGTTCAATCTGTAAATTCTCTGAAATTTTGCTGCTTGGCAAGGATGGCCATGCCCTGTCATTTGATTCACATTTTGAACAATAAATTTGAAAGTTTAAAAATTATTTTATAGATACAGGTATCATTAAAATTCAGTTGACACAGTTTAAAACTATTTTTTATGATTTTATGATTTTTATGTTTAAAACTATTATTTAAATGGCCAGAGCTCTACTTGGTTAGGTGTGAATTGTTTAGGTAACAAAAATGTTCTCTGGTTGTTTCTAAGGTATCCTATTTGAGAAGGAAATATAGATTGCTTTTTCTCCTTTTAGTGTGTTTCTGAACTTTTAAATAAAGTTTTGATTTTAAAACATTCAACTTACAAGACTAACATCAGATTTATTGACATCTTTTATCTCTTATTCCCCTGGTCTTTGGCTCTTTATGTCTTTTTAATATTCCTTTACTATCATTTTAATGTTTAAGAAGGAGCAGATATTCATGCATTTACTTAGTAGTCCATTTTTAAATAGAAGTCACTTTAAGAACTTTTTTCATATTGTTTTATTGAAAAATAAAACATAGACACAGAAAACTATATGAAACAAATGTATATCAGAAACAATTATAAGACAAACACTCTTGTAACTACCATGCAGGTCAGGAATAGAACTGCCAGTTACTCCCAGAAGCTTTTATGGATCCCAACCCAACCACAAGCCTATCTCTCCTCCCAAAAGTAAGCAGTTCCTCTTTTTTTCTTTTACGGTTTATCACTCAAGTGTGCATTTTTAAAAACTGTAGTTTAGGCTTGTTTATCCTATTGCTATGACTTTCAATCTACATGTTCTCTTTCCATTACTTTTTTCCCCTTGTAATTTAGTTATTAAAGATTCCTAGTTATTTGACCTGTAGAGTTCCCCACAGCCTGGATTTTGGTGATTATAGTCTCAAGGTGTAGTTATAATTTCTCGGTCCTTGATAGTCACATACAGAGGACTGGTTCTATTGTTTTGTTTGTTTGTTCGTTTGTTTGTTTTTGGCAAGACTGTAGGTGGTATTGTGTTCTTTCATCAGGAAGCACCTAATGTCACACTTTTTTTGTGATGTTAGTAGCAGTTGATCTCTCAACTGTCTAGACCCATTAGATCATTTAGGGGAATACAAAATGGAGATAATCTTGCTCTATAACTTGTTTTTCATTTATTGGCTGGAATGCATTCCCTCATCTACTATTTGCTTAGAAGTGGTACAGTAAGTATAAGAAAGGTAGAGTAAGTAAGTGCTTGACTTTTTACTTTTGTTTGCCAATTTTCAAAATAATTAGTTGGCTCCCTTTCATCCTCTAAACATGAGCAGTTTTTTTGTTGTTGTATCATTATGAACTTATGATTTTAAACATTTTTGACATGAATCAGTCTATTACAGTTCTTATCCTTATTGAAGATCATATCGTCCTATACCTGTCTGGTGGGTTCCTCTACAAGCTCCTAGAGTTCTTTTAACATGACTCTAGATTTAATACCTTTGATAGCTTTCTTACTTTCCGGTATGACAAGGTGTTCCAGGCTCATCTGAAGAATGGGCAGAAATTATGAATTTATCCATGGGGTTGTGCTGAACTAGTACTTGTAAACCATTATCCCACACCAAAAGTAGCCGCAAGAGGTCCTTCTTTTTTTTTTTTTTCCCCAGGAGGCAGTTCGTTCTTTCATTACCACCACCAACCACTTTTTTTTAAGCACTTACTGTGTGCCAGGTGTTGTACTAGTTGCTGGGAATATGATTGTTAATGAGAAATAAAACTGCCCTCAAGGAACTTATGATCTGTTGAGGAATTCAAAACAAACCAAAATACTACATTAAGTTACCCTGTAGGACCCAGGATGGTGTGAGAGTTCTTATAAGGGACCTGACTCAAGGTATGGGGGTCAAAGATTTGCAAGTAAAATAATGTTTAATCTTTTGTTTAAAACATAAGTCTTCCACCTAAAGAAAAATAAGGGAAAATTATTCAGGGCAGAGAAGGCATAGGCACACCTGATTTCCTTTAATTAGAAAAGTAATCAGCAGGTCTGTAATAAACATATTCCAAAACTTCCAGAAATATGATTCTGTGACCATTTTTCTGTTATCACTGCCTTTTCTCTGCCAGAAATGTCCCCAAGTAATAGTTTTCTCCACAGAATCCATGTTTTAAATTTGAGTCAAGGTGTTTCTGTCCTAATTCACACTAGATAAATAGCACTTTCTTTTAATTTGTTTTTCTTTCCAAGATGAGTATTTGAGAAACATCCTTGCTATTCCATTTTACTTGTGGGTATTTTTATTACCATCCTATTTACCTCTTCACTGAACTGCTTTTTCTACCTGACATTCACATTTAATTGGAGCCTTTTTTACTTTTAAAGATGCTGATTCTTGTACATATCTTTTTATTCCTTTGTCCATGTCAGCAAGAAACACCGAAATAGCTTTATCTGTGACAAAATTAATACAAGTAAAACTGCAGTCATTAGCTTATGATCATTATTGATCATGACGAATCATATTCTAATTCATTATTTCAGCAAGAGTATTGATCTAACCATTTCAGAGTAATATTCTAGGCTTTTTCCCAGCACAGATTTATTTAACACTATTATACATTTCTATTTCTTGAGCCAACTATTTTAGACTGCTAAAGTATAATTTCCAAAAAGGTAAAATTTTGACGCTCAGGTAAATATAAAGTAAACATGGATCAAAGATTTTATTCAACTCATTAATTAATGATGGAACCAGTAAGATATTAAGACAAGTTCAAAGAGCATTTGAAGAGATAAGTATTTATAGACAATTAAATATGTGAATGTTAGAATAAGATAGTTAACTTAGATACAAAACTGATTAATATCCTGTATAATAAGCTATAACCTTTGGGGTTGTTTTTATCACCAGACATAAGTTATTTGCATCTCTACCTAACAAAAATCTATAAGTTACCATACAGTTAATAAACAGTGAGTCTAACTACGTGCATTCCCCTAATCCTTGGGTGGCTCTGAGTCCCATATGGCAAAGAAAGGACCTATTGCAGACCTTTGCCTTTTTTCTGAGTTGTGGATAATTTTTAAATAAGACTTACACTCTCTTAGACAGAGTTAAAGAATTTTCTTGGGTCTGAGGATTGTTCGTGAATACCTGATGAAGCAAGCTCTGTTTTAGTACACTTTTTAAGTTTTGTATTCTAATGTTAAATAACTGCCTAATGATGAATTCTTAACATTGAGGTTTTGAGAAGTATAAATTGCTCTAACTGGGCATGAAAGAAAGGCAAGGGGAATCTTTCAATGCTTAATGGATTTAAAGTAATTTGCTATGGAATAAACTCTACATTTTTATATTCCCTAGGGTTTTCCAGGAGATATTGGGATTCCTGGACAAAATGGCCCTGAAGGATCAAAGGTAAAATAAATAAATAAATAAATAGATAAATAAATAAGAAAAAGTGTGCTATCTAGGGCTTTCTAATCTTGTATCTCAATGATTTGGTGAAAAAATTGGGAAATCAGAACACTTCTGAATATTTTTGAGTTATCTCAGATGCCTTGAATAAACTTTGTTGAACTGCCACCAATGGAAATAAAAATAGCGACTCCTTTGTATTCAATAAATAAATAAATAAATAAAACTTTGTACATCTTATTTCAAGAATAATAAGTATGTAGTTTGCATGTCTGACTGTTCTTTTGATGCCATTTGTTACATTAGGGTATGTTACCTAATCTTTTGTAGTCAAGTCATTGAAAATTATTTTCCTAGTTTGGTCTGGACTTAGTTTAGGGTGATAGTATTTACAAAATACATAAATCACTGAAAAAGGATTTTTTGGAAGAGATTTTTAAAAAAACTAAAAAATCATAGCATATAATAAATGGATGAGAATATTCTAACCACTAAAACCCTTACAGCCCATAAAGTAAAGTACAATAAAATTTCATTAAAATAAAAGAAAGTCTATTGTGTCCTGAACTTATACATGGCACAAAATGTGAAAGAAGAAACCTAAGGATTTTAAACTTCTCTTACTGTTGTGTATATACACTAGAAATTATCTATAGCAGCATTTTACATAGCAAGCTTTGCCAGGCAGGCTGACATAGAATGATCACTGTAAGCAAATAAAGTATTGTGAAAATAAAGACATAGAAGGATGAAATAACCTGAAGTTTGGAAAATTAGCAGGTTATGAAGTATAGCTGCTGTGGAAGGTTATCAGTATGAATAGAGAGGAAATAATAGGAGATGAAGCTGTAAAGAATATTAACATAGCTATATTAGTATACTGTAGTGTCAAGTACTACAATCGTCCTTCATTATCCACAGTTTTGCTTTCTGTAGTTTCAGTTACCTGTGGTCAATTGTGGTCAGTATTTGGAACACATTTATACTAAAAGTTATTCATTGTTTATGTGAAATTCAAATTTAGCTGGGTATTCTGTATTTTATCTGGCAACCCTACTGGCCATCTACAAACATTCCTTATAAACAGTAATGTTTCCCCCTTCCTTTCTGTCTCCATAGAACTATTCCTCGTCCTCCTCCTCAGTATTCAAGTTCCACATATGTTTTGCATCAAACCCTCTCCTGACTCCTGAATGACCTCATGCCATCAATTATCACCTTTATCCTGATCTCTGACTCAAAATTTCCTCTCCTTGCCCTTAAAACCATTTTCACTGCCAATGTTGTAGTATAGGCCCTCTATTTTTCTCCAGGATTAGTTTAATGGCCCCCAATTGTTCTTCCTGCCCTAGTCTGGCATTTCTTCAAAACTCCTTCCAAGTGCTGATGGAATAATGTTTGTAAAGTATTGATCTCATCACGTCATTCTTGTGCTTAAATTATTCAATGATCTCCACAGCTTCCAGCTTAAGGCTTATACATCTTTACTTTTCACACAAGGTTCTTTGTGATCTACACTGTAGTAGAAAGAGTAGAAAGAATACACTCTAAAATAATGATAAAAAGTATAACGAATATATAAACCAGTAACATTGTTTATTACTATTATTAAGTATTATGTACTGTACACAATTGTGAAATACTTTTTTATAACTGGCAGCATTGTAGGTTTGTTTATACCAGCATCACCACAGACACGTGAGTAATGCGTTGTGCTATAACTTTACGATGGCTACGATAGGAGACAGGAATTTTTCAGCTCCACTATAATCTATGGGACCATCATCATATACATGGTTCATCATCCATCAAAACGTTGTTATGTGGTGCATGACTGTAGTGCCATTTACCATCACTCTTCCAAAAGCATTACTCCAGCTAAATTGTTTAGAGTACCAAATCATGCCATACTTGTTAAAATATCGCAGCTTCCTGCGTGCTGTTCTTCTGTCTGGATGTCTTTCTGCCCTTCTGTGCCCTACTTCATCAGGCTAACGCTTACATCACAATGCCACATTTTCCAGAAAGCTTTCCCTGTTCCTCCCAAATCTGAGATATCTCTTCTCTGTATGCCTGGAAAAATTCCAAAAAAAATATGTCAAGCATTAACCTGCATATGTTATAGCTGATGTTTGGCTTATCTATTGGACTATAAGCTTGTTGGGAGACAAGATTAATTGACTTTATACATATCACAATAAGCATAATAACATCCATAGCATAATTGGAACAAAATAGATATTTACTGAATGTATGATTGATTGAATGACTGTATTTAAATCTGTTTTGGAAATAGAAACGATATGACTTGGTAAGTGATTAAACGAGGTGATGGGAAAAAAGTTTTAAGACAATGAAACATAAAACTTTGATTACTGATGTCATTGGCTTAAATAGGGAACACAGGAGGAGGGGCAGGTTTGGAGAATGCGAGAGACAAGAAGTTTAATTTTGTGTATATTTAGTTTGAGGTATCTGTTTGACATCAAGGTAGAAATAATAAATATCTAGTAGTAAAGCAAGCCAAAAAGTAGAAATAGTGGCATGTAGGGACAATGAAAGAGAGATGTAGAATAGAGAATGGAGTTGTGAATTTCTCGAGTCTAGTTTAGGCTTTCACCTGCTGTGTTTTAGAACTTGATACATATA
>NW_011888803.1:8538748-8548980 GCF_000151845.1 Pteropus vampyrus | reverse complement strand
GTGTGTCTGTTTTGCTGCCACTACCATGATGTTTTGATTACTGTCACTTTGTAGTATAATTTGAAGTCGGGCAGAGTGATGCTTCCAGCCTTGTTCTTTTTTCTCAGGATTGCTTTGGCAATTCGGGGTCTTTTGTGCTTCCATACAAATTTGATGATTTTTTTGTTCTCCTTCTTTAAAAAATGCTGATGGGATTTTGATGGAGATTGCGTTAAATCTGTATAATGCTTTAGATAATATGGTCATTTTAACTATGTTGATTCTTCCAATCCGAGAACACGGAATATCTTTTCATTTCTTTGTATCTTTTTCAAATTCTTTTAATAGGGTCTTGTAGTTTTCATTATCTAGGTCCTTCACATGTTTTGTTAAATTTATTCCTAGGTATTTTATTCTTTTTGTTGCAGTTGCAAAAGGAATTATGTTTTCCACTTCTTTTTCTGACACTTCATTACTAGAGTATAGGAATGCTATGGATTTTTGAACATTGATTTTGTATCCAGAGTCTTTACTGTATTTGCTTATTGTTTCTAGTAGTGTTCTTGTGGAGTCTTTAGAGTTTTCTGTATAGTGAATCATGTCATCCACAAGTAGTGACAGTTTGACTTCTTTGTTTTGTATTTGGATGCCTTTTATATCTTTCTTTTGCCTGATTGCACTTGCTAGGACCTCCAATCTTATATTGAATAACAGTGGCGATAGTGGACAGCCTTGCCTTGTTCCTGATCTTAAAGGGAAGGTTTTTAGTTTTTCACCATTAAGTATAACGTTAGCTGAGGGTTTGTCATATATGGCCTTTATTATGTTAAGGTACTTTCCTTCTATACTGATTTGTTAAGTGTTTTGATCATAAATGGACACTGTATCTTGTTGAAGGCTTTTTCTGAATCTATTGATATGATCATATGATTCTTATTTTTTAATTCATTTATGCGGTATATCACATTAATTGATTTGCGTGTGTTGAACCATCCCTGTGTCCCTGGGATGAAGCCCACTTGGTCGTAATGTATAATCTTTTTAATATGTTGCTGTATTTGGTTCACTAGTATTTTATTTAGGATTTTTGCATCTGTGTTCATGAGAGATATTAGTCTTTAGTTTTCTTTTTTGTGTTTATCTTTACCAGGTTTTGGTATCAGAGTAATATTGCCTCATAAAATGAGTTGGGAAGTATGGCCTCTTCTTCGATTTTTTGGAAGAGTTTGAGGAGAATAAGTATTAAATCTTCTTTGAATGGTTGGTAGAATTCACTAGTGAAGCTATCTGGTCCTAGACTTTTACTTTTTGGTGGGTTTTTGATGATTGTTTGAATTTCCTTACTGCTGATCAGTCTATTTAGATTTTCTAGATCTTCTTGATTCGGTCTAGGAAAATTATATTTTTCTAAGTACCAGTTCATTTCTTCTAGGTTATTAAATTTGGTGTTATATACTTTTTTATAGTATTCTTGTACGATCTTTTGTATTTCTGCGATGTCAGTCGTAATTTCCCCTTTCATCCCTGATTTTGTTTGTGTCCTTTCTCTTTTTATTTTAATGAGTCTAGCCAGGGGTTTGTCAATTTTATTAACCTTCTCAAAGAACCAGCTCTTCATTGTATTTATTTTTTCTATTGTTTTTTTGTTTTCAGTTTCATTTATTTCTGCTCTAATTTTGATGATTTCTTTCCTTCTGCTGACTTTAGGCTTCATTTGTTCTTCCTTTTCTAGTTTTTTTAATATGAAGCGTTAGGCTGTTTATTTAGGCTAATTCTTGTTTTTGGAGATAGGCCTGTAATGATATGAACTTTCCTCTTATGATCGCTTTTGCCGTGTCCCAAAAGTTTTGATATGTTGTACTATAATTATCATTCATTTCTATGTTTCTCTTGATCTCTCTTTTTATTTCTTCCCTGATCCAGTTATTCTTCAATAGCATGTTGTTTAATCTCCATATATTTGTGGTTCTTCCCAGTTTCTTTTTGCAGTTGATCTCTAGATTCAAAGCATTATGATCAGAGAATATGGTTGGGATGATTTCGACCCTCATATATTCGTTGAGGCTATTTGTATGTGGTCGATTCTTGAGAATGTTCCATGTGCACTAGAGAAGAAAGTGTAAGCATCTGTTTTGGGATGGAAGGCTCTGTATATGTCGATTATGTCCAGTTGGTCTAATGTGTCATTTAAGGATGTTATTTCCTCACTGATTTTCTGTTTGGATGATCTGTCCATATCCGACAGTGGGGTGTTAAGGTCCCCTACTATGATAATGTTTTGGTCTTTTTCTCTCTTTAGTTCTGTTAGTAATTGCTTTACATATTTCAGGGCTCCCTGACTAGGAACATAGATATTAATAAGTGTTATATCTTCTTGGTGCATGATTCCCTTTATCATTATGAAATGTCCCTCAGTATCTTTCTTTACCTTTTTTATTTTGAAGTCTATTTCATCTGATATTAGTACCACTACTCCTGCTTTTCTCTGAATGACATTTGCTTGAAATATCATTTTCCACCCTTTCACTTTGAGTCTATATTTGTCTTTGGAGCTGAGATGTGTCTCCAGGAGGCAGCATATGGTTGGGTTTTGTTTTTTGATCCATTCTGCAATTCTGTGCCTTTTTATTGATGAGTTTAGTCCATTTACATTTAGGGTGATTATTGAAATATGAGGTCTTCTTATAGCCATTTTATTTTTTGCTTTCTGGTAGCTTGGTGTTTCCATTGCTTCCTTGTTCTTGTGTTTCTGTTTTCTTTATTTTGGTTGGCTTTTGTGGATTTTCCCTTTAGTTCTTGTTTTATGTTATATACTTCAGTTCTGAATCTTTTGTGTGTGATTACCATTACAAATATGAAAAGGATAGTTATATATATACAGTCCATTTTCTTCTGCATGTGCTTTATCTCCATTCCCCTTTACAAATTTGGATCTTTGAATCCTCCCCTTTACAGTCATTGTTATCTCAATTTGTCCCTATGTATGCTGAATGTTCATTACTATCTTGCTATAGCAATTCTCTTATTATTTAAGCTTATAATGGCCTAATCTTAATAAAGATCGCACTCCTCTGCTTCTATCAGCCTGCTAGTCACCTTACTCCTAATTATGTATTTTTTTTTTTTTGTCATTTTGTTTTAGGTGAGCTGACCCCTTTCAGTATTTACTGTAGTGCAGGCCTTGTAATGGAGAATTCCCTCAATTTTTGTATGTCTGGAAAGGTCTTAATTTCTCTTTCATATCTAAAGGAGAGCTTAGCTGGACACATTATTCTAGGCTGGAAGTTCCTTTCACTTAATAGTTTAAATATTTGATTCTATCCTTTTTGGCTTGTAAGGTCTGCTCTGAGAAATCCGATGATAATCTTATGGGTTTTCCTTTATATGTTACCATCTTCTTTTCTCTGGCTGCCCTGAGAATTCTATCTTTGTTGTTGATTTTTGATAACTTTAATACAATGTGTCTTGGTGAAGGCCTTTTTGGGTTGAGATAATTGGGTGTTCTGTTGACTCTTTGAATTCTAAGTTCCAGCTTATTCCTTAGATTTGAGAAATTCTCATCAACTATTCATCTGAAAATGCTTTCTAATTCCTGTTCCTTTTCCTCGCCTTCGATAATGCCCATTATTCTTATGTTTCCTCTCCTGATGTTATCAGCTAGTTCTTGTATTTCTCTTTCATTATTTTTCATTCTTCAGTTTCTCTCTTCTTCCTTCTGATTTATTTCTACATTTCTGTCTTCGATATCACTGATCCTTTCCCCCACTTGGTCGACTCTATTTCCCAAGCTTGCTATTTCAGTGTTCAACTCTTGCAGTGTGTTTTTTTTTTTTTATCTTCAGAAGATCTATTCTGTTCTTCTTGAGGGTTTTTAATCTCCTTGCTCTGCTCATCTAGTTGTTTTTTCAATTCCTGAAATTGTTGATATGACTCGTTTCAGAACTCATTGAGTTTATTCAGAAGAACCATCCTGAATTCTCCATCATTTAAGTCATATATTTTTTTGTCTGCAAGCTTATTTTCTGGAGATTTTTCTCTTTCTTTCTTGGTTGTTCATGCTGCTTAATGGACGGTTTCTCCGCCCGGGCATTATGGAAGTGTATTCTGCTGTTTTTCCAGAAAAAAGATTTATTTTATAAAGGTCTCTCTTTAGCCTGCTGCAAAGAAGGCACTTAGGTGGTGTCTAAGCCTCTTGAATCCCTGCTTTATATGAAGCCTAAATGTCTTTTTTATTTTCTTGTAGAAATTTAATCACACTCGCTACTCTCAGTTTCAGTCCTTGTCGGTGTTAGCCAACAGTTTCGGTAGCGTTTGCTCAGATTCTGCTGGTGCTCCACGGTGATTGGTCTTGGAGTGTGGGGGGAGGGGCCCTCTGGGTTGGGAGTTGGGGCTGCGGCTCAGCCTCGGTTTTGCAACCATAGCCGGTAAAAATCAACTGTTGTGTCTCTGCGGTCCCATCCCACTTCTCTGCTTTCTGCCCTGATGACTGGGCCCTGCTACGGCTGAGCAGAAGTCCCGGTACTTCCCGACAGGGCTGTTCAGGGAAGTTGCTGCACCTTCTCCCCTTCCCCTCCTCCTGCAGGGAACTCCAGAGGCTGCGAGAGGTAGCTTCAGTCTCAGCAGCTGTGGAGTCCCCTGGGGCTCCACGGTTTTGGGTCTCAGAGGGTATGGGGGGAGTGGCCCTCTGGGTTGGGGGTTGGGGGCTGCAGCTCAACCTCAGTTTTGCAACCGGGACCGGTAAAAACTTTTGTTTCTCTGCAGTCTCAACTCATTTATCTGCTTTCTGCCCTGATAACTGGGCCCTGCTGCTGGCTGCGTAGAAGTCCTGGCACTTCCAGGCAGGGTTGTTCAGGGAAGTTACCACACTTTCACCCCTCCCCCTCCTCCTGCAAGGAGCTCGGCGGCTGAGAGAGGCAGCATCTTTATTTCTCTCAGTCCACTGCCCGACACCTGGGGTTCTGACCTGTGGTAGTTCTTATGCGCAGATCCCACTCTCAAATATGCTGGTGTGCAGTTTGGGTGTTTTTGTTCAGTTTTAGATGTTCAGTTTATTGTTGTTTCAAGGAGAGAGATTTGAGGATGTCTCTCACTCCACCATGATTCCCCTCAACCCTCTTGAAGTTTTATCAAGAAGAATGTCAGATAACTGAAGGAAACCAGCTGACCTCTTGATTATTATTACAATAGTGATCTTTAGAATTTCCTTCTTGTTACTTCCTTTAGTTTTAGAATTAAAGTGTTTAAAAGTGAGACAAAAGACCAGAAAGCTAGATATTTTAATGAATACCAATGGTTGAATTTCCAATGGGTATTAATTACTTTGTGAATGACTTTCAGCTTGTAGTCTCATCAGCACCATCTTGAGACTAATTGATTTATACACATCGCTGAATTTTAAATTAATATTTTAGATGATTTTATAAAAAAACAATACATTTTAAAGAAAGAGGAATATGATTTTATGTTTTGTAAGTTGAGAAGGATCTGTTTTTGTTTTTCTTTTTGGTCTTTACTGTTTGCCTTGAAATTGTTTCTAGAAGCAGAAAGGGAAAACAGAGCCAAACATACCAACCATATTAGCATGATGTGTTTTCTTTAGTTGTGTACACTATGTCATGCAAACATCTTAAAACTAACTTTATTTTGATATACATGTCTCGTTTGGAAAGTGGGAACAATATAAATTACTGAAGTTCTGTTGAGGCTATAGAAGTGGTCATCAAGAAAATCACGTGTGCCGTATTTGAAATACGTGATTACCTTATTTGCAAATAAATTGGGTCCTTTCCAGAGCAATTTGGCATAGCTCTAAAAAGCCTGTTTTCTCTTCATTTTCTGCCAGTTCACTAAAACCTCAAACTAAGATTGGAAACTTGTGTTAATTATGGTTATATTGATTGTGAGATTGTGTGTGTATGTGTATGTGTACGTGTATATAGATACAAAACAGACTTCAGCAAACCTTCTTGAGAGCCACCCAATTTGGCAGTCTGCTTTCAAGAATCCCATAACATTAGTAAAACCACATTCTTTGCTGTTTACTGCAAAAACTGAGTACCCGATAAATATTCTCTGTTCCCCAGTAAACAGAGGAATAATTTATATGCTGCTGTAATGGTTTTAACTGTTACTTTGGCTATGGAGATAGGGATGGTAAAACAGGCTGTTTATTTTCTGTTGTATAACATCCCTTTAAATTATCACAGAAAACCTGTTATTTGTTAATGCTCCAGAATATATGGAAATAACGTTTATACTAAATTATTAAAATATGTCGTGTTTATCTGGATTGAGGTTAGTTAACTCCTAATATGTCTCTGACATCACCTTGATCCAGCCATGCAGACTTACATTCCATACATTAAATCAGGATTTTATACACAAGTTTCTTATATTAACCATTTTATTATCCAGGCAGCATTTAGTCAGCTAAGAAGTATTTATTGAGTTTGTACATGGGCAATGTACTGTGTTGAGAAATATTTATTGATTTTGTTAAGCAATTACATGAAAACAAGATTAAAACACGGTCTTCCACCTACCAAGAACTTGTAATCCTCTGAAAATGCGAGATTTCCACATGAGAAAAAATTTAAAATATAACTAGGCAGCACATGATGAGTGAATAATAAGGACTTCAGAAGAAAGAATAACTTACATGAGAGTTATTTTTCTGGGAGACTTCATAGAAAAATTAGGATTTGAGTTGGATAAGTTGGATTTGGCCAAGTAGCACCAAGGAATGAGAAAGTCCATTCAATAGGTACAAAATAAATACAAGGATGGCAGGCAGAAGTAATCCCACCTGACTTAAAAAGTTGGAAGGCAGATTGTGACAAATCTTAAATATAAAGCTGAAAAGTTTCAATGCTAATAAACCCATGGAAGGCCTTTTTCTGTGTGGTGAAAACACATAACGTGAAATCTACTCTCAAATTTTTCAATGAACAGTATAATATTAACTATATGCATATTTTGTAAAGCATATCTCTAAACTGTTTTCATCTTTCATGCCTGAAATTCTATACCATTGAACAGCAATTCCTCATTTCCATTTCCTGCAACCCCTGGCAACCATCATTCTACATTCTGGTTCTATGAGTATGGCTATTTTTGATACCTCATATAAGTAGAATCTGTCCCTCTGTGACCAGCTTATTTCACTTAGCATAGTTTTCAAGATTCATCTATGTTATAGCATATGTCAAAATTTCCTTCCTTTTTTTTTAAGGCTGAATAACAGTCCAGTGTCCAGTAGTCTAAAACTCCACATTTTCTTTCTTTATTCACCCCTCAGTGGTCATTTAGGTTTTCACCTATAAGCTATTGCAAATAATTCTGCAATGAATATGAAAGTGCAGATATCTCTTGGGGTTCTGTTTTCAGTTCTTTTGCATAAATAACCAGAAGTGAGGTGGTTGGTTACTTTGGTAGTTTTATTTTTAATTTTTGGAGGATTCTCTATACTCTTTTCCCTAGTGGCTGCACCATTTTACATTCCCACCAATAGTGCTCAAGGTTTCCAGTTTCTCCACATCCTTGCCAACACTTGTTTCTTTTTCTTTTTTTATTAATAGCCATTCTAATACATGTGAGGTATCTCATTGTGGCTTTGATTTCCATTTCCCTCATGATTAGTGATGTTCAGCATTTTTACATATACCTGTTGACCATTCGTATGTTTTATTTGGAGAAATATCTATTTAAGTCCTTTGTCTATTAGTTTGATTGCATTTTTTTTTTTTTTTTTTGCCTTTGGGTTTTAGGAGTTTCTCATATATGTTAGATATTAAACCCTTATCGGATTTATAGTTTACAAATATTTTCTCATTCTGTAGTTTGCCTTTTTACTCTGCTGATTTTTTTAACTGTGCAGAAGTATTAGTAGTCGATTTTGCTTTTGTTGCCTTTGCTTTTGTTTTAAATCCAAAAAATCATTGCCGAGACCAATGTTAAGGAACTTTCTGCCTATGTTTTCTTATAAGAGTTTTGTGGTTTCAGCCTTCATGTTTAAGTCTTTGATTCATTTTGAGTTTATTTTTATATGTGGGTAAGATAAGCATCCAATTTTATTATTTTGTATATCCAGTTTTCCTATCGCCGTTTGTTGAAAAGACTATCTTTACCCCATTGTATAGTCTTGGTACCTTGTTGAAGACTATTTGACTGTATATGCGTGGGTTTATTTCTGGGCTCTCTATTTTGTTCCTTTGGTCTATATGTCTTTCTTTATGCCAGTACCAAATTGTTTTGATTATTTAACTTATGTTTCAAAGTCTGAAAATGTGAGGCCTCCAGCTATGTTCATCTTTGTTAAGATTGTTTTGGCTATTCAGGTCTTTTGTGGTTCCATATGAATTTTAGTATTCTTTTTTTCTATCTCTTCAAGAAATGCTATTGAGATTTTACTAGGGATTGAATTAAATTTATAGATAAGTTTGGGTGTATGGACATTTTAATAATAAGTTTCCACACCATGGACATGGGATGTCTTTCCATTGTTTCTGTCTTCTTTAATTTATGTCAGCACTGTTTTGTAGCTTTCACTGTACAAGTCTTTCACCCCTTGATTACATTCATTTCTAAGTATTTAATTTTTTTTGATGCTATGGCAAATGAGATTGTTTTCTTAATTTTCTTTCTGAATTGTTTGTTGTTAGTTCATAGAAACCCAATGAATTTTTATATGTTGATTATATATCCTGAAACTTTGCAAAATTTATTTACTAGTGCTAACAATTATTTTGTAGAATCTTTAGGATTTTCTGCATACAAGATTATATCATCTGTGAACAGAAATTTTACTTTTTCTTTCTGATTTTGGTGCCTTTTTTCTTTTTCTTGCCAAATTTCTCTAGCTAGGAAGCTAGTACTATGTTGAATAAAATTGGTGAAAGTGAGCATCCTCATTTTGTTCCTAATCTTTGAGGAAAGCTTTTAGTTTTTTATTGTTGCATATGACATGAACTGTGGACTTTTCGTATATGGCCTTTATTATGTTGAAGTAATTTCCTTCTATTTTTAGTTTGCTGAGCTTTTTTGAAAAGATATTAAGTTTTGTCAAATGCTTTTCTGCATCTATTTAGGTGATCATGTTATTTTTATTCTTCATTCTGTTAATGTGGTGTATCACAGTGATTGATTTTAATGCTAAAAAATCTTTGCACCCCAAGTGTAAATCCCATTTGGTTATGATGTATGATCCTTTAATGTACTGTTGAATTAGTTTTGCTAGTAATTTTTCAAGGATTTTTGCTTTTATAGTCATCAGAACTTTTGGCCTGTAATTTTTTCCTTGCAGTGTCTTTGTTTGTCTTTGGTATCAGGGTAATGCTGGCCTCATAAAATGAGTTTGGAAGTGTTCTCTCTTCTTCAGTTTTTTGGAAGAATTTGAGAAGGATTTATATTAATTTCTCATTACATGTTTGGTAGAATTCTCCAGTGGAGTCACCTGGTCCTAGAATTAATTTCTTTCTTTCTTTTCTTTTCTTTTCTTTTCCCTTCCTTCCTTCCTTCCTTCCTTCCTTCCTTCCTTCCTCCCTCCCTCCCTCCCTTTCTTTCTCGCTCTCGCTCTCTCTCTTTCTATTTATTTACTTATTTTTGCTTGGGAGGTTTTTGATTACTGATTCAGTATTTTTGGTAGTTATAGATCTGTTCAGATTTTATGATTTAGTTTAGATTTAGTTTCTTTGTGATTTAGTTTTGTATGTTTCTAGGAATTTTATCTATTTCTTCTATATTATTTAATTTGTTGTATAATTGTTCGTATTCGTCTCATGATCTTTTATTTCTGTGGCATTAGTTCTAATGTGCCCTCTTTCACTTCTGATTTTTTTTTTTAGTTTTATCTTATTTTTCTTAGTCTAGCTAAAGATTTGTCAATTTTGTTGATTTTTTCAAAAAACCAACTTTTAGTTTCATTGATTTTTTTTCTATTGTTTTATATAGTCTCCACTTATTTCTGCTCTAATTTTTAAGATGTCTTTCTTTCTCTTAACTTCGGGCTTAGTTTGTTCTTTCTCTTCTAGTTTTTTGAGGTATAAACTTAGTGGTTTATTTAAGATTTTTCTCCTTTTTTAATGTTAAGTATTCATTGCTATAAAATTCCCTTTTAGTATTGCTTTTGCTGAATCCCATAAATTTTGGTTGTGTGTCCATTTTAATTTGTCTTTAGCTATTTTCCAGTTATCCATTTGATTTCTTCTTTGACTCATTGGTTTTCAAGAATGTGTTGTTTAATTGTCATCTATTTA
>NW_011888803.1:8535043-8538698 GCF_000151845.1 Pteropus vampyrus | reverse complement strand
TGTATGGACATTTTAATAATAAGTTTCCACACCATGGACATGGGATGTCTTTCCATTGTTTCTGTCTTCTTTAATTTATGTCAGCACTGTTTTGTAGCTTTCACTGTATAGGCCTTTCACCCCTTGATTACATTCATTTCTAAGTATTTAATTTTTTTTGATGCTATGGCAAATGAGATTGTTTTCTTAATTTTCTTTCTGAATTGTTTGTTGTTAGTTCATAGAAACCCAATGAATTTTTATATGTTGATTATATATCCTGAAACTTTGCAAAATTTATTTACTAGTGCTAACAATTATTTTGTAGAATCTTTAGGATTTTCTGCATACAAGATTATATCATCTGTGAACAGAAATTTTACTTTTTCTTTCTGATTTTGGTGCCTTTTTTCTTTTTCTTGCCAAATTTCTCTAGCTAGGAAGCTAGTACTATGTTGAATAAAATTGGTGAAAGTGAGCATCCTCATTTTGTTCCTAATCTTTGAGGAAAGCTTTTAGTTTTTTATTGTTGCATATGACATGAACTGTGGACTTTTCGTATATGGCCTTTATTATGTTGAAGTAATTTCCTTCTATTTTTAGTTTGCTGAGCTTTTTATGAAAAGATATTAAGTTTTGTCAAATGCTTTTCTGCATCTATTTAGGTGATCATGTTATTTTTATTCTTCATTCTGTTAATGTGGTGTATCACAGTGATTGATTTTAATGCTAAAAAATCTTTGCACCCCAAGTGTAAATCCCATTTGGTTGTGATGTATGATCCTTTAATGTACTGTTGAATTAGTTTTGCTAGTAATTTTTCAAGGACTTTTGCTTTTATAGTCATCAGAACTTTTGGCCTGTAATTTTTTCCTTGCAGTGTCTTTGTTTGTCTTTGGTATCAGGGTAATGCTGGCCTCATAAAATGAGTTTGGAAGTGTTCTCTCTTCTTCAGTTTTTGGAAGAATTTGAGAAGGATTTATATTAATTTCTCATTACATGTTTGGTAGAATTCTCCAGTGGAATCATCTGGTCCTAGAATTAATTTCTTTCTTTCTTTCTTTCTTTCTTTCTTTCTCTCTCTCTCTCTCTCTCTCTCTCTCTCTCTCTCTCTCTCTCTCTCTCTCTCTCTCTCCCTCCCTCCCTCCACTCCCTCCCTCCCGCCCTCGCTCTCGCCCTCGCTCTCGCCCTCGCTCTCGCTCTATCTATTTATTTACTTATTTTTGCTTGGGAGGTTTTTGATTACTGATTCAGTATTTTTGGTAGTTATAGATCTGTTCAGATTTTGTGTTTCTTTGTGATTTAGTTTTGTATGTTTTTAGGAATTTTATCTATTTCTTCTATATCATTTAATTTGTTGTATAATTGTTCGTATTCGTCTCATGATCTTTTATTTCTGTGGCATTAGTTCTAATGTGCCCTCTTTCACTTCTGATTTTTTTATTTTTTTAGTTTTATCTTATTTTTCTTAGTCTAGCTAAAGGTTTGTCAATTTTGTTGATTTTTTCAAAAAACCAACTTTTAGTTTCATTGATTTTTTTTCTATTGTTTTATATAGTCTCCATTTATTTCTGCTCTAATTTTTAAGATGTCTTTCTTTCTCTTAACTTCGGGCTTAGTTTGTTCTTTTTCTTCTAGTTTTTTGAGGTGTAAACTTAGTGGTCTATTTAAGATTTTTCTCCTTTTTTAATGTTAAGTATTCATTGCTATAAAATTCCCTTTTAGTATTGCTTTTGCTGAATCCCATAAATTTTGGTTGTGTGTCCATTTTAATTTGTCTTTAGCTATTTTCCAGTTATCCATTTGATTTCTTCTTTGATTCATTGGTTTTCAAGAATGTGTTGTTTAATTGTCATCTATTTATGAATTTTTCAGTTTTACTCCTGCAATTTATATCTAATTCCATTTCATTAAGAAAAGATAGTTCGTATAATTTTAATCTTATTGTATTTCTCAAGACTTCTTTTGTGACCTAATATGTGATCTATGCTGGAGAATGTTCCCTGTGCATTTGAAAGGAATATATATTCTGCTACTTTGAGTAGAATGTTATATATATCTGTTAGGTCCACTTGGTCTATAGCATTGTTCAAGTCCTCTGTTTCCTTATTGATCTCACTGGTTGTTTTATTCATTATTTTAAGTAGGGTATTGAGATATCTTGTATTTATTGTGTTGCTGTCTATTTTACTCTTTAGTTCTGTCACTATTTGCTTCATGTATTTGGATATCTTGATAACAGGTGCATATTTATTTATAATTGTTACCTCTTCCTGATAAATTGACTCTCTTGTCATTAGTTAATGTCCTCTTTTGTCTTTTGTGACAATTTTTTACTTTGTCTATTTTGTATGATATAAGTACGGCCACCCCTGCTCTCTTTTGGATATCATTTGTATGGGATATCTTTTTCCGTCTTTTCACTTTCATTCTATGTGAAATCTAAAGTGAGTCTTTTGTGGATAGCATATAGTTGAGTTTTTTAAATCCACCCAGTCACTCTTAAGTCTTTTGATAGCAGCCTTTAATTCATTTATATTTAGTAATTACTAATAAAAAGGACTTACTGTTGACATTTTTTGTTAACTGTAATTGTTTTCTGTCTTGTAGCTTTCTTGTCCCTCTTTTGTTCTCCTGCTTTCTTCTTTTGTGTTTTATTGACTTTTTTGTAGTTTGACGTGTTTCAATTCCTTTCTCATTTTCTTTTATATATTTTTATAATATTTTATTTGTAGTTACTATGGGACTTACATAAAACATTTTGTAGTTATAACGCTCTATTTAAGCTGATAACAATTAACTTTAGTCACATACAAAAACTCTACAGTTTTACTTTATGGAGGATTTTGAGAGGCGTGAGATGATGAAAAGGATGTGTAGAGAGAATAATAATAGTAAATTGTTAATATGAATGTGATGAATGTATAGGACGAAAAAGTGAAATGTCAGTTCAGAAACTATTGTAAATACTAATTGATGTGAGATGCATAAGAAGAAGGAAACTAATATTTATCGAGTGCCTGTTACAGTCTAAGTACCATTTTATTTATTGCAACAACCTTATGATGCTGATGGTAACATGATTCTGTGGAAAAGGAATTCAAGTCCTACCTCTAGTAGGCTTCAGAGTTGGAATTCAAATCTAGACCAGACTTAAGATTCTGTACATTTTAAATTTTTTTTAAAAATGTGTATTTAACATATGATACATAAAACATGTACAGTTTAAACAATAATAATAAACCCTATTCATGTTAAGAACTAGGTCATTGAAAACTCTTTTTCTGTCTCTCACTAATCATATCTATCTCTGTTCTTCTTGCATTTATAAATAACCACAGTCTTGTTTTGCTATACTTTTCACCATCTATGTATATTCCTTTAAAATAATTATTGTTTTGCTTGTTTTGGAAATTCATATACTACATAAATATATTCTTCAGTGACTTGCTTTTTGTACTCAATCTTATCTCTTCATCTTAGTTTAGGTCGATGCATGTAATTAAAGCTTATTCATTTTCACTGCTATATAGTAACCCACTGTGTATGTGTGTGTGTGTGTATACTATAATTTTTTAATGATACAACTATTGATAGAGGCTCTTTTTGTAGTTAGTTTTCATACTTCTTTCATTTGTACTTGTAAAGACTTTGTAAACTCCAATTTGAGGATGCA